>NW_019640824.1:0-362222 GCF_000599845.2 Trichogramma pretiosum
CAAATGGAATTTCAAAATCTCCATGGGGTTGGGCTATGATATACTAATGGGCATAGATCTTCAGATCAAACTGGGTATAACGTTAGACAATAAAAACTTAATGTGGTACATTGACGAGAACACCAAACATCCATTCTATCCGGATCTGAATAACGAGACATACGTTGTCGATGCAGTAGCGGCGATTGGTGGATTAAAAGAAACAGACGAAATACAGAAAGAAGAAATCGATAAAATAATAAACGAACTAATACCGAAACCAACACCGCAACTACAGGCAGCACAAATAACTCCACATAAAATAGACGTACAGGGACACGAACCCATTAGGCAAAAATACCGGAAAATACCCTTGAAATTACAACTGGCAGCATATGCTGAAATCGACAGACTATTAGCCGAAGACATTATAGAAACAAGCAAAAGCCCATGGAGCAGCTGCCCAGTGATAGTTCCGAAGAAAGACGGCAAAATACGATTTTGCATTGATTATAGAAAAGTAAACCAAATAACGAAGAAAGACGCCTATCTCATGCATGACATGGACTACATCCTAGACAATCTAAGAAACGCAGAATACCTGTCCACCATAGATCTCTCGCAAGCATATCACCAAATACCATTAGAAATTGACAGTAGAGAAATCACAGCGTTCATGGTGCCGAACAAAGGGCTTTACCAGTATAAAAGATTACCATACGGCTTAACTAATGCACCAGCGAGTTTTCAACGAGCCATGGACGAATTGTTCGGACCAGAATGGGCACCGCAGGTATTCATATATATGGACGATATAATTATAGCGACGAAGACGTTCGACGAGCATACAGAGTGGCTAAAACGAGTATTGACAAAACTACGAGACGTGCAGCTCAGAGTAAATAAAGACAAGTCAAAATTCTGCTGCTCAGAAGCAAAATTCTTAGGGTATGTAGTTGACCGACACGGATTACGCACTGATCCCGACAAGACGAAGGCGGTGCTAGAATGCAAACCACCAAATAACATCAAGAAATTAAAAGGATTTCTAGGCATGGTCGGCTGGTATGCAAGATTTTTAAAAAATTTAGCAGACGTCAGACAACCACTNAAAAAACAGGACAAACGCATAAAGTCCACGTAAACGATATTAAAGAGTTCACCTCTAACGACGACATTACACAATCCTTTTCAGATACACTTGAAGATACGACCAAATACGACAATGTGGCGGAGGGAAGTAACCAAAGGAATAGAACGAGGTCGCCGACCAACACCGACAGAGAAAGCGATGGAGATGAGTCCACAGATTCAAGAACACACAGATACAATCTGCGCAAAAGAACTTAGCGAGTGGTTGCAGAATTGGCAAAAGCTCAGCGACGAACTAAACGCTGTACAAGACGAAGCCCAACAAGATCAGAATGACACGAAAAGCACAGAAGACGTCAACACCAGCACACAAGACGATAACGAAACATTCGGTTGGATCCGCGTTGTGGAAAATCTGTTCAAGCTTGAGACGACAAACGAATACATTGGAGAATGTCAGTCGGACACCGAATCAACCGACGATAGTACCACAGAATGCTCGCTCAACATAGAAGCTGACGATAATAACATCATCGATAATATTGCTACAATCGAGACGGTCGACGATGAATTACTCACATTGGACAACACCGCGAAGCAGGAGAACACTTCAGCAAATGATCAGCAACAAGAAAAACCTTTGGAGCTAGTCGAATGGTACAGATCACAATTTATAGAAACCGACACCTTGTTGGAAGCAACTAATGCTAGAAATGAGCCAAAAATTAGTGAAACAACTGGCCGAAAAAACGAATCAAACAAGACGGTTCGGTTCAACATACCCTTTTATACACCTGTGGTACAAAAGAAGGAGGCGACGCCACGAACAACAACAAAAATTCCCTTTTACACACCGCCACAAAAAACATCGAACTCAAGCACACAAACGTATGTACGCGACGAAGATTTTCAATTCATGGCGCACACAGGTATACAGACTGAACCAGTGTGCCCAATCGATGAAGGACGGTATAAGCCATACCCACCTAGAGCGTACAACAGCTCGCAACCAAAGTACAGCGATCGCGATAAAAGACGCATGATTGGAGGAGCATCAGTTTGCTGGACATGTTTGAAAGATGGTCATAAAGCCAAGGATTGCCCGAAAAAAATCGAAGAATCTATCTGTTGGAACTGTGACGAAAAAGGACACCTGTGGGGATTCTGCCCACACGACCCACTAAAACGGTTCTGTCCCACGTGTGGCCGAGAAAATTATGATAAAAAGTCATGCACCTGGTGCAAAATTATCGAGGACCAGAAATCAACACCGGATAGAATAATCGAGAAGAAATCGGAAGACGGCTATCCAGAAACGAGACGCATTACCGAAAAACACTTCGATAACCCGTTCAGACGACGCGGCGAAGAAGAGCGCAAGCTGCTTAACGCAACACCAAGACGAACGCTGCTACCTACACCAACGACGACACCTCGAAGACCTCCACTTCTACCAACACCTACACAATATCTACAACACACAACAACACGCCCAGACGCCCACACAACACACACACCAACCTACACACCCACGGCTACTGAAGTTCGCGAAATAATTCAATCAAGCGTCGGAGACGAACTACCACGCAGTACAGACGGAAAAGGGCCGATACACATCTACATGACAAATACCACGATACATTACACTCAGAAAAAGTAGTCGTCGATTTAAGCTCTATTCAAGCTCGACATCCGAGCAACCTCATTTAATTAATTTATTTCTTTTCCTATGTTTCTTTAATTTATTTTGTTCCTAGTAAGTAATGCTTAGTTTTATATGAGATATTTCGAGATTCTCACAGTTGTGAGCACTAAGTCCGATTGAGACATAAGGGTTAAAGTAAACCCTGAATACCAGATGAATAACAAAAAGACTTTTTTTTTCCTTTCTCTTCTAATCCTCTGAATTTTCAGAAATAATTTATGGTTTTGTATTAATAAAGTTACTTAATGTTTTTTTTTTTGAATTAATAAAGATGTGTTAAAAATAGAAATAAAAATAAACCACGCTAATGATTTGTAAAACATACAACTACTTATATATATAACGAATATGATACGATGCTGATAATCATGTATATAAATAAAATATTACTAGCCACTGCATGCATGAGAATGACTGGACGAGACATAGCGAATGTATGTGTGTGAAACGTGCACGACTATCTTCGACGTGACGACCGGCTCTCGCGGAAGCTCATATCACAGCAAATGAAAGCTCGCTTGCGCAAGCTCAAACATCTTCAACTCGTACCGCGGCAGCCGATCGGGTGCAGAAAAACTCACCCTCCGGGCGGTTTTTCGTGTAAGGAGGGGGGAATTTGTAGCAGTACATCTAATGTACTGGCTACAAGTGGCGACTTACGAGGCCCGCGAGCCGGCATTCGCGCGTATACAATAGATTATACAATGGACACGCACATACGCAGCAGAGACGGGACGACAACGAGGCGAAGCGACGCACACACACACATGCGCCGAGCACACGCAGGATGCACGCACACTCACACGCGCGTACACACACGACGTGACGAGCAGGCAACGACACGTGCCTCCGATCACGATACGCAGCGCCATGAGAGGCGCGCGCGACGCTGCGATCTATCGAGCAGCGAAAAAGACGGCAGAATCTCTCGTGCCACGAGAAGTGAAACGACGACACTAACCTCAACGAATTAGCCGAACAGACGAAGGTCTTGAAAAGTCGTCCTCGAAAGAAGCAGGCAACGTTCTGCAAATATAGTGTGTGTGTGTGTGCTCGACGAGTTTTACGAACCATCCACTTGGACTGACGAGTCCAAGTGAAGTTTGTGGCATAAACCATCGACACCATCAGCGGCCATCATCATCGACGCCGAGACGAGACGACGACGACAGCCCAGCGACGTGCCGAAGATTTTGCGAAAGGTAGTTTTAAGTCGTAATTTTACCGTCGAGTCGCCGCGTCCGTCGCGTACGTTTATTTACTCGCACCCGGGGAAATCACATCTCGCCGACGAGCCGAGCCGGTCGACGCGAACTCGCGGGAAAACGAATACGAGGAAAATTATCACGACGGTCTGCATGCCGTCTCATGCAGTGGCGCCCTTCAAATTTATACCATATAATTATAATCTAATTAATAATCAACTTGACATTTATTCAGTAGCTTAAGTTTATTCCTTTTATTTATTTTTCCCCACCTAACCTAACGCTACAAAATTGGCGCCCGGATAACGTGGTGGTCATATATACATACGCGACGAGTTGGCACATGCCTGCGCACAAAATGGCGGCGCGCATATAAAACGACGAATATCTACGAACGAAATATATGCGACGAACACTGAAAATTATTGTACATCGGTGAAAATATTATGCGATACATTGAAAATTAACGTATATAAACCGATTTTAACGAAGTTTATTCATATTGAGAGAAAGATTGACGCCGATCCGAATCGATACGACTCGACGGGACTCGCGTTCGATATACTGATTTTTTTTCTGCCTCCATTTTTTTTCCTTTTATGTGAAATACAAAACCATAACATTTTTTTTTCTTTCCACAATATCTCAAATAAATAATACCAAATAATATAATATACATTTTTGAATATACGAGCTATATAAGTCGACAACGATTTTTTGTGCCTGTGACGAAATCACCCTACAATACACTCACTACACACAACACTTCCTTACCCACACGCAAATGATAAATTAGTTTCGAAAAGTATCGACAGAGGTCGTGACGTTGATTTTTTTTTTGTCGTCCCCCGCGAACGAAAGCGAATATCGAGGTAATACAGCGGCCTGCGGCTGCTACGGTAGACGATACGGAATAGTCACTTCAAATTTGATTTTTTTTTATCTTATTTTATTTTCCTTTTGTTTTCTTCCTACATTGACTTAAACGAAAGGAAAGACGATAGAACAAAACAGCGAAAAGCAACTTCGCGCACTTAGTGATTACATCCATTACTATTTCTTTTCCCCGTTATTCAAAACAAAGCCGTAGCACACGAATACATTCACACACACGATGGAGCAAGAAGATATCGAACAACAGAAGAAACTCATACAACAAAAAATAAAAAAACATAGTAATCCGACTCTGCTGACACACATTAAAGACAATAAGCTCAATACGGATGGCGAGCGAGAAGTACTGCTCGATAGATTATATAGATTTCAAGTAAGGAAGGTCTTAGGTGAAGAACATGCCGAATGGAACGCAGAAGTAGACGAAGCACCGTCCGAGCCAATAATTCCAACCATAGTAATTGATGACACAAAGAAAGCTGATAACGACAACGAAGATGAGGTACAAAACATTGGACCACACTCTACGATAAATCCAGCATCAGGCAATAAAAGATTCACATTAAATATAAACAACGACACCGAAGTACAGGAACCAATAAAATCTCCAGCGGGTTCAGTGTACGAAGACGCAGTTACCAAACCGTCCGAGATGATAGAAAATCTGCAAACAACAGATCCAACCCTTTTAATGATACAGGCACTCCAACAACAAATAGAGGCAAACCAACGCCAAGTTCAAAAACAATTCGAACTGACACAGATACAAATCAATAAAATAATGGACACAACAACTACACAACCCACGCCGATACAAAACAGCTTTAACACAAATACACGAAACACGACGAGTCGAGCAATGAACAGCACNATTGTGGCAACATCGACCGGGGCGGGGGTACTACACACAGTGATCATTTCGGAAGAGGCGCTTTATACAATTACGATAGAACTTCACTTACAGGTAAGTTCGTTTAATCGTTCAATTTTTTTTTGTTCAGTGTGAACTTCTGCAATTGTCATCGAAATAAAATGAAACGCGTTGATTGGTTACTTTAGAAAACCATCGAAGACAGGATTTTCGAAGTGGTATTCATCGATTTTAAGCAAGTTCGATCAAGAAAGAAGAAAAAAGTTTAGTTTTATAAGTGAACCGGAGAATGTTTAGATTGTACGTGTTGTATCTTTGGGAACCTTCGAAGACAGGATAATTAGAAGAGGCCTCTATCGGTTTGCTGAAGGATGGCTCAAGCCAGAAGAAAAAAGCTTATTTTTATAAGTGAACCTGAGAATTTTTCGATCGTGTATCTAGCTGCTGCATCTTCCCATGACCATTGATGACAAGGATTGCGTTGAGTGATATCCAATAAAGATTTTTAAAATGTATTCATGATTTTTTTGTACAAAATAATTTTTTATGGTTGCAATAAAGAAAAAAAAAACACAGAGTTTGAAGCAATGCGTATGGACTTGTGCCTTTTTTGCCTCTTTCATCGATGTTCTTGAAAGATGCAAAAAATGCACGAGTCCATACGCATTGCTCCCAACTCTATTTTTTTTGTTTTTTTGAACGCAGATTCGAACCAGCAAACCAAATAAAATTATGTTTTCCTCGTATAAAATCATAATTTTATTGATTACATAGTTCGTTTCGACGCCGTTGCAAAGATGATCGATCACAAATTCAGACCAAATTTAAAAATTGTTTATTCGTTTTTATTAAATTTATATACAGCTCCAAGCAATGCGTATGGGCATGTAAAAAATTTGATTTGGTACGACGATGATCCAATCGTCGCCGTGGAAGCCAATTTGAGTTTAGTCGTAGCCGTCAGCGGCCATAGTCAATATTTTTTCCTTCAAACGAGATAATTACTTTCACACCGCGACGCAGTCGCACAGGTGATTGACCGTGAATTTAGACCGAACTAAAAAATTGTTCATTCATTTTTCATCGTAGCAAATACAGCTCCAAGCAACTCAGGTTTTAACTTTTCAATGATTATGGCTTATCGGAAAGTGTTGCTTATTTTTTCGTTTGGCTTGGTATCGGGAGATTTGCTTGTTTTTATGTAAAAACTGTCATGGTATTGCCGCATAGTAGTTGTCGTCGGCCGGGCGTAGCGCTGCCTCAGGGAATTTTAGTATACAACCTTTACAATGTCGTTCGCAAAGATTGTAACGTTGTAACGGACTTCTATACATAGTATCTATCATTTTTGGTTATGCGTATTGGTAATCACTCTTTCGTTCAATACTGGGCGTGCTACATCTTGTACTGTATAGAAAACCACAATTTATTTTCTGAGTATAATAAACAATTGTTTTGTTTTACATGAAAAACTCCAAGTGTCATTATTTATAAAACTCTGGTAATACAATATTTTCCTTTGATTTTCTAGAAGCTTGCGGTCCTCATTATGTGGAAGTGAAAGAAAAAATTGTTTACAATACTGTGACATAGTGAACAAGTGGTGTAGGGGACCCGATCACCACCGGGGCGAGACCATCAGGCTGGGTATGAAACGACTTATCACATTTTTCCTTTTATTTTAGATCATACACCGCCGCTGCCGATATCTACGATTTGGAATGTCGCGCGCAACTGACCGTCGCGCCGCACCAACATATCGTGACTGCCCGCGCGGAGAGGGGAAGGAGGCGCGCGGGAGCCGCGAAGGAGCGGCGAGAAGGGGCAGTGATTGATTGCCCTTCACGAGAGCGTGAACTCCAATTGATTTTTGAAGAGAGAGAAAGGAATGAAACCGAGCGAGTACAGAGAGAGAAAGTAACGTGTTGTAGAGGAAAGTTGAGTGTGATTGCAGAGTGAGAAATAGATAAATTGTGTGAGATAGAAAGAGAGTGTAAATACTATTGTGAAAGGCTAGGTACGGAGTGAAAGAGCTGGGAGAATAAAGTAAGTTGTAAGCGATAGCGACGGGTAAAGAGTAGGGTGGTCCACTTTTTCAAAAATTTTTTGTATCTCGGGGGATCCATCGGAATCAGAAAGTTTGAGGTTTAAAATGAATTTTCCCGTAAACTAGAACTCAAAAAAATGATTTTAGATGGTGTCGATGGATTTTTGAAGTTTAAAAACGCGCTCTAAAAAAGAAGCAAAATCGGGCTATCATTCGATTTATTTCAAACTCTGTTTAGAGTGTAAAAATAATCTTGACAATACATTTTCTTATGTGTTTTTGTCTGCAGAATCGAATGCCGTAGTCAGTTTTGACCTAGGAGCACAATTTCATTCAAAAAAATACACTTTTTCGATCGTTTTTTTTCGCAAATTCCGCAAAGTTCATTTTTGAGCGAGTGGCAAATGAACAGAAAAAATCTAGAAAATTTTTTGACACCACCAAAATTTAGGATTTTTTATGACGAATCCAATGGTATAAATTAGTATATGTAAATTTGAAATTATTTTAATGCAGAAAAATACAACTTTATCCCAAAAAACGACATTACGAAAAATTGAAAAATCGAAAAGTGTATTAGTTTCTTCCAGGAAATGGCTAAGTAGAATCAATTATGGAAAAAATTGCATGAAATTGTCTGATAGGTTTTTTTCTCACCTTTTCGACGCCGGTTTCAGAAGTTAAAAATTCGCAAGATTCGCTGAGATGCAGCTATTTTTGTAAGATGCATTTTTTTAGCTTAAATTCTGCTTCGCAGGTTTTTTAATGAATAGAGCTTGCTCAGAATTATTGAGTTTTACGCCTAAAAAATGCATCTTACAAAAATAGCTGTATCTCAGCGAATCTTGCGAATTTGCAACTTCTGAAACCGGCGTTGGAAAGGTGAGAAAAAAACCTATCAGATATTTGCATGCAATTTTTTTCATGAGTGATTATACTCAGCCATTTTCTTGAAGAAACGAATATAATTTTTCATTTTTCCATTTTCTTAATATCGTTTTTTGGGATAAAGTTGTATTTTTCTGCATTAGAATAATTTCAAAGTGTACACTAATTTATACCATTGGATTTGTCATAAAAAATCCTAAATTTTGGTGATGTCAAAAAATTTTCTAGATTTTTTCTGTTCATTTGCCACTCGCTCGAAAATGAACTTTGCGGAATTTGCGAAAAAGAACGATCGAAAAAGTGTATTTTTTTGAATGAAATTGTGCTCCTAGGTCAAAACTGACTACGGCATTCGATTCTGCAGACAAAAACACATAAGAAAATGTATTGTCAAGATTATTTTTACACTCTAAACAGAGTTTGAAATAAATCGAATGATAGCCCGATTTTGCTTCTTTTTTAGAGCGCGTTTTTAAACTTCAAAAATCCATCGACACCATCTAAAATCATTTTTTTGAGTTCTAGTTTACGGGAAAATTCATTTTAGACCTCAAACTTTCTGATTCCGATGGATCCCCCGAGATACAAAAAATTTTGAAAAAGTGGACCACCCTAGTAAAGAGCGAGTGTGTGTGAGTGTGAGAGAATATTTCGCCGTGAACTGTTATAAATGAATTTATTTCATAATTAAAATCTGCGTTTCATCACTTATTGTCCTGTTCTTTGTTCATATCCATTCGCGAACCCATCTCCCCATCACGAGCCCGCGACCTATCTAGTGTACACGGCCGGGGAGCCGAGAAAAAGTACGCCGTGTCACAATACAATTAGAAACATGAAAATTAAAGCTTAAAAGAATCATACCCAGAATGCGGCGATACCTCATTCTACTAATATCAGTCATACGACAATCATATACACATTTGTGTCTTTTCTTGCAAGGATTGAAACAACCTGAAATGATTTAGTTTCACTGACAAGTATCACTGTGTAACAAAACATTATCCCATAATAATTTTCAACGATGTTAGCGTAATAAAATGAGACATCAAATTTTTTTTACCAATTTATTCACTGAAATCTAACTTATTATTGAATATTTTTCGTTTGGTTCCAAAAGTATATTGTAATAAACAAACTGTTAAAAGTCCTATGAAAAAATTTCATATTTAGACGACTTCCCTTATAAAAATTTCCTATAGGATCTCGCGAAATTCCTACAGGAGTCCTATAGGATTCCAATAGGAATTTCGCGGGATCCTATTGGAAATTTTTATAAGGGTTAAAACGCAATTTTTTTTTAAGTTTTTTCAGTGCTCTACTTATTAACAATCTTTGGGTTTCAAAGACGATGAGCTCAATTTAGACTGTCTAACCCATTTTGGTTTCGATTTAAATGAAGAAAATGCGTAAAACTTATTCGAAATAAAAAATATAAGATATATATTTTTCTCGAAGAGGTGGCAATTTTTAATAACATAGAAAATTTTTGAGAAATGAAGAGAAATGTTTTAAAAAATTAAGAAATGTTTTTTATTCTTAGAAATCTGTGAGTCCTCAAATGATAATTTTTATGATATACTTATGATATAATTTTTTTTTAGATTACATGAAGACCCAGTCAAATAAAAAAGCATTGGCAAAGGGCTTCCTCGTGAAAAATTCTATTGATAAAACGGTTTGTCTATTTAAGGGAAAATATACGTTTTTTTCATTTTCGTATACGAAAATCCAAATAAACCTATAGAGATCACTAAAATTTTATGTAAGATTCCCTTGAATAGAAACAACGTTTTTACAATTGATAATTAATAGGAACTAACCGAATCTTAAATTTTAATAAATTAGTTATAATTATTATAATTTTTCTATCAAAACTAATGAATAGGATGTAGTACTGAGAGTACATTCTTCTTACTCTATACAATGTTGACCGAGAAGGCCAATATACATACAGACATTTATTGGAAATTTTATGTAGTTTCCAAATATGTAACTCAAATTTTCCTATAACATCTGGTTTCAAATCGCATTTTCGAGCCTATTACATAACTTCCTCTATGAGGAAGCAAAATTATTTTATCATTAAAGAGTTTTATTAACACTGAGTGCTTTCCCAGTTGAAAAAAATACTACGAGGATTATCCACGCAGATTCCGCGTGGAAAGTACGTGGATTCTACAATGAAAGTGCATTGATTCCATGTGAAATCTGCGTGGATAATTTTTGTAAAAATCTGCCAAGATTTTTCGGTTATCTCTTGAAAACTTAATTTCACTCTCGTATCCTTTTTCAAGGAATAATCGAAAAATCTTGGCAGATTTTTATAAAAATGATCCACGCAGATTCCACATTGAATCAATGCACTTTCCTTGTGGAATCCACGTCCTTTCCACACGGAATTTGCGTGGATAATCCACGTAAAAATCCATGCAATTTTTTTCAACTGGGTTGTGAATTAAATTTTTTAATTTTCCTTATATTGACCGCCTTGTAAACAATCAAGATTAATAAATTAACAAAGATCAACCGGTATCATTAATTATAAAAGGTAATTAATAATTTTAACATTATAATTAATATTAATTAATTAGTAATTAATTAGTACTGGGCAAAAGTAAAAAGGAAAATAAAACCTTTAAACGAAAAACTTGAATGATCTTGGTCCTTGGCAGCAAGTGACTCACTTTATTTTTCAAATGTCAAAAACACTGAAAATCACGATACTGGCGACTAGCTTTAGCCGTGGAGTGACGGCGAACTTAATGTAACGTAGGCGCTAAGGTGGTAACTAGTGGATGCGCATTGCGCACACTGCACAGTTCAGCTCGAAAGCTGGAACGCCTCGAATCACACACGTGCTCGTGTTCTTACGCGTGTAAAAACGCCGGCCCGTAAAGTGGTTAAGATTTGATTAACTGCAGAGAGTGTTTGTTAAAAATTACTGCTTCAAAATGTTGGTTCTCTTCGAGACACCGGCTGGTTACGCTATTTTCAAGGTAAGTTTCTTGCAACAAACTCATGTTTATTGTTGTGATTATTTCTCAAGCATTGTTTGTGACTAAAAAAGAGGCTAGAACCGGCCACGTGTTTTTGTCCTAAGCCAAGTCAAAATGAAAATTTACATATAAGTTTTCTGTGATTTCCACTGAAAATTGATTTTAAAAACCATGTGTTTTTATACATCATAGAAAAATGAAGATGAACACGCAGTTGTTTAAAAAGTTTTCAGAGAAAATCTCAAAAAATATGTTTCATAATAATCATTTTAGCCTAGCTCCGTTTATCATTATCTTGTTAATATTGACGTTCGGTATCTCGTTAGTCTTGTCAGACATTGTCAAATCTTTTCAAGCTTATGAATATTGATATTATTTGAATCATCATTGACATTTCAATTTCAGGTTTTGGATGAGAGTAAAATAGAGAAAATTGATAATCTTTATCATAGTTTTGAATCGCCTGAAGGAGCTAGCAGAATGTGAGTATTGTGTTTTTGAAATTATTTGTCAAATACCTTGAACAATTTCAGAATTTAATTTTGGTTTTAATTCATTCTTTTTAGTCTCAAGTTGAAACATTTTTCTAAATTTGAGGATACAACCGAAGCTCTTGCTGCAACTACTGCTGCTGTCGAAGGAAAATTATGCAAGAGTCTCAAGAAAGTGTTGAAGAAGGAGTGTGCTTCCCTTCAAGAAGAACTTGCAGTTGCAGATGCAAAACTTGCAAACTCTATTAAAGAAAAGTTGAATCTTCAGTGTGTTAGTAATTCAGCAACTCAAGAGTTAATGAGATGCATACGTAGTCAGTTAGATGGATTATTGGGAGATATTCCAAAGAAAGAAATGACTGCTATGGCATTAGGTTTAGCTCACAGTTTATCTAGATATAAGCTTAAATTCTCACCCGATAAAGTAGATACAATGATCATTCAAGCTATTGGTCTTATGGATGATATTGATAAAGAATTAAATAACTATGTTATGAGAGTTCGAGAGTGGTACGGATGGCATTTCCCTGAACTTGGAAAAATTGTGACCGATAATTTGGCTTTTGTAAAAACGATCAAAACAGTTGGTACACGAGAAAATGCCATTAACACAGATTTATCAGACATTCTTCCTGAAGATATTGAAGAAAATGTGAAACAGGCTGCTGAAATTTCCATGGGAACTGAAATCTCAGAAGATGATATAAGAAACATCTTACGTTTATGTGATCAGATAATTGATATGACTGCATACAGAGCACATCTTTATGACTATCTGAAGGCACGCATGATGGCCATAGCGCCAAATCTGTCTGTTCTCATTGGAGATCTTGTTGGAGCTCGTCTTATATCTCATGCTGGTTCACTCATAAATCTTGCTAAACAACCTGCTTCAACTTTGCAAATTCTTGGTGCTGAAAAGGCTCTTTTCCGAGCTTTAAAGACAAAAAAAGATACTCCTAAATATGGTCTTGTGTATCATTCAGCACTTATCGGTCAAGCTTCAACTAGAAATAAAGGTAAAATGGCAAGAATGTTATCAGCTAAAGCATCACTGTGTGCAAGAGTTGATGCTCTTGGTGAAGAAGTCACTTATGAGATGGGTGCTGAACACAAAGTTAAGTTAGAATCAAGGCTGAGATTACTTGAGGAAGGTAATATTCGCAAAATCAGTGGAACTCCAAAAGCTAAAGCTGCATTCCAAAAGTTCCATGCCAAGAGTGAAATAGCTGAATATCCAGTTGCTGCAGATTCAACTATCAAAAGTGAGGTACCAGACAGGAAACCTTTGATTGAAGAAATCAAAGAAGAAAAAGATGTAATAGAGGAGGAAGTAAAAGAAAAGGAACAAAATGGAGATGATGTAGATGAAGAAGAAACAAAAAAAAAGAAGAAGAAGAAGAAGAAGAGGGCCATGGAAGAAGTAGAAGTAAAAGTTGAAGAAGTAGATGTTAAAGTTGAAGAGCAAGAAGAGAATGATGGAGGTAAGGATAAAAATATTGTTTTAAAATGATTTCAAAATGTATAATTTTTTAAGAAATTTAATAATAACAAAATATTTTTAATTCCAGAGCCAAAAAAGAAAAAGAAGAAGAAGAAGCACTAAAAGTTATGAACTATAATATTTTTTCTAGTCTTTCATGACAATTTACAACAATATGTGATTGTATAATAATGATCATACATAATTTATAAATACATATTGTGTGTACATATAAATGCATAATAGTAAATATGTTCAACAATTAATACAATACCGGTTGACATGTTTATGTCAGTATAATAGAAGTGCTACAGGAACAGTGCATTGTAATTGAAACATTACGCTGTTAATTACTTGCGCTTTAATAAACATACAAAAGATATACTTATTTATGTACTTTCATTTCATATTTAAATTTTGTGCGTATGTGCATGAAAAAATATTATATTCAAGATTAAGTTGGAAATGTGCCTGTAATGAATGAATGAAGAATACATTATGCATAATGCATATGTGCGAATCATTAAAATACCTTGATATACATATGTTATAACAGGATGCTATTGATATTAATACAGATGAAGTGATATATGGATAGAGTTTTATATAAGACCACAAGATTATAAAATTACTCAATTTAAGTGAAAAATCTAGGGAACTATAATATTTATTTATAATGTTAAAAAGTATAAATTAAAATGAGTGTAAAAGCAGTATTTTGACACTATATAAATATATAAGATGAGAGAAAGATGAATAATTTTGAATTGTGCATATTTTAAATTCCATCATTTTGTGATAACTGTTCGCTATGAACTGCTATTTAATTCTCACTCCCAAAACCTAACTAATTTTTGAAAAAACGAATTAGTTTGTACTTGCATATTTACAATCTTTCAAATGTGAAAAAAAATTTTAACTTTATTCCGGACATGAATCGGTACCTCTCCGCTTTAGCCGGCGATTAAAGCTACTTAAGCTGTATCACTTTTTTTAAATTTTGAGGGTAATTAGAGAGTGGTATTTTAGTATGGTAGTTTGTAGTTTTTTGGACTTTTTATCTTTTCAATTTTTGCAGTATCCGCAAACTCTGCTAACTATAAATTACTTTTAAAGCTAATAGTGAATCTATAAAATGTATTCAAAAGTGTATACAAGAATAAAGTTGGAAACTTGTACTTAATTTAGAATTCAAAGAAGGTCAATGTGGGTATTTTCGCTCATGTCTCTATATTCGCTCAATAATTTAATATTAAAGATCTAATTTAACACAAAATTTTTTTTTTTAAATTGATCGTATTGAACTGAGCATGTTTAACATAAATTTATTATTTAAATACTGGTATTAAGTTTTGATTTCATGTAAAAATTCAATTCAAAGTTGAGCGAAAATACCCACATTGACCTTATACTTACGCTTAGTAGTTGATTATTTTTGTGGTATGCAATGTCATGTAATTTTATTTATGAAAATGAAATAAAATCATTGATTTAACATCAAGATGCATTTAATGTTAACACAACTTTTCCTACTTGATCCACATGATATTTAACTAAAAGATGAAAAAAATTCAATTTTTTGCACTTAAAGTTGTAAAATAGTATTCATCAATATATTTAAATCAATATAACTTTATGGTTTGATTCAAATAATCACTTGGGTATGATGTTTTCTGCGAGAATATTTCATCATCAGATGTTTATTAATATTCTAACAATAAAATGAAAAAATTCAATAGATATAAAAATTAAGCAAAAGTTTGTCTCACATACTGTTTGTTATTGTTTCGGTCAAAAAATCACAAAATAAGTTAAATTGTTAATTTTTATTCAATAAAATAAAACTATAATGAAATCGATTAGTTATTGTTTTATTGATGCTGGTACTGAACAAGTTATATGTGTAGACCCACGCGTTCGTTTACTTAAAAAGTAGTCATTACATCTAAGCTAATTATTCATTGGTTCGTCCTAAAAGTTATTGACAAATAAACAAATTTGAAAAAACGATTAATCTACAAAATGGCATAAACTCCTCGGAAATACCAATAATTTTTTATGTTGAATAATTCTATGCTTGTTGAATAATTCTATGCTTGTTGAAATATTTAATTTGGAAAATAAATAATTTTACCAAACAATCGAATGAATAATCTTGATTGATTCATTAATGAAATTATTGCTAAAATATTTCTTCAAAATTCAGATCATTTTTAAAAATTTTGCGCTTTCAGCGGGAGCGTCGAAATACGCAAGTATTATTACTGTATGCGACCGTCATGCTCCCGCTTCATAGCCTAATCTCTGAAATATAGAACTCACGTGTTAAAAAGTTTCTTTTATCCCAGATTCGTGTACCGCCGAGACGTCGATCTCTCGCGGTTAAACACCAATATGGTAATGTTTTAAACTAATAATTATAATTTGCAAAAAAATACAAGTAACATCACGAGCGTTATTAGTCGATAATTAAAGTCGCAACTTTTTCAATGCATAAATTGTTCAAGATCTTATTGATGTGCTCGGATGTTGCTCGCTATACTACGACAATTAGTGAATCGCTTTATTTAATTAAAATTTCACGTATTTTAATTTGAACTATTACTTATAACTTTCTTGTAAACTGGTGGTTAGTGATTAGTAATTATACGCCTAAAATTAACTTAGTTATTATTTTTTTACTTTTCCTTTATTGTCCACAACATGGTTCATTAGAGGTTAAGACCGGCTAGATATTTTGCTACCATCTGTAAATATAATTTTTCAAGTCTTGAATACGTAACCCAATAGCGCTCATGAAACTACTTTATCAATTACTCATTATTGTGTTTGTCAAATGATGATACACTCAGCTCGCTATGATGCATACTGAAGAAAAAACAATTGTTCCCTAATAATGTTTAAATCTGAATGACAAATACTTAAACTCCGCTTTCTTATTACTTATGTTAGTATTCCTTGAATGATTTATTAATCATGAATTTTCAATTTTATAGGGTTTCGTCAAAGTAGTTAAGTGTAAGCAATACTTTAAGAGGTACCAAGTCAAGTTCAAGAGGCGTCGTGAAGGAAAAACTGACTACTATGCCCGCAAACGTCTTACTGTACAGGACAAAAATAAGTACAATACTCCAAAGTACAGGCTGATCACCCGTATTTCCAACAAGGATATTACATGTCAAATTGCCTACTCCAGAATTGAAGGAGACAAAATTGTCTGTGCCGCTTACAGCCATGAACTTCCAAAATACGGTGTGAAAGTTGGTTTGACCAACTATGCTGCTGCTTATTGCACTGGACTTCTTTTGGCGAGAAGAGTAAATATTATTGAATATTAATATTAGTACAATATAAATACAAAAATCTTATATGATGATCCACTCAGCTCGCTTTGATGCATAACTGAAGAAAACACACTTGTTCCCTAATATTTTTAAACTGAAAATGATTCAAGTCAATTTAAAATTATTATAGTTTTCAAGGACAAATAAAAATTTATTCTTTTTTTTTTAGTTGCTCAAGAAATTGGGATTAGACACCTTGTATCCTGGTACAACTGATGTCACTGGTGACGAGTACAATGTTGAAGAACTAGACAAAGGACCAGGTGCTTTCAAATGCTACCTCGACACTGGTCTCATGCGTACCTCTACTGGTGCCCGTGTTTTCGGTGCCATGAAAGGTGCTGTTGATGGTGGACTTAACATCCCTCACAGGTAAATTTCTATCTATTCATATATTTAATTATCTTAATTAAATTTGATGATGAATAATAGACACATGCGCGTCATCTGAGCCACCATATTTCTTCTATTATATTTGTGTTTTATGAATATAGGATGAAGATCTATATCGGCACCTCAAGATTATAACGTGTCTCTGAATTTTTAAAAAAACAAAAATATATACTTTTTGGATTATTAGACAGTTATTAAAAATATGTCTCTTTTTTTAGTTTGAAACGATTCCCTGGATACGATAACGAAAGCAAATCTCTGAATGCTGATGTTCATCGCCAGCACATTTTTGCTCAACATGTCGCTAACTACATGAGAACTTTGGAGGAGGAAGATGATGATGCATTCAAACGTCAATTCTCCCAGTACATCAAGAACGGCATCACTGCCGATAGCGTAAGTTTCTTTCAATATTGTTATCATACGTCTAACTATAATTGCTGCACAACTTTATTACGTTGTGTCGCGTCGCAGTTGGACAACATTAAAGACGTTGACTAAAAAACAAATGTAACACTTTTATAAGTTTTACAACTCAAGTTAACGTCACAGTTTCCATGTAACCAAAAAACTTGGAATTTTCTTTTGTAACTTAATTTGAATTTACAGATCGAAACCATGTACAAAAAAGCACATGAGGCCATCCGTGCCAATCCAGAACACGTCAAGGAAGAAAAGAAACCACAGGAGAAGAAGGTGAGATGGAACAGAGCCAAGATGTCTCTGTCCGAAAGGAAAAACCGCGTCGAGCAGAAGAAAGCATCTTTCCTCAAAACGCTCGAGGCCGAGGCATAAGAACATCGTGCTCGTTAGCATCTGGACTCTTGTTGTTTTACGTTTTCCTGGTATTTTCAATTATAATATCGAGTTGACATTTGTATTGAGAATACGCTGCGATGAGAGTTACAATAAAAACAGAATTTACAAAAAAAAAAAAAAACCCGACCACTGTTGTACATACATTCATACTCGACAATTGTAATAAATCACCGAAATTTTATTTTTAATCTGCCACTTTGTTGCATTCTATTTTTTCAATCACGGAAATAGGTTATGAGACGACATGTCCTTGTATCGCTCATTCGTCCAGTGCAGGAGATCGACAACACGTTTTCGCTCATAAATTAATTCGGCCTGCATCGATTCGATCGCTTCCACTTTCTCGATGTACGACAGCGAGCATCGATCGGATAGTCACGTATGATTTGATTCGGAGCAAAATATAACCGATCTCCGTATAAGCTTTTTACCCCCCGACCCAACGAAGCCCGTGTGCAGAAAATCGATTAACCCTCAGATATCGAAGGCGTGCTGCTGCAGCGACAGAGTCGTCGACATTGGCGGAGCATCGAAACTCGGCCTCGACGACGATGACGACGACGATGTCGAATCCGAGGACACTCGGCCGCCGACCGAATACGTCGAGTCGGCCAGGGATATCGGTAAGACGATTTTTCACCCCTTGACGACTCTCGAGACAAATATCCCTGTATATCTACAGATTACGAATGCGAGCCGCGCTTTCCCGGCGTCGACGAGGCGCTGCGCAAGTCCCGAGTGGATCGTCAGGTCGAGATCGGCAGATTCGAGCGAGAGATCGACGAGCTGCATCGCGAGTGCGACGGGATAACTGGAAACCTCGTCGATGCCTTTCACCGCGACGTCGAGCGCATTCGCGCCGAGATCGAGCATCGCAAGAACGACTTTTGCGACGTAACGAAACTTTTTCATCCGATATACACTATTCGATACACTACTGATAAAAAAACAAACAAAAATAGTCGCCGTGTCAAGAGTTCGAGGAGTTCGAGGCGACGATGAACTCGACGTGGCTCTGCCGCGAGAGACGCCGCATCGACGATCTGTTCCTCGCGATCGAGGACTGCGAGGCGACGCGTCAGTGCCGGGCTGCGCGACTCTTCGCCGGCCGCGTCGACTCGCTGCGCAAATTCTACTGCTTCGACATGGACGAGCTGCGCTCGTACATGGCAGGGCGGACGCGCGACTACAATCGGCGCTCGCTGGACCGGCACAAGGGCTACGAGGAGCTGAGGCTGCGGCTGCGCCAGGCGGCGAGCGAGCACAGGCGCGACTTCGGCCGCTGGCTGGACGACGTCAGGCGAGATCGGGCCGGAGTTTGCTACAGAAAAGTCCTCGACGACTATCGGTATCATTTTGCTATATTAATCGTTGCATCGACGATCGACGAAGAAAATAATTTTTGTGCAAAATCGTGATCAGCAAAGCCCTGGATCTGTACGAGAGGTTCGGCGCGACGTACTTCGAGTCGCTGCACGGCGAGACCGAGCTCTGCCGCTTGGACTGCCTGAAGACGCTGATATCCGAGGCGGTCGCGAGGGGCTGGGACACGGTGGCGCCCTTCGCCGCCGCCAGATTCAAGGCCCAGTCGGACGAGCTGGAGACTCTGATAGACGAGGTCGATCGACAGGTCGCGACCTTCCTGAAGGCCTACGAGACGGCCACCGAGGAAGAGCTGCAGCGGGTGCGCGACAGACTGGAAAAGATCGAGCTGTACGAGGGCCAGGTGGACGCGATCAGCGACGCCGAGCCGACGATCGAGGCCGCGAAAAAGTCCTACGAGCGAGTCCGCGACGAGACGCGGCAGCTGTTCGAGGTGCGCCTGGCCGGTATCCGGCTGGAGACCGTGGCCAAGATGAGGCGGGAGGGCGCCGAGGCGCTGAAGCCGTGGCTGGAGCTGGGCTCGCCGTGGGACCGGCAGCTCGAGAGCTTCGCCGAGCTGAGACGGGCGACGATGGCCCAGCTGGAGCTGAGATTCGAGCGGGCCGAGCTGGAGCACGAGGAGGCGCGGGACAAGTGCGATCGGCTGATAGCGAGCGAGCTCAGGGTGGCCGACACCGACAAGAAGCTCGACGAGCGTCACCAGGCCGTCGGCAAGCTGCTCGACCAAAGAGTCAAAAAGTACGATCGAGTGGACTTTTAACGAGGATGCGGATGATCGTTCGACCGTATATGAGTTTTGTATGGCGCGAATCGTCGCAGGTACAAGGACGATTTGGAGGAGGACTGTAAGATCGTGAAAAAATGCCGCGAGTCCGTGAGGAAGGAGACGCTCGCGATGCTCAGCAAGCTCACGAAATTCGTCCAAGCCCACAGTCCCGCTGCCAAGGATCGAGACCAGATCGCCCCGGAATCGGCCAAAGAACCCACCACCACCACCACCGACAACAACGAGTCGTCGGCCGGCGAGTCGACGACGGCAGAGCCGCTGCAGGATCATCGAGCCGTAGCCGACTGCGGCTCGGTCGATTACAACGAGCACATCGCCCGGGAGCTGGCCCTGATCGAGCCGCAGATGGGCTCGCTGCGCGTCTGGAGCGCCGAGCTCCTGAAAAATCTCGCCGAGTACCTGGGCCTGTACGAGAGCGACATCATGAAGATCGTCGACGCCTGGCACGACAGATTGACCGACGAGATGACGCGCTACTACGGCCAGAGGCTCGAGGAGCTCGATCGGCAGCGAGAATTCGTCGATGTTCGGGTCTACGAGGTTCGTCGGGAGGAGCTGTCGAGTCATCGATCCTCGCTAGATATCCACAAGCAGGTATGTACGATGATTATTGTCATTATTGACGATCGAGCGACGCTCTGGACATTGGATGATTTTTCTTTTACAAAGAGGATACTGCAATGGCTCGGCGAAGCCGCGAATTACTTTCCGGACTTTTCGAGGCTGCTGCAGGATTACAGCGACAGGTGTAATCGAGCGATCGCCGAGAAGGGGCCTCGGGTGAAAAAAAGCCTGCCGGTGATGCGGCTGCTCGATACGGTAATTCGTAGCTTGAATTATGATAAACATTTGAAACTCTTTGATTAATCCATAGAGAATTCTTGAAGCGTGCAAAGGACATGATTGTTCATTCAGGTGCTGAAAACATGGGAAAATGGGGGATAAATAAACATTTGGATAGGTATTTTGTCTATTTCAGAGAACAAAAGAGTTTTCCTGAATATCATTATCTCATTCCATGTCGTAACTTTTCTCTGACTTTCTTTTACATCTCATGACTATCCAAAATTAATTAATAGAAACTCTTATAGAGTTCAAAACTTTTTTACGTAATAAAATTTTTCCGCAACTTCGATCGATGCGAAGTAAAAAATGATTGGATTTGCGCATTATTAATACATTGAGAAAAATACCTTAGACTATACATTCCATATTTACTATGAATATAGTAATTTTGTTGTAGTATTTTGCTTTTTTTCTTGGGACCTTAATGAATTATTATCAAAACATCCTTTACACGTGTTAAGGGACAAATTTTTCAAGCAGGATTTTAACCAAAATTTTCAAACATAATTTTTTCATTGAATTGAAATCGAAATGTTTTACAGATCGAGAAATTTAAGCAAGAGTGCTCCAACAAAATCGACCACGAAATTGAAGACGTCAATCACACCCTGTCGCGCTCGGTGAACATTGTAGAAGAGAGTAACGAAATATTCATGAGTCAAGTGGTGTAATTGATTATTTTGTTTACACTCGTATACCCGAGCTTATTGCATGATAATACCTTTGATACGCCTTTGTCAACGCAGGTCGTTCGACGACGGGGGTAATTACGGAAGCGAGGAGATCGCCACCGCGAAGAAAGAGATCGACGCTCTGGAAAAACTCCTGCACAAGGACGACACGGGCAATCGTCAAAAAGTCGCGAAAATCGCCCAACAGGCCAGCGATCAATTGAACGACATCCACAAGAAATTTTTCGATGTGTTCGTATCTCAGCTTCAATTCGATCATCTTCTCGCGGTGTCAATTTTTTTTACGTAATTTTTCGTCGCTCGATTATCCGCAGATTGAGCGCGACTTTGGACAAATTTCAGCTCGTCGAGAGCATCGACAAAGCCATGAACGAGTGCGAGGTCCAGGTCACGGATTGCATGAACCGATTGGTTCGGTCGAACTCGGACGTGCTCGAGGCTTACGACGTGTTTTACGGGAAATGCGAGAACAGAGTCGAGATGTCCGAGGTGCTCTGCTCGCTCGAAAAGCTGCGACGCGCGATGCGGAGTAATCATGCGTTCGTGAAGGGGCCGTTTCCCATCATCGAGAGTACGCGGAGAATTTTGCAATGAAAAATGAATTACCAGTGCGAATAATCGTTTCTTCCTCCACAGTACCCAGTGAAATCGAATACAGCACTATGCAGAGTATCGATGGAAAAAGTGTCGCTGCGGGAAAAGATGGTAAAAAGAAGAGAGATTCGAAGAAAGATTCGAAGAAAGATTCGAAGAAAGATTCGAAGAAAGGTAGACTATGTGTCAAAAAATCAGAAGTTGCTAAATCCGACAAAGAGGATGTGAAAATTAAACAGGAGGATGGCAAATCGGAAGTAAATAAGGAACACGTGGAAAATAATAAATCAGAAGTTTTTAAATCCGAGAACGAAGATGTTACAAATAAACATATCAAACACGAGGATGGTAGATTAGAAGTTGCTATATCTAAAGAGGAAAATAATCAAAATGATAAAGCTGAGGATGTGACTGTAATTGACGAAGATAGCTATGCTCTGTTGATTGCCAAAAATATCGATCGTGTCCTGAAAATCATTCAAACGAATGGAACGGTAAGATCAATTGCGGATATAGAAATTGGCGTCATATTAACGATACATTTAAAAATTCACAGCATTACTACACATCGCTGAAAAATAAAGAGGAACATCCGTCGA
Source organism: Trichogramma pretiosum (assembly GCF_000599845.2). Classification (NCBI taxonomy): domain Eukaryota; kingdom Metazoa; phylum Arthropoda; class Insecta; order Hymenoptera; family Trichogrammatidae; genus Trichogramma; species Trichogramma pretiosum. The sequence goes on from NW_019640824.1 coordinate 23,112, forward strand.
TCGGTTGCAAAAATCAATTGTGCGAAACGCGAATTAATGACGCTCTGAAGAAACTTAATTCTATACGCGATGCCGCCTTCGAGTTCTGGATTGAAAAATTGAACAGTTCGTTCTCTTTGATTATGCTTGAAACTACCAATTAACGAGAGAATTAACTTTAGTCTAATTTCAGGATTTGCGGAATTGATAAGTGCTACTCAACTACCGTCGATCGATTACTATCTCATGGACGAGACCGAACGGGAAAATTTCTTGAAAAATGAAGGTCTCGTTTCTAGTCGAAACGATTCGACGACCCTGAAAATAAACGACGAATTTTCGAGGTTTCAGGTAATTAATACTAATGATAATAAAAATAATTTTGTCAAAACAACAAAGAAATACTTTATTCAATGGAACAATGGAAAAATTTATTTTACAGAACGCTTTGTCAGACATGCTCGATCAACTCCGCTCGAAATCACCAACAACAATTTCACCTTGCCTAGAACTATGATAAAAAGAAACACAACAATTTTCTTCTGGATTAATTTTTTTTACAATTTTTTTTTTCTTCTCTTTATCTAAAAAACTAATTGAACACAGCAGTCGATTCACTTCAATCACCCGATGGATCTTCAACTATTCAATTTTATATGTCACACTATCACCGACGTCCGAACATCACGACACGAGCAAATTGGTATAAAATAAAAGGAGTCATTAACGTTTTCAATAAATGTGTGCTACGGTCAAAATTAATGGATCATCGAAGCGTTCGCGATGAAATACTTGATGTAACGTAGTCCCTCAAGTTCTCAACGAAAAAGCGACAAGCGACCACGAGAGCCGGGAACGCGTCCTCGCGAGTCCAACAGACCGGCTTGAATGTCCGTGATCGACGGCACATTGCGAACCTCGCCGCGGGCCGCGACACTCGGTGGCGATTTGAGAAGACGATGAGCTACTCGCATGATGTCATCGCTAGTTGTATTTTCTGTAAGAAGAATAAAGCAAAATTATCATGAGAATTGTAAAATATCGTTTATGCTTCATTAGTCAAGAAATAATCACCAATTGCTTGAATAAAATATTCTGGTCGTTTTCTGACACCAGTGGCGAGAACTTGTCGGCCCATATCTTCAAATACTACTGGTCTTTGCTCCAAATTCATCAACAACATAGATTGCAACTGTTTCTTAGCTCTCTGTAAATAGCAATATACATGTCAGATTGTTAATCAAAGTGAGTTTATTCATTTTTGAGGTAAAAAAAAATAATTACAGCGAGTTCGTCTGTGGCAAGTGTACCAGCCATTGCAACCATTTCGTGCACAAGTACTTCGGCCATTTCTTTCACATGTGATGGGGTTGATGAGGCGTGAATGCAAAACAGACCTGTATCGGCATAAGCATGATTGTACGCTGTTGCACTGTACAACCAATGGTATCTGTCACAGAAAAAAAGCATAAATACAAAATTTAAAAAATTTTAACAGTTCTATTCTGTACTAATGAAAAAAGTATGTACCTGTTGAGAACATTGGTGTACAAACGTGTGTACATGCCTTTTCCAGGTCCACCAGCACTAAAACTGCCACCACCGCCCATCATCATATTGAGGACACACATAGGAACAAAATCAGGGTCTTGATGCGAACAACCTTCCAAACCAATGACAACATGAGACAATTCAGGTAATCCACTAGGACCAGCATAGACAGGGACATTACATTCTTCTAAAATGTAACCGCCTGTGTATTGTGCAATAGATTCATCCACAAAGTGTTTGGTTCTATCGGGTAAAATTAGACTGGGATCTTCATCCCAAATTGCTTTCTGATCTACAAAGTATTTTTGTACAGCATCCACTAATCTTGCATGCTCTACACCAACTCCAGCAACAACCATTCGCTTTGGTGTATAATGATTTTTTAAATATGTGAACAAGATATTTCTGTCTATTTTGTTAACATTTCCTTCTGGGCAAATTTTTGGCAATCCCAAAGTGTTATCTCTGTAAGCTGCCTATAATTATATAATATATAAATTACATGAATACACATATTAAAATTATGTATAAAATTATTTTATACAAAAATTTAGATAAAGAAAACACATGTTAAGTGACTTACAGCATGAATCATATCCATGAGCAGTGTTTCTTGTTCTGGCCTCGTTAAAAGTGTTTCAAGTTCAAATTGAATAATTTGACTAGTAATATTTACCTTTAAACATTATACATTACAATTAATATTTTAAGATATTTTATAAAAGTAAAAGTACAAAGTACTAAGCTTATTACCTCATCTTCTGTTATTCTTGGTCTAAGAACAATATCACCCAAAATTTCTGTAACTTGATCTAAACCTTTGATTTCTGCAGATGCAGCATAAATAAATGTATCTCTGGAAGATTGACAATCACAGATACCGCCATGTTTCTCTAATGCAAGCATAATATCGTCTCTGTCTTCATATTTTTTTGTAGACTAAAAATTTTTTTAATAATTATTAATGCCATTATTTATATTACAAAGGATAATTACTTAGCAAAACTTACACCAAAAGCTAGCTTTTCCAGAAAATGTGATATTCCACTTGGATAAGCCACTTCATATCGGGAGCCAGAGTCAATGAGAACTGAAACAAAAAATGACAGTTCATGCTCTGTATGGTGCTATTAAAATAGTTAATCAAATTACGTACCTCCTATTGTGCAAAACTGTCCAAATCTGTTCTCTGAAGCCACTCTCAACCCATTTGGTAGCACTGTAATTTCTGTTTCTTGATCTTTTTCTTTGGCTGATGAATAAATGGGTGTGGGTAGGCCTGGTATAGGTTCCGATAAGGGTGGATATGGGGTTACTGATGACCTTATAGATTCTGGCAACTTCACTGATGTTGCCAATCCACATTTTTGTAGGAAGTATTGACATTTTGCATGTACGCCACTATAAAAGATTAGTACGTCAATAAATATTTGCTACTGCACTTACATTATGATATGCAACAGTATAGAGTAAAAAATAAAATTAACAATTATCAAATTCAAGTTCAAGATTGACCTATAAATTACTAAAAATTAACATATGGGCTTGAGTGCACAATGATATTCATTCAGAAAGTATCTTGAAAATGTTATAAATTAAGACATCTGACGAGGTTATGTCAGACAATGCACTAGTCCAATGGGTATTACATGAATATAATATAGCTGGTACCTATTTTTTAGTGCCGTGACAAGCGGTATTTGCGATGATTTAACCAACATTTTGTCGTGTCATGAGTTTCGGCGTGCCTCGAGTTTGACGAAATCTTGTTAATTAGATATTTACAGTAGGGGAGCAGACAGATATCAATTCTTTTTTTTTCTTCTTTCAGTGAGATTTTCTCTCACTTCTCTTTTTATCCCACTTATGACTTGTGAGAGTCTACCACGCGCCGCGACTCCTATGCTGTGTCCTATCACATGTAAATGCTGACATGCGTGTGCAGCGTATATCAAAAGTTAGCCTATTAATATTAAATTGATTCGAAGATGTGTGTGTGTCTGCTGCATCAATGAACGTCGGTTTGACATTCTCGAATGGAAAGCCATTTAGTTGATGTTTTTCGAGTATAATTAATAATTGCGCTGTTATAGTATCGTGAAAAAAATCATAGGGTAGAAACAAATTTGAATTACAGAGGGGATTAACGTTGTAACATCGATGAGAAAACTAATGATTTTAATTGAGTGGTTATTGAAAAATAGATATAAGATATCGGACTTGTGCAGTTAAAAATAATTTTTCGGAGAATTGCATTTTCATACCAGCGAACGGAATGTTAGGTATACATTTCAGAGTGATGCAAGCAAAAGTTAAAATTGCACCGAATAATTTTTTTCAATACTATCAATACCCAAAAATTTACGTACATTCAACTTCAGGCCTCAGAAAGGGGAACTTTGAAAGTTCTAAAAATAAATTAGAAAATGTAGAAAATTTGAGAATTTATTTATCTTAGAAACGCATCGTATCAAGAACTTTTATGGTTAAAAATGAAGAATAAAATTTAAAAACACATTTCCTTAAATTTATATTGTTAATTTATCATTCATAAATAATATGTATCATATCAATGACAATTCTTGATATTTAGAATTAATTCAATATGATTTCCTATGGTCGGTCATAATTTTAATATTTCATTTTGGTAATTAGAAAAATTATATTGAATTAATTCTAAATATCAGGAATTGCAATTGATATGATTCAATTGAATTCTAGAAATTCGGTTAAAATTTTAGGAAATTGAGTGATAACAATTGTCGACTCCAATTAAACGTTTATTACGTGAAATTTATAAAAAGTCAATCATCTTTTTCAATGAAACATCCAATTTGGATTTTCGCGTCATAATATGACATACATTTTTTTCCAATAATCGGCTAATATATTTATTATACCTACTCAGTGAGAAAGATAACTAATTAAAACACGAAAGAGTCGAAGATTAGATTTAAATTTACGTTTCGCGTTCAACAAGTGAAATTAAATCTCCTCTCCCATCTCCTCCAATAGCCGTGATCGTCTAGTGGTTAGGACCCTACGTTGTGGCCGTAGTAACCCAGGTTCGAATCCTGGTCACGGCAACGTTCCTACGGAGCGTTGTCACGGTGGAGGACTTCTTTTTTTTCTTTTTTCAATTCATCGACTCGATCGAACGTAACAAAAATATTCACACGCTCGACGATAAATTATCAACAATTACCCTTTTTTTCTCGATTGTTGTAATGGCTCCGATAAATCATCGATATCTCTCCGGTATGATTTATAGATCTCGCGCGCTTACGATTCGTCGGGCGGGTAAACATTACGATTGATATAGATATAATTGTGCATGTCGTATCGCGTGATACGTTAAAGTGGCTGATTTCGAGAGAGAGAAAAAAAAAGAAAAAATCATCGCTTCTTTTTTTCCTTTTTTTTCTTTCAGTTTCGAAACGATCGATATTGATGTTACGATTTCAAAACAGTCGGCGTGTACGTCTCTAATGGTGTAGTACTATAGTATGTACTAAGTACACCTCGACACAATATGAGCCGCGTCGCGGTATGAGGCTTGAAAACAATTGAACTTTGTGCAGTAATTCGACATTCTTATCAAATTATTCGAAATAATTAGAGTCGAATCGTCATTGATTTAAATAAATTTAAATCAATTGAAAATCGTCTTATTGTTTACCGGGGATATACAGAGGTGAAACTCTGTACTGTACGTCTTTGTTATTGAACGAGGTTAGGTAAGTTTGTTGTATTACACGCTAGATCATTTTTTATTTTTGAGTAATAGATTGAAATTCTTTTTTTTTTAATTTAATTTAACACATTTTTCAATAACTTTTTATTGTTAATAATCAATATATCAACATTTTTATCCGATTTGTAGCTGCTTTATTAAATTTTAAAATAAATACCTCTTTTACAATTTAAAAATACTATTATTTTAAAAATAACAACATTTTTGCAGGTAAAATTTCATCAAAAATGTATCGAACATTTTTCTTGTTAATCGGTCTACTCGCCGTGGCGCGATGTGAAAGGGTAAGTCGCAGTTATACTCGCTCTTTATTTTTCTCTAAATTAGCACCTTATAAATCGATAAATTGATTTTATACTTTTTGACGTATACGCGCTCGCATGCATAACGTGCAACGAGTATATAATATTTGTGCTGAACAATTTGCAGCTCGCCGAGTCGGACTGCACTTACGATGCCGCCCTAGTGTCCTATCATCCGGTTACCGATGGCGACGGCCCTACAATGGCCGAGGCCAACGCTCGCAATTATCAGAAAATCATCGCAGACGCCGCCAATTACGTGAGTTATTTTCTCTCGTTGAGGCGATATACCGAAGCCTCATTTTTTACAAAAATTCAATTTACAGTATTATCTTTTTTTGTATTTTGAATTTTCAAAAACGGCTCTATGGTGCCCTCCGTTTTATTGTTTTGAACAACTGGTACTAATTTCAATGCTTTTCAAAAATCTCAACATTTTTCCGGAAAACCACTCAATGAAAAGTGTTGAAATTTGCACCTGTTGTTCAGGGCAATAAAATGTAAGGCACCACAGAGCCGGTTTTTTGGAAATTCCAAGTGCACAAAAATATAGAGTGATTAAAATTTTTGATGCACTATCGGTAAAAAATCACAAATAAGATAAATACGATTTAACATGGTTCAGGGAGCGGACATAGTAGTGTTTCCGGAATACTCGTTGACCAGCATCCCCAAGGACAAGGGCCAGGTGAAGGAGCGGCCCATGGACGACGCGGCCTTCCGCGCCTTCTTCCGCGACACGGCCTCGCGAGTGACCCCCTTCGAGGTAGACGCGATCATCTGCGCGAATGAGACCGACTACTACGCGAAATCCCTGAGAATGATATCGTGCTCCGCCCAGGCCAACCGCGTCTACGTCGTGGTCAATCACCTCGAGCGCGTCGACTGCGCCTCGAGCGACGAGGACTGTCCCAGCGACGGCTTCCTGCTCTACAACAGTCAGGTGGTGTTCGATCGGAGCGGTCGCGTCGTCGGCCACTACCGCAAGTACAATCTGTTCAACGAGCCCGGGGTCAACGTCACCGCCGAGCCCATGATCTGGGTCTTCGGCACGGACTTCGGCGTCACGTTCGGCACGTTCATCTGCTTCGACGTGCTGAACGAGCGGCCGGCCACGTGGTTCAAGCATCAGCCCCAGGTGGAGAACGTCGTCTACTCGACGCACTGGTTCAACGAGCACCCGTTCCATCACGCCATGCAGGCGTTCGGCTCCTACGCGTACGCGGCCGACGTTAACTTCCTCGTCTCGGGATACAGCGACGGCCCGACACAGAGCGGCGGTGAGTGTTCTGTCCAAAAAGAAGAAAAAAAGATTAGTTCGTGCGCCGGTGGCATTAAAAATTTAAAGCTGCTTTTAAGAAAAATGATAGTAAATACGAAAATTCGATAGGTATTGAACTACATGAACTTGTAACTGCATGAATTAAAAGATCAGCACATTACATATAATCTGTCACTATAAAATGACTTTTTCATTGTCTACATTTCCAGATGATGATTAATTTGCACTCGTCACACTTTCGAAAAAAATTAATTTGTAATACTCTTTCGCGTGAAGTAGTATTATCTAAAAAGAGTAATCTGAATAAATTACTCTTTTCTTGGCTCAGCATTTTTCGAAAAAAAATAATGTGTTCAAATTACTCTTTTATAAGTTCTTGCGTTTTAGTGAAAGAAGTAATCTGTGCGAATTACTCTTTTTCATAGAGTATTCTACGCACATTACTCTTCGGAGGTTCGAAAGTTACCCTTTTGGGTTTAGCGTTTGGAGACTTGAAACTTTTGACGACCATATAGTTATTATGAAAAGTTCTGTAAAAAATTGAGTACATTTCTTGATTAATTTCAAAACATTTTTGTTCTAAATTTAATTTAATATTTTTCAAAAAAAAAATACTCGTGTTCACATCACAAAATTGTTTCACATCAACTCGAAAGCTATTGAGTTTAAGAGAAAAGTTTATTAGTCATAATTAATTGTTCAAAGTCTACGTACAGTCGATACCTATCAAATTTTTGGACGCACTATCATTTTTTCAAAGCAACTTTCAATCGTCAGTACCGTCGTGCAAACGAATTTTTCTTTTCATTTTTACCACGACACCGGAAATTACAATCAAAAATTCCTGCAGGTTTCGGGGTATTCTACGGAACTCAAGACGTCCACCCAACCATAAATGTTCCCGTGACGAAAAACTCCCTGCTGGTCGCGAGAGTGCCCAAGACCAGGCGCGCCTCCCAGGCCTGCGGTCGAGTTCACGCAGCGACCGGTTTGTTGGCCCTCAAGGACTACATGCCTGGCGAGCTGCCGGTCGACACCGTATACAAGCTCGACTCCGAGGGCAAGCAGATCGAGAAGTTGCCGCTGCTCCACTTCCGCGAGGACATGAGCAAGTACAAGTCCCTGGTCGTGAAGCCCGACGAGGAGAATCGGGCGACGATCTGCCACAACGAGACCTGCTGCGATTTCCACGTGCACTGGCAGGTCTGGGACAAGCGGGCCGAGGCCATGGCTCGGGATCGGGATTACAAGACCTACACGTGAGTTTTGGTTGAAAAACAAAGAGAGAGACACGAAAATAAATGATAATATCGACGATATGATAACGATCCGCGACTCGCGCGCAGATATCGCATGGTGGCGTTCGACGGCGTACGCCCGTTCCACGACTTCATGGTGGCCGGCGTGCAGATCTGCGCCGTGGTGGCCTGCGCGGGCCCCGAGCTCGAGGACTGCAGCACCAGGTGGAACAGCTTCGACAACACCGTGCTCTATCCGTCGTCCTTCCGCGAGCTGAAGATCGACCTCAAGTTCCCGGCGGCGGACGAGCAGGGCGGCGCACCCGAGCGCAGCTCTTACGCGCCCACGACCTTCCGGGGCGTCACGGAGCGTTCCCTGGAGCCGTACGAGTACGAGTTCAAGCAGACGGAGGCGGGCGTCGGCATGGAGCTCGTCAATCGGCGCAACAGGGTCAGCATGGATCTGCTGACTTTCGGCATCTACGGACGGAGATTCGACAGGGACGTCGTTTACACGGAGAATCTCAAACACATGATCGAACCCGAGCAGCAGCAGCAACAGCAGCAGCACGACGATGGCAGCGGCGAGAAGGTGGAGTCACATTATTGCCATCAAGACGGTGTCGATGGTTGCATCGATGGTCGCTGATTTTTTGTTATCGGAATGTATCATAAAGATGATACTCTGAAACGAACGTAAAATGTTGTTATGTAAAATATAATAATGAAAAAAAAAAAAAATGAAAAAATAGATTAGCCGAAATAAACGTTTTTGTTTTCCATCAAGACGTTCATTCTCTCTCTTCGTCAAAACCGCGGCATACAAATACGTAACATTTGTCATTATAAATATTACATTTCCATCTCGAGCGTTCTCTCCCACACACATACACACAACACAAGAAGATGATGATAAAATTAGGTAACTCGCCGATTTGTTTTGGCTTGCCTATTGCGGCTGCGGCGCGTCACGATTTCCAAGAGGCGAAACACCGAACGATCCAAATGTTGCATTATACAGCGAGCACAGGATATATCTCCCGTATTAAATAGTTCCGCGAGCTGTATTACGTGCATACGTACACGTGCGATCGAAACAATTGCAAAACTGCTCGCTCGTATAGAAGAAGAAGAAGAAGAAGAAATCAAATCGGTGCACGTAGATGCAATAACGATCTCTCGGCGATGTTTTTGTACTCGTGGTGCAATAATTGTCCCGCGAGTGCAGGTAAAAAGCGCACATTGTGCAGCATAGTGCCGCTCGTCGTTACGTTCGAACGACGACCTTCGGACTCGATAATGAAAAAGCTGCTTGCGTCGCAAGGGCCGCCATGCGCAGGGGCAATACGCGTTACACTTGTGTGTGTACGTCGAGTAAAAAAAGATGGGCGAGTCTCGAGCTTGTTGCGCCTGTGACATCGTCTTACGGATGTACGAGCACGAAATTTTGTACCTGAGCAGCACAGAGAGATCATAAACGCAGATTATTTTTTCGCCAGCATCTAATACTGTGTTCGAGCTTGCGTCAATTCTATACTTCTTACAAATCTCGTTTTAATCAAAATTATGAATAATTCTGCTTGAATATAAACTTTGATTTTCTTTATATTTTCTTTTCCGCATTTACGACTACGATTGAAAGTTTCCAATGGGTCTTCGTATGTGCATCCTAGCGGATACGGGTGAAAATGTTACGTGGGTGTTTGTAAACAGCGCGAATTAAAGATATTTTGACGTCGTATACATAACGGCTAATTTGGTTTCATTCACTGGTAAATTTTTATTTCATTTTAATCATAACACTTTCAAAACCGGTTAAGCCGTGAAGCATCACTCATAGCGTAATGCAAAATGCAATAATAAAGTAATTATGCATTGAGTATGTTACTAATGGCTTTCGCACTAGTATAAACTCACCGTCTTGCGTGTTTAGTTCTTTAAAAAAAAAATTTGTAATTGTTAATGAATCACAACATTATAGTCGGGCAATAGTCATAAGAGCGATTGAAAATTCCTTCATGAATATGAGCATTGTGAAAATAAAGTATCTGAACGAAAGATGCAACAAAGAATCAAAGACGAGGATGTGCCTCGAGTTGTGGTGTATAGTAGGGTGTACCCCTTTTTTAAATATTTCGAATAAAAAGAATAAAATAAAATATATCTCAGGAGCCGAGTGAAAAACTGTAAGATGGTATATTTTTGCAGGTCTGTGCACAACATGGGTGCTGAAATCAAAAATTTTCAGCTCGGAGTAGCACGAGGCAAATAAATACTAATGTGGAAATGAAAAGCTTTGCGATTTTTTTTCTCCCATAAGAAGGGTTTAACGAAAAATTTTCTCTGAACAAAAAGTGCTTAATTTTGATCAAAGAATATGTGTGAATTTTTTCAGATTTTTTCGGACCATTTTTGGATTTTTGGCGTTCGTCAATATTTCCAAAAATCCAAAAATGGTCCGAAAAAATCTGAAAAAATTCACACATATTCTTTGATCAAAATTAAGCACTTTTTGTTCAGAGAAAATTTTTCGTTAAACCCTTCTTATGGGAGAAAAAAAATCGCAAAGCTTAATTAGTATTTATTTGCCTCGTGCTACTCCGAGCTGAAAATTTTTGATTTCAGCACCCATGTTGTGCACAGACCTGCAAAAATATACCATCTTACAGTTTTTCACTCGGCTCCTGAGATATATTTTATTTTATTCTTTTTATTCGAAATATTTAAAAAAGGGGTACACCCTAGTGTATAGTTAATATAATGGAAAACGTTAATTGATAACTGCGCGCTGACCGCTGACTGCAGTCATTCGAAACTAAACATAATTACTGCCAACTGCCCTGTGCGAGTTTTTCATTTTCTCAACATGTTCCGTATCTTTTTAAACGCTTAGCCGGCGTAGGGATACAATGTCAAAAAAATATAAAGTTGGTTGTAGTGTATCCGCGCATCGATGTATTGCGTGTATCAATATGGTTCGTTTGCTCGTCGCGCGTCTATTCTACAGGTACGCACAAAAGTGTGCCCATATAATGAAGACTGTTGTTTTAAACCACATAAACTTTGCATATCATACAGATATTATTTTAGTTTGTTTACACTCCACTGCAACAGCGGTGGGCAAGAACTAGGGATCAGATTAATCCCTATAAAAAAAGAAAATACATTTTTTCGGGTATTCATCAATTTTAACAATTAAAAAAATAAAAAATGAATTATTTAATAAAAAATTATTAATTGAATAATTTAATAAAAAATATATTTAAAAAAAAATGTCATGATATGATTGATTATATTTTCCATCAATTTGGGCAAAAATTGTTCATTTTGATTGATGCTTTAATTGTTGCTTCCTTTGATGCTTGATTCTCACTCTGTCCTCCTTTTCTTGATCCTGATATATTAATTGCAGATCTTTTGCAAGTTTAAGGGCCCTATCTGCCATATATTTTATTTGACTTGTTTCACAATTGTATGCGTCAACTTTTGCAAGATCTTTTGCAAGATCTTTTGCAAAATTTTTTGCTCCGCTTAGAATGCATACCTTACAAGGACCACCTCCTTGGCGAATACGAAGCTCCAATATAGATCCTTCCTCAATATCTTCATCTTGTAATGTCAGCCCTTCCGTTCTAAATAAGGAAAATTTCATCAATCACATGGTATTGGATGTTCATTTTTTTAATACATGAATAAAACACATACAGTAGTCTTCCATCAAATAGAATTCTTTGCTTATCACCTCGAATACCTTCTTCCTCTTCAATATTTTCCATGATCTTTTCAACTGTGTCTGTGGGCTCAACGTCCATTTCAAACTAAACAAAAAATTACATCATTTATTTACATTCCATCCGTTACTAAATCTATGTTCTATTCAGTTGCAATAAAAAGCGGATGAATAATTATAATAATAATTATAATAATAATGTTGATGAATTCTAAGTATTTCTTTTATCCTACTTTGTGTAAAAGAATATTACATATAGAATGGAATTAATATATAATAGTAGGAAAACTCATTGCTTGTGATGTTCAAAATAAATATTTCGGACTTAATTTAAAACAATGGGATTTACAGCTCATTCGCTTATTTATTTTTATCTCAGTTTGATCAAAAACTTTCAAAAACGCGCCACAGAGCATCACTTGTAGCGTAATGCACAGTAACAAAATTCACGTCACTTCTGCGTGAATTAAAATTAAAATTAAAATAACTCATCATTGACAGTTATAGGCATTACTGAATTTCGCGCTCGTTGGTTAGGATTAGAATATTGTAAAAACTCACCGTCGTCCCAACTATGGTCTGGAAAACAAAGTTTTGTATTTGGTCATTAATTGTAACTAAATGGGGAAATAGTATTAAGAACGATTACAAGTACCTGTATGAATATACGCATTGCGACAAAAAAGTATCCGAACAAAAGATGCAACAAAGGATCCAGGCAAAAAAATAATACTGTTGCAAAAATAAACGGTGGCCAGTGGACACTGGATACCGTGATGTGAAGGCTGAGGCGTGAATTGACGATAACCCAGCGCTGTCAGCACTCAGCAGTCAGCAGTCATCGGAAGCTAAACTTTCAGCCATTTCAGCCAACTGGCGCCACAGCTATAATGATTTGAAGCTGGTTCGCAATATGTGCTTCTCGTTATAAGGAATATTGCATTCTCTAATCACGCTACATTTTTCGACACGCGCGCTCAAACATTTAATTGAATTATTAATGTACGTAATATCAAAGTCATGAAAAAAATACGTCGTAAGTTTGAGCACGTACGTGTAATGTATGATGACTGTAGGATTCATGTACTTGTCTTTGCGTGACTCGTTCATATAGACATTAGACACGCGCCTACTATGCGTTACCATAAATCTGTGCGTTGTATGTTGTGCGCAATGCATATTGTTTCATGTGTTTAATTAGTGTTTTACTTCAAATAGATAGGAGTTAAGTCTGTTCACTGCAGCAGCATCTTTTTAATGTGACATAATATAATAATATGCAATATGCTAATATAAATTTAGTTTGTCCACTGCCATATTATCTAGAGATTAGAGAAATGGATAGGTTTTTATTATGGGTAAAAAATAATACATTCTTTTAAATATTCATTAAATTTTTAATAATTATAAAAAAATTCTTTATTTTGACTTGTGTTTCAGACTCATGATCTTTGCTCTAAGCTTTGCCATTTGCTTGCATTTTAATTCATCTTGATATGTATCGAAATTGGCCCATATTTCAAGTCTTTCTGCAAGACTTCTGGCCTTATCTGCCATGTATTTCATTTGATAAGCTTCAAGGTCTTTAGCAAGCTCATGTGCCATTCTTCTGAAGCACACATGACAAGGACCTCCATGGCGAGGGATTAAAAAGACTACAGATCCCTCCTGAATATTGTAATCTTTCAACGCTTTATGATCCTCCCTAAGTAAGAAAGATCCATCAATCACATAGTATTGTATAAATAATTTTTTAATACAATGAATAAAATACTTACAACTGCCTTCCACAAAAGATAAGTCTTTGTCTATCGACTGGAGTACCATCGTCCTCTTCAATATTCTCCTTAATTTTTTCCACTGTATCTGTAGGTTCCAGATCCATTTCATATTCAAAATTTATCTGTAGAATTAATACATAATATTAAAGCAATACGCATTGCTTAAAATTTTCAAAACAAATATTCAAGATGAAACGCATTATAGATTATTAATAAATATATTGATCATAACACTTATAAAATTAGTTCATCCGTGTAGAGTACCAAAATTTTACATGAAATAAAATAATTTATCATGGACAGTTGAGCGTTACCGACTTTCGGGCTCGCAGACGTTTTATTTATAAAATTACAGCAACTCACCACGGTCCATATTGGCCCCTGTCCATTAATTTGATTGAGAAAGTCCTTCATCTGTGAATCAAAGTTTTATGTTTGTTAATCAATTGCGACATACTTTATAGTCGGGCAAAAAAAAAAATTAGTCATTACAGCGATTAGACGTACCTTTACTAAAAAATGCATTACAACAAGACAGATTAGTATATTCCGAACAAAAGAAGCAACAACAAACGATGACGATTGACGAGTATGTATGACTATTAGCCGGACACTGGGCAGTTGAACACCGTACATGAACTGTGAGGAAAAAATTCGCGATAACTGCGCTCGAGTCGCTAACGACAATCATCTGAAACTGAACTTCCTGCCAGTTCATTGGCGCCATTGCTCGTCAGGTGGAGCACAACATGGGCTTCTCGATCCAACGGAAAGTTGGGCTCGTTTTTTTACAGTCACGAATCAAATATCTGTTCTGACTCTCGAAGTTTTGCAATATCAAATGTAAAATTAATGAAAGTTTGAATGTTTTTGTTTTCATTGTCAGTTCAGTAATACTTGCAAATTGAAATACTTAAAAACAATAATTCCTTTAAGTTTATAATTCGTTTGTCTTAAGGAGGTACCTCCGCTCAAAATTTACCGAAGAGATTCGACTCAAACTTCGTACACTAATCCTTTTTAATGATACAAATGAACTTGCAAAATTGTATGCAAGTTCAGTACTTCGTTTAGAAGATATTCGTATTTCAATTTAACATTGAGTCGAATGAGAAAGTCAGTTACAAGAGAATATTTCAAAATTTACCGAAAAGATTCGAGTAAAATTTTATGTGTATCATAATTAACTACCAAAGAACGTACGGTTAAATTTTCGTAGACATTGGATACCTTTTTAATGCTCAATTAATTAATAATAATTTATTGACACTAATCTCGGGACATTTGACCAGAATTTCGCCGGCGGGAGCGGATGACATAACCTAACATTTTTGAATTTCTCAGCGAAACGCAAATATCTTATATTATTTATAACGAAGACTATAATGACCGATCATTGATAGAAATTCAAAATTAAATAAATAATGGGTTGTTTAATTTTATATCAATAATGTTTTATGCAATATAAACATTTTTTTTTATAAAATATGATTGAAAAATAACAAAATTTTACAAGTTTAATTATAAACTTCTTGAGATTAACGACACCAGCCGAGCAGTAAAAATATTGAGTTTTTCACAGTTGGTAGTTCTGCTCGGAGGTACCTCCTTAATATCGAAAAATTGGACTGACTCGGAAATGTTTGTCATTGCTACAGCAAAAATGAATGAGGTTTAATGTCTTTATTTCATAATCCGTTAAGTATCCTTTATGATCAGAAATAATTATCTTTTAGCATTATAGGTATCAATTTTTATTCATATCAAAGAACTTTTTTTGTCTAGAAAATTCAGATTATGCTTTAAAAATTTGGGAAGTTCCTATAATAATTTTTAAAATGCAATTCGGGTATTTCTCTTTGGACCTGCCAAGGCAATTTTGGCTTTTGTTTAAATTTGGATTTTGCCGGTAACATCTCGAAAAAAGTCTAGTAGTGTAGTTCTAATCGAAAAATGAGATTTGCTTTACATCAGGCCGAGTAATTTTCAGAGAGGAATTCCGATGAAAGCTAAGGAAAATATGAAGGGCTAAAGTCAATTTGCCCAGCCGCTCGACGGCCCTGCTACACGGTTTTCAGTGTTGCGCGGCTCGCTATTATCAAAACTCGCTCATATCAAGTAATTCAGCTGAAAAAATAATTGAAAATATGCTTTCAATAGGAACTTTTCTCAGATTTCTAAAGGTGCAATCAGACTTTCCGATAATTTGAATTTCCTCGCAAAAAATGAAAAGTAAATTTTAAAGTTCATTTTTCCATGTTACGTTTTTCGAGATATTGCACTTTGAATGTTCAAAGTGATTTAGTCAACAAATGACTCTTTTCCAAATCTAATTCAAATTTAAAAAATTAAGAAATCACCTTAGGACGCGGGTCGGAAGATAGTCCATGAGGGTCGGAGAGATTACGTATGTGACAAATGTGAGAAGAAATTTGGAAAAAAAGTTCATTTGTTCCTGCACACCAGAACAGTACACGAGGGTCGCAAAGATTACGGATGCGACAAGTGTGAGAAGAAATTTGGACATAAATTTACTTTGATCAGACACCAAAAGGCAGCCCATGAAGGTCGTAAAGATTATGTATGTGACAAATGTGAGAAAAAATTTGGAAAAAAATCTCATTTGTTCGTGCACACAAGAACAGTCCATGAGGGTCGCGAAGATTACGCATACCACAATTTCAAGAAGAAATAATGATTGACAATTGAAAATAAGTATTGGAACTAAGACATATTTTTTTTTCTAAAACTTCAATAAAAATTTTGTCGATATGATTGTGTATTACTTTTGCAACTATTATCACATCTTTGTACACTGACGTTGAGATTATTTCAAATTTCATGTATTCCTAATTACTGCTCAGTTTTTAGGTACTTGGTACCTAGCTTTTCATGCAACGTCGATTAGCCAAAAGTTTTTTTTATGAATGAAAATCTGAATGGAGGCAAGCAATGGGGCAATCCCGAATCGATGTAACATGCACTGTTGAGAGATTTTGATAAATTAGACGAAGGACTGAATAGTTACGATAAAAAAGAGGTGATCGGTAACAACAATATATCCTGCCGCAAAAAACCAATATGGAAACCGTTTCATTAAATTTAAACTTAATAATATTTCCTAAATTTCTTAGCAATTAGTAAAAGCTTTCATAATAGTATTCAAATGGCGTGAGCGGTAAACGAAAGTTGGACAAGAAAGGGGATGGCACTTTTTTTTAATCCGCCACTAATCCCGACTCATTTAAAATAACCGATTTTCATATCATCAGTCTATGTGTGTATGTGTGTGTATGTACTTTTGTTGTTATGGAACCAGTCTAAAATTCGAACGAAAGCACGTATTGAGACGTGGTTGGGCTACTTTTTTAGGATTTGCGTGTAGCAAAAAGCATCAACTATTTAAAAAGTTATGAATATTTTTATCGTTCAGTTTATTTTTTTATTGTCGTTTTTTTCCAAATACGTAAATTTTTGTTACTCCGCCTTTTTTATAAACTAGATATGGTTTATAGTGAATCACAGTCGCATACGAGATTACAAATATTTTCGAGCACATATGTACGGGAACTGCACCGAGTCGGATTAGGCAAGTTGAGTAATGAATATTGTTTCTCGTTGATATTTTGCTTTGTAGTTTGAAGGAATATTTTCAATTGCATGGTCATTATTATACGAGAATTTTCTGAAGGCGTGCTTAAAATGTTTCATTTTCGCTTGGCTTTGTTATAGGCTATACAGTTAATTAATTCAATATGTTCATAAAATGTTATCGCAAAATGATTTTCTTGCCCTGATCGATTTGCTGAAAAATAATCCATTAAAAAAAGTTGACTTGAGATATTTATAGCATAACTTTATTCGAGGAAGAGGTATACAGCGTATGAAATATTAACGGAAAAAGTTGTACGCCATTAGACTCGACGAAAAATCCGCCAGTAAATGTAAAAAAAAACACATTAGCTAATTTTTTTGATGAAGTTATATTGTTAACATATAATATCAATAAGCAGATTTAAAATTAAATTTTTAAGATCCGATGTGCGAGCTCACTGCTATGCTTGTGACTCCCTTTCAAACGCTCTAATGTGACTTTGATTGATAATTACTATTTTCACGTCTTATTATGAGGTGTTTCTTATTGTTTCGATGATAATTAACATTTGTTAAATTGATCTTACTCTATTAGCTGTTTATCTTTACAAAATTATCTTGAGAAAATTTCATTATCTATTTTACATAACGACTGTATGTCTTTTTAAGCACCATATTAATATGTTTGAAAAGATTTGGTTTTGAACCTAATGCCAAAGATAACATTTTTGTTTGAAAATTTTGTAGCGAGGCTCTTATTCTTCATGCTCTGTCTTTACGTGCTTTAAGAGATTAGTTTTCTTTCCAAATGTTTTATGACATATTCCACATTCATGTTGCTTCAGTTTTTCATGCACTACATTGACATGTATCTCAAGGTGTTGTTTTCGTCCGAATGTTTTATGACACACATCACATTCATACGGTTTTAACTTTTCGTGTACTGTTTTTACATGCTTTAGAAGATTAGTTTTGTCTCCAAATGTTTTGTGACATGTTTTACATTCATGAGGCTTCAATTTTTTATGCACTGCATCAATATGTATCTTGAGATCATTTTTTTGTCCAAATGATTTATGACATATTCCACATTCATAAGGCTTTACTTTTTCATGCACTACGTTGACATGATTCTCAAGGAGATTTTTTCGTGCGAATGTTTTGTGACATATATCACATTCATACGGTTTTAACTTTTCGTGTACTGTTTTTACATGCTTTAGAAGATTAGTTTTAAAAACGAATATTATGTGACATATTTTGCATTCATACAGTTTTAACATTTCATGCGAGATATCAAAAGGCTTTCCGCAATGTTTGAGTCTGAATGATTTAATACACTCGTGACCTTTTTTCACATTAACGTTGATATTGGACCCTTTGATCTTTGCGCATCTTTGTATCATTCGATTTCTGTAATTATTAATCTGTAAAATGGTAATATAGAATTAAGAAGATGATATATTTTTACCTGATCAAGACAACTTACGGCACGATTACGTCGAAGCACGATGTTGTAATTGGTATGAGCGTTTGAAGTTAAATCGTTTAACTCAATCCTGTAAACATTTTAAATAATCAACAATTTAATTTTAATATGATCAGGGCAGTATAGGATAATGTGTTTTGGTCAAGAGTATTTTGCATTTTAATTGAGTATAAACTTTTTTATGTTTAATCAATGAGAAACAAATTATGGTCTAAAAGAGAGGTTATGTTTATTTTCATTTTAAAGGATTAATTTATGATCAATAAAGGACTTAAAAAAGAAAGTTGAGCTGATTGACAAATTTCACTAGTCACTCTACTTACTTGATTCAAGTTTGAATTTCAAATTGCTTTACCACAATTTTAGAATGTCGTGGATCAATCTATGCTGATAGCAATTAATTCCAATATTTCAATTGTCACAATCGGACGGCAATTATTATTTTATAATTTTTGGATTATTTTGTCTATCAAATAAGTTGGAAACATTATTTCTGGAAAAATTCGTGGTACAGAAAGGAGTAAACTAAAACTTCTTCTATGGCGTAAAATCACAAACTGTTTGGAAGACACTGCTCGCGAACCTACTCGTACTACACCTACTCGTGCTGTTGTTTACGTCGTGCGTCGCATGCGTTGTCTTCGTTCTTTGCTACGGCCTTTTAAAATACATGGGTCATTCCGCACATGAAAAAATATTATTTCTAAGAATAAAAAATTAAAATAAATTCAGAAAATGGTTTCCTTTTTGCACGTATCAATCGAGAATATCACTACTTTCATTCATCATTCAAATGTGAGTCTAATTTTTCTGGCTTTAAATTTTCCACGTTGAACATAATGAAGATATACGAAAGCTTCGAGGCAAAGATGGAAAATGAGCCTCGGTACATTAAGGGTATAAAGAGCGAGGGCTCGAAAAACCGCATTTAA
The DNA here is from genome assembly GCF_000599845.2 of Trichogramma pretiosum. Classification (NCBI taxonomy): domain Eukaryota; kingdom Metazoa; phylum Arthropoda; class Insecta; order Hymenoptera; family Trichogrammatidae; genus Trichogramma; species Trichogramma pretiosum. The sequence goes on from NW_019640824.1 coordinate 42,744, forward strand.
TTCTGAAAATAGCACGTCGACCAAAAAAAAATAAAGAAAAAGAAGAAAATAACGAGAGAGTTGGAGTTGTAATCGGACGCCTCGGCGAATCCTGCGGCTGCAGCGCAAGAGAAAAATAAAACGAGACGAAAAAAAACAACGAGGAAGCAAAAAATGAGCAACGAAGGATCAGCCGGCGTACGCGTTGAGAAGAAGAAGAAGTAGAAGGAAAAAAATCAAGACCGCGCGCGATGTATAAATACGTAAACGTAAAACCGCACTCGCGGAGGGGAAAAATATTATATGTAACTGGCTCTCTAGCGCTGATGAGAGCTCGAGCGACGACGACGGCGATGATCCTTTCCCGCGCGCAGGCGAACGAAAAACGACGACGAAAAAGCAGCAGCAGCAATAACAAAAAAGAAGTATAAGTAAGAATCTCGTCGCGAGTACTGACTGGTACATAGAGCTCAAACATTGTATAGTCTCGCCGGCACTCTGTAATGTACTTATGTACTATAGATCCTTGGCGCAGCATAAACCGCGTGTGCAGTCGCGATCGCGCTGAGACTGCGTCTATATGTATAGTTGGCCTATCGGTAGAGAGGTGTGTGCATGAGTTTGCTACCATCAACCTATACCTAAGTATATGGCCAGGTCTAGATAAAATAATTGAATGACCTGAAGGAATTGTTTTTTTTTCCATCCCTCCGGCAAAAGTATTTACTTTCGCCGTACGCGTAGCCTAGAAAAAGAAATACTTTTACCCACTTCTGCGAGTCCGACAGATGCAGTGGTTGCTGTGGCTAGCTCAGCCTAGCAACGTAATAATATTTATAATTTTATCGTCCGTATTACTTAGCCAACAACTGGTCGGAGACTCATCAATACGTAGAGACGTTATAATAATTACGTGGTAAAAATTATGCAGAGTCCTGAAATATTATTCGCGGATGATTGTATGTCCACGGACGAGGAAGAATGTTGTGTGTAATTTTTTACACACAAGTCAAAATGATAAAATGTTTTTTATAATAATGTTATTGACGGAAGTTTCATTTCTCCCCCTTGTAAGAAAATCTACTATGAAAATATTCTTTCTATAGGAAATTTTCTCAGATTTCTAAAGGTGCAATCAGACTTTCCGATAATTTGAATTTCCTCGCAAAAAATGAAAAGTAAATTTTAAAGTTCATTTTTCCATGTTACGTTTTTCGAGATATTGCACTTTGAATGTTTAAAGTGATTGAGTCAAAAAATGACTCTTTTCCAAATCTCATTCAAATTTAAAAAATTAAGAAAGCACCTTAGGACGCGGGTCGGATTTTTTAAATGAGCTCAAATTTCAGATCTTTTACCTTCAGACCTTTGAAAGGGACCTTTGAAGACTCGATGTTGTCTGTCGGGAGTTTTTTCTAGTACTTGGTTCCAGAAGACCCAAAAATTCTTCGACGGAATAGTCACCCAGTAGAAATTCAAAATTATTTCAAATGTTGTAAGAATAATGTATAAACAGATGAATTGATGCCTTCATTGTAAACAATATATTTATAAACGATTTTGATAAAGTCACTACACATACTGATCATGTTAACAAATTAGTTTGAATGTTGCCTTTCCAGATGAAACAAACCATAATACCACTCATTTGATTTCTAACGTTCTACATACAAGGATCCAACGATTATTTTAGGCTCTAAAATGGATAAGAGTGAGAAGAAATCCGAGGAAGTTGTCTTGGAAAATAATTTAAGTGGACACGACATTGTTGTTTCAGACAACAAACAAAACGTAGATAATATTTGTGAGGAGGCATTTACGCTAGAATCGAGCATGATAACATATCAAGACAAGATTCACAATGAACGAAAAAATTACGCATGCGACAAGTGCGAAAAGACATTTGAGTTCAGAAGTCATTTGAGTAGACACCAAATATCTGAACACAAAGGCCGCAAAGATTTTGCATGCGACAAATGTGCGAAGAAATTTGTGAAGAAATCGAGTTTGTTTACACACCAAAAATTAGTACACAAAGATCACAAAGATTTGATGTGTAACAAGTGCGACAGAAAATTTGAAAATAAATCAACTTTACTCAAACATAAAAAAATATTCCACGAAGTTTTCAAAAATTATTTATGTGAAATGTGCGCAAAGAGATTTGATACTAAACTCAGTTTGCTCTTGCATATAAAGACGGTACACGACAATCGTAAAAATTGTGTAAGCGACAAGCGCGAAAAAAATTTTGAATTTAAATTAGAATTGTTGAAGCACCAATCGACAGTGCACGAAGGTCAAAAAGATTACGCATGCGACCAGTGCGATAGTAAATTTGGATTGAAATCGTCTTTGCTCATACACAAAAAGACAGTGCATGAAGGTCGCAAAGATTATGCGTGCCACAAGTGTGACAAACAATTTGGACAAAAACCGCATTTGTTTATACACCAAAAAACAGTCCATGAAGGTCGCAAAGATCACGCATGCAACCAGTGCGAGAAGAAATTTGGACATAAGTCAGTTTTGTTGAAACACCAAAGGACAGTCCACGAATGTCGGAAAGATTTTGTATGTGATAAGTGCGAGAAGAAATTTGGACTGAAATCGAATTTATGGAAACATCAAAAAACAGTTCACGACGGTTGCAAAGATTACGGATGCGACAAGTGTGAGAAGAAATTTGGATATAAATGGCATTTGGTCTCTCATCAAAAAACAGTCCATGAAGGTCGTAAAGATTTCGCATGCGACAAGTGCGAGAAGAAATTTGGACGACAATCACGTTTGCTTATACACCAAAAAACAGTCCACGAAGGTTCGAAAGATTATGTATGTGGTAAATGCGAAAAAAAATTTGAACTGAAATCGAATTTATTGAAACATCAAAAAACAGTTCATGACGGTCGCAAAGATTATACATGCGGAAGGTGCGAAAAAAAATTCAAACATAATTTTACTCTGCTCTTGCACGTGAAAACACTCCACGAAGGCCGGAAAGATTACACATGTGACAAGTGTGAGAAGAAATTCGGACGAAAACCATATTTGCTTTTCCACCAAAGGACAGTCCACGAAGGTCGCAAAGATTTCGAATGCGACTATTGCAAGGAGAAATTTGGACTAAAAATACATTTAGTCAGACATCAAAACACAGTGCACGAAGGTCGTAAAGATTTCGCATGCGAAATGTGTGAGAAGAAATTTGGATTAAAAACAAATTTAGTCAGGCACCAAAAAGCAGTACACTAAGGACGTAAAGATTATGCATGCGACATTTGTGAAAAGAAATTCGGGAAACAAATTAATTTGAAACAACACCAAAAAACAGTCCATGAGGGTCGCGAAGATTACGCATACCACAATTTCAAGAAAAAATAATGATTGACAATTGAAAATAAGTTTTGGAACTGAGACATATGTTTTTTTCTAAAACTTCAATAAAAATTTTGCCGATATGATTGTGTATTACTTTTGCAACTATTATCACATCTTTGTACACCGATGTTGTGATTATTTCATATTTCATGTACTCCTAATTACTGTTCATTTTTGTATACTTGGTTCCTAACTTTTCATGCAAAGTTGATTAGCCAAGAGTTGTTATGAATAAAAATTTGAATGGGCGCAAGCATTCAGTTGCAACGGGGCAATCCCGAATCGATCAAACATGCCTTATTGAGAGATTTTGATCAATTAGACGAAAGACTGGTACCTACTGAATTTACATTTTCAGAGTTCGGTCGGTAAAAAACGAAGCTTCGGCCTCATCTTAAATTAACGTCGACGGCAAGGGTTCACATTTTTTTTTACAAAACTTAGGGGCTTCCAAGTACTTGTGCAAAAGAATGATTTGCGATTTCATCGATTGCTGTGTGCCTATCAATGGAGCATTCTGCCTTACAACTTTTTAATAATCAATTTTTTGTTTTTGCCTTTTGGAATACTTTCAAAAATAACCTATTAAAATTGAATACAGAATTAGAATTTCAAGTCAGCTCAAATTCAATTATCCTCGCGGATCAGTTCAAAATCCGTGGCGATTGCATTTTTTTCAAACGATGATCGATCCACGCGGAATCCCTGTATAATCCACGTGGATATCCATGCAATTATTTTCAACTGGGAAAATATTTAAATTTAAAAAATTTAATGTTTTAAATTTTTCAACTTACTCGAAAAACTTCTTGAAAAAGTCCTTCAATACACTTCTGATAAATAATTGCTTGTTACAATAAGCTAGCTTATATGCCAGCAGCCTCACTTGCTCTCATGCGAGAACTGTAGCGGCTTGCGTAGACGCCACCTAGAGTCAGATAAACTAAATATTGCCTCAACCCATTAAAGCCCTAAATGACGAAATTTTTCGTTCGAAAAGTTGATTTTTCGCACAAAATTTTTCGTTTTTTTGTTTTAACAATCATAACTTTTTTTACAACGCATCAAATCTCAAATTTGAGCCCGGATTTTGAAAGGACATTAAATTTTATATTAAAATAGGTATGAGGAGTTTTTTCAAGGTCTAAAAGATAAAAAAAAATCACCTCGATTTCAAACGAAAAATTTCGTCACTTTAGGCATCAATGAGTAAATTAAATTAAAGTTTTATTTTATATATTCATCTATTCGTTCTGAACAATTGTACATTTTTAGAAATCGTCCAGCACAAGTAAATAATCTTGTATTACAACAAGTAGTCAATATTGATGCTCTGAGACAACAAATGCAACAGCCAGTGAATAATAGTGAAAATACGATAAGTGATGACTATAACTTTTTTATCAGCTTCATACCTCATGTAAAAAACAAGTTTAACTCAGAAACTGAACTTTCGAATTCGGATCCAACAGATTATCTTAAATGAAATAAGTAATAGTCATGATCCTGTGGCAAACTGAACAGCTTCAGTTAATAAAATCCAAAAGCAATCAATAGGTTAAAAATATTTGCTGCTTGTTAATAGTAAAGACTTTACTGTTCGAATTTACTATTTAAGAATGTTGTTAAGGAATAGTTTTTTTTTATTTTAGATGCCTTGCGCGTTAGAAAATTTTGATCGATGAAAATGATCCTATCTTTGAGAAAAAAGTCGAGTTATAATCAAGACTTTCGTCACCAGAAAAAATTACAATTTATATTCAAAGTTTTGTAATAAGTTTTCGAAAAAAATTCCAATACAGCTAAAAGTAGCCCTTTTTTAAACTCGTGAATTTTTCCTAACTGTCAGATTCGGAGTCTCAATACAAAAATTTGCAATGTATCAGTTGACATTGAAAGAAAAAACAATCCATTTTTCAACGATGGTTCTATGATTCTTACTGGTAATCTCCGAAAACTCTTTTGGAATGTTTTACTCTGAAAATTTGGCCAATCAGCAGTAAAAAAAGCTCTCTTGCCCTTTTTCGCCAAATTCACTCCTTGTAATTGTGCTTGGAACTTCTTTACTATCAATCCCAAAAATTCGAACGAAATTTGAATAAAATACTAAAATCAATAACGATTTTTTCATTCCTGCAAAAAAATTCTTTTTCGTTACAATCGATTTCGCTGAGAATCAGTCATCTATACCTATATATCTGTATATAAGCCCGAGCGCGGCAGCGGCAGTCTCAGGGAGTCGTTGGAGCGCGCGAGCGAAGAGAGGGAAATACAGGCAGAGAGTGTAACGTTCTCCGGGTTGGTGTGCCGTGCGCTATGCCGTGTGCTGTTCTGTTTGGCAATATATAGGTATAGGTATATAGTTTCTGCCGTCCAGCGAAATAGTTATATGCGCGACTCTACTCTGCTGCCGCTGCCGCCGACGCCGCAGCCGTGGCTGACGACTATATGTATACAGCGAGCAGAGTTGATTCGGAGTTTCGCGATTGCCGAAGTCGCGTCGCGCCGCCAGTTCGAGCCTCGCGAGCACAGCGAGTGCAGCAGTCGATCCAAGCTCCGTCTGTGTGTGTTTTGTGTTGTGTTTCGCGCGTGCTGTGTGCTTGTGTTGTGTCTGCCTCGCGCGTATATATATTTTATATATATAATGCCGAGGAGAAGGAGAAAACAGACATGAAGGTTCTGCTGTTGCTCGCTCCTTTTTAGCATACCTGCAATATATACTATACACACACACACGAGTAAGCTCGTCTGTTCGAATGAGAGATAAATAGTCAAAAAAACGTGAAAAAAAAGACGAGCGAACGAGCAAAAAATAAAGAAAGGAAACAAACTAGTGCGCTTTTATTTTGTTTCAAATGATTCAGTGTCGATTTGTGTCCATACGTGCTTTTTTAAGTTTCTTGTGATCGTTGCGAAACAAGTGTCCGCCGCATTGTTATATGCATAGTTTCTGCCTGTGTCTCTCCGTGTATGTGTGTTGTGAGTGTGCTGCAGCAGAGCAGTGTGCAGCGAGAGAGGAGGTTAGATCGCGAAGTTGCGATTTAACGGAATAGAAAAAAAGTACACGACAACGGAGTGCACGAGCACGTCTCGGCAAGGATGCACGGAACGGCGTCGAGAGGACGTTCGCGCTCGACGCGCGCGATCATCGCCACAGGTTGGTTTAAAAAAATTCCCCCAAAACAAAAAAAATCGTCATCGTGTCGTTTACAATACGCGTACTTACGCGCGCATTCGATAAATCGGTGCGCGCTATCGTTCGATCTTCGCGAGCGAGTTACCGTTTCGAACTTTTTCGAAAAAGCATATATAAAAAAAGGAGGAACGGAGAAGAGGAGAAAAGAGCGACTATACCCGCGAATCTCTCGTGTAAATGTATAAGCGAGTGAGTGTAAGTGTGTGTGTGCGAGAGCACGCGAGAGTCTCGAAAAACCTGTTTTATACGTCAGTGTTATAATAACGCGCGCGAGCTTATGAGCGAGGATCAGCGAACGAGACTCCGAACTCCGAACGTACACACACACATATATACAAACACGAAGCTGACGTACACACGTATTACTACAATACTCTCGCGTCTCTCTCTCTTTCTGCGTTAGTCCTCATGCCGCTGTTATTCTATGAAAAGTCTCGGGTCTCGAAAAACCGTTTCTAATGTACGCAGCGCGCGGCGGCGACTTACTCGCGGGCATGCCGTGAATCGCCAAGTTCGTCCCGCAAGATGCCCAATGGATTTATTGTATAATATTCAACGAAAACGCAAGCCTCGAGAGAGCCAACGTTTAGTGAATTATCAATTATTATGTATCTTTTGATATAATATATAATATAATATCCCGACGAGATGAGAAAAGCCGCCGAACGTGTGTCGTCGTTTCTCGTAATACACACATAAGCAGATGAGATGCGAGCCTGCCTATACGTTGCACGCTATATGTGTACCCTTTTTCTCGTTCCTTGACCCGATACACCTCGGTTGCGCCAAACGAACTCTCTCTCGCTCTCTCGACTCAAGGTTCGCCTACGCCGCGCGCGAGCAAATATTTTTTCCCTCCTTCTCTATACTCTCTTCGTCGTCGTCGTCGTCGTCGTCGTCGTCGTCCTCGACGTCGTTTTCTTCTCTCTCTCTCTCTCTCTCTCTCTCTTGCTTCCTTTTGTATTTAGCTGCACAGCCTGTACCTACGTATATTATAATACTGCAAAAGCCGGTACGGTCTTTCCTGAAAAATGTGTGTGTATATATTTTACCTTAACACACGACGGAGAGGATTTTTGAAACGCGCAGCACCGCGTTAACTTATATAAATACACATGGAAGATAGTCCTCCGGTGCATGCTGCTGCTGCAGCATGGGATTTTTTCCCGAGCGTGGGACGCGCGTGTATACATTGTCTCTCTCTCTTTTCTCTCGTGCACACACAAACACAGACACAAGGTGCCTTGTAATTCTGTGCGCGACTGCAACTAGGCACTTTCGTAAAAAAAAGCTCCCTGACACTCGGCCGCTTCATAATAAACAATGAACATTTTTATCGTAATCTTTTTTTTTTTGTACTTTTTAATTTTTTCCATCCCAAAACTCCGCTTTCTACGACGATCGAGCGGGCTCGCGAGTCCGCGCGTTATAAATATACTCCGTGCTACAAAAGTGCCTATACACCTTTAGCTATAATAACGACGATGATTTTTTTCGTCATTTCATCTCGATCGCGCAAGGCGATTTATTATCGCGCTCGCGCGCTTCGCTTTCGATCCCGTGTATACTACAATACTGTGCCAAGTAACACTGCATTGTGTTGTCGTCGTATACCGCTCTTTCTCTCTGCTGCTACACACGATGCACGTGTACATAATAAATATAATACACACACACGGATGATACGCGGCTATATGCGCGCGTCCGTGTACACGATACATTTTAACAGCAGCAGGCATCGGACTCCGAGCTATATACACATTATCGTCGTAATTGCCATCGGGCTCTTTGACACTGCAGCGTCGGGCATAATACACGCGATTAGATTACGCACGCACGCGTCTTCTGAGCTCGTCTGTGTATACTCATCCTTTTTTAAGTGGAATCAATGTATTGTATGTCTCTAACGTGGCTCTTCACCAACACATCTGCCGTATAACGCTACATCGACGACTACATCGAGTGTGTTGTGCATCGCGTGCAATACTATCACGATGACCCTCGGACCTGCCAGACCGGGGTTTGTTGTGAAAATGGGCATCCTCGCGTTTCTTTAGTAACGCCACTCGCTACAGCTGGACGGCCAATATGCCGCATAATACATATAGACATCACATTCTCTTTACGTCTATATTTTACAATCCATGATTGATAAAAATTTCTTCTTCTTCTCCTCTCGAGAAATTCCATCGTGCTCCGACGAGACGCGTCGTCACCTAATTGTGAAATCGATCTTCTCTTTAACCAATCGAAACATATTTTGCTACCGAGCCTTCGTCAAATTTTTGATTTTTACGATTGAATAAATTTGTTATTTTTTTTCTCCGTGTCTCCTTTCACATTCCTCGGTACGGCGCGACGCGAGCCAATGTATCGCGAAGAGCGAATTATCTAACGGGCTCACACGACGTGACGTCGAATACGAACGGAAGCATTTGATTATATTTTGGAAACTGCAGCATTGACTTCCCCTCCAATCGCGATTATATGCGACGACACACGCGTGACTTTTATATGTACGAATTAAAGTACATCCAACGATGACACCTTTCGACGTACAGAAAGAAAATCATCGCTCGTCGAAAGTCTTAATAATAATGATGCGGCTAAAATAGAGACATTAGCCGCCTTAATTACTTATACTGAATCAGCGCGATTGGGTGCGCGATCGCGAGCAGTCAGCAGCGTCTATTGCTTCGCTCATTTTTATACATTTAAGTATACGAAAGAATATGAAAGGAAAAATCTCGACTTCCGAAAAAGAGAGAAACATAATACGGCGGTTTTCTTTCTCCGTCCTTCTCGTTTACTTTTGATACTCTTTATTCGTACGATGAGGCAGCACAACTGTATAACTCGGCTTTTGAGCGCGCAGGTTCTTCTTCTGCGCGCGTGAGAATCACCTGACGCTCGTTCAGTGTATACATATATAGCTGGCTCATCAAACAGCAGCAGCAGGCAGCATGAGGCATGAGCGTCCGCCCGGCTGAATTGTGTTTGGCCTCGCACTTACTCATATTATTATTCCTCTACAATATACGTGCTCCCGCAGGCCACACATTTGTTCCTTCCTCCTTCCAAGAACACATACATGTGTGTGTGTATATAACTCCGCATACGCTTTCTTCTCCGTTTGCCTCTTTCTTTCTTTCTTTCTCTCTCGTTCATTTCTCCTATTTCATTGTATGTAGACTTTTTTGTCGGAAAAATTCATTCAACGATCTCTGGAGTATAGCTAATTGTATTGCGCGCGCATGCATGTGCGACTGATGCGGAAAAAGGGAGCAAATATGTGCCGCGACATTCTTGAGTCCACCATACGCCGCTCCGCATGAAAAATTGTAAATAATAGATCTTTTCTGTGTCGATCGTCTTTACGAGTAGTGGGCAGCTGGGCTCTGCGCTGCGATCGAGAAATTTAAAGAAAATATTTTCGCTCGTCCTCGTGTGAAGGAGGATACACTCGAGTTCATTGTGTTTTACGCTACGACCATCGTGCAAATGAATGAATGAATGAAAAAAAAAGAAGAAGTTAGGTGCGAAAATCGTCGTCGTATACCAGCACTTTCCTTCGTCCTGGTACTCGCTAAATATCTTTCCCAGGTGTCACCGACCATATAACAAGCGATTCTCAACGCTAGGCCCGTTCGGCCCGTTAGTCGTTAGCGTACTGTGTATTCTCAAGACAGGGGGAAGAAAAAACAATATTCTAAAGCACGAGAGGTGCACGCGGTGCGATCGAAAAACGCGCGTTTGGCTTCCGTATCGAACGTTTTGAAAAGTACACAACTGATATCGCGACACATTCCGATACACGCAAGTGTGTGTACTACATTCCCTCGTTGGCTGCGCACGTTCGAAATCTGTACGATATTATTATGTCAATCGCTTTTATCGGAATCACGAAATAGTGCAGTGAAAATTTCGAGAACGATTTCGTGTACACACACACATACAATCGGAACGCTATAAAATTTCACTCTTATGAATTTATCGCGACAGGGGGGGCTTATCGCGTCGATTAAGAGTCAATTTTCACAAAGGCTGCAGCAGTAGTAGCGAACGAGCTCCGATACTTGTAAATGCCGATCGAACCTCTGGCGCTCGCGAGTCCCCGTATAAGTAGGTATGTGACTCGTTAAAAATCATAACAGCAGAGCGCGAGTCGTAAAGGCAGCGATCGAAAAGTATATGAAAAATCGAAAAATCCAATTACCAACTAGCCGCGAACGTTTGGTGCGGACCGTACACACGTGGACGCTTATTACAGTATATATACATCGGACCGTCGACTAACGAATCAATTACCGATACGCAATTCTTTACCGTGGGAAAAGCCACGGGCATTCTAGCAATAAAAAAAAAATAAATGAAAATAAAGATAAATAAATGTTATAACAATTTCTATACGCGCTCAGCCGCGTCGCCAAGGGAGACAATATTATTGTCCCGAATTTTCGCCCTCGTTACAATAACAATCAACAAAAACAAATTCAAACGCACAACAGCTATGTACCTTGAATGCACTCACTGCGATATACATAGTATATTACGAATAAAGACAAGTCGAAGGGGCGGAGAGATATAGTGAGGCTAATTGAAAGTTGATTCGAAACGAGTCGATATTATTTAATTGTTGAACGCGTACGAATATATAGCTGCATGCGCTTAAACGCGAACGCGCGCATACCGCACGCGCTCTGCTATACACATTATTACGATATAAAATTATACATGTCGAGGCAGAGCGAGCGCGTGTTTATAAACGCGGTTCAGCTCGCGGAAAATGTGACCTGAATTATCTTCTCCTGCATAATCGTTGTTTTTTTTTCTTTTTCGATTATGTAGGTATACGTACAAGCGTGTGTCCGTGTGCGTGCGTTTTATATGCTGCATCGGCTATAATGTAATAAAACGACGCATTCCATGCACACAGAGTGCCACTTTTATACCGTCCGTCTATATGTAGACTGAAACTCATCGTTTCGATCATTGTACATAAAGTTGACTGTACGAGGCTCGTTTGGCGACGAAACGTTAAAATTTTTGTCTGAAGAGGAAGAGAGAGAGAGAGAGAGAGGCGAAGAAAAAATTTGTCATTACATAAATATATTTACAACGATTTTGTTCGTTGCGCACACAGTGATTCATCGGTAGCTCGTCGACGAATGTGTTGTGTTGTGTTGTGTTGTGTTGTCGGAGCGCATTACGCGCGCGTGCGATGATTATGACGATGAAAAAAAAAAAGAAAAACATTACGCTGCATTCGCGCGCATTTAATTTATCTCTCTGTTCATAATTTTTGCCACAAATGCGCGTCAATCTTCTTTTTTTTTTTTCATTACCTCGCGCTACCTTGAATTTTTCTCGTCGTAAAATTTTCACAGATAATCTTCCTTATGTCGCTTGTCGTTCAAAGGATGAGTGCCCATCGCCGCACTGATTTACGATGACTTATATTATAAATAAAATGAAATAGAAAAAGAAAAGTTCCGTGGTCAAGATCGTGATCCTCATGGGCTCTTGCGATTATATGGGCGACGCAGACGCCAATGATGAATACCTTCGTATCGAGCTCGGTATAATATTGTGCACGTGTCGGCTACCTACATCGTTGCAGTTTTACCTAAGACTTCGTACGTATATAGGTATACGCGAATCAACATCATAGCTCCGAGGTCTCGAGGAAGTTGCGAAAAAGGATGAATGATCGTTGTATTTTTCCGACACTGGCATTCGGTCGCTTTTATAATCACGATAGAAAGAGAGAGAGAGAGAGAAAAAAGTATAAATTTTAACGATCTCGCGCGCTGGCGGCACAATAATAATATAATAAGCGTTTCGACACACGCTCTCGCCTCTATCATCCATATCTTCCATTTCGATAAATCTTTCTAACGCGCGCCCCGGTGCTGACTGCGCCGACTACGGAGGAAGGACGTTGTATGGCAGCACGAGAGAGAAATAGTGCGCCAGTAGTACCTCCAGCATATTATATCCGACGTGCGCGACGCGTACATTACAATGCATATTTATAATAGCTAATTAAAGTCAAGATCGGCGCTCGCTGGCCCATTATAATGTACATTTTGAATATTCATGCGCACAGACACAGACACACACACACACATTGCAGTTGTACTTGGCGTACAACTGCAATGTATACAGATATAAATAATGTATAACAGAGAGGAAGAAGAGGACGAGACGAGACTCGAGAGGGAGAAAGAGAGAGAAAAGTTTGCCGAGAGTAATCACAATTACGCGGAGGAGCTGGCGAGTGTCGCGCGCGTATTTAATACAAAAGCAGCTCGCAATATATTATAATGGAATATATACTGCTCGGGATCGTTTACTCGCGAATGCGTTACAAATTGAATATAATTATTATCATTCGTTATAATTAAAAAAATGTAAACGCAAAAAAGCGAAATATCGCAACGATCATGCGAGAAAACAACGAGTTTGGCTGCATTATACACACACACCGGGGAGCAATGCGCTGTATAAATCCCTGACGCGCGAGATAGACGGATATCCAAGTACATTATGCGCTCGCTATAGCTATATCTAACTCTATTCCGGCCGGCAGCGCGAAATCGTGTTAGCGAACGCGTAACCCACATTTATCACTAGGCATTATATTATGCGCTAAGTGTATTTGTGCGCCTGTGTGCGAGAGAGCTGTATTGCGATATATCCACTCCGAGTATGTATGTGTGTGTGTGTGTGTGCATGCCTGACTCTCTCTTATTCTCTCGAGCCTCGATCGCGCTCGTTCACTGCAATTGTGCAGCGTGGCTTAAAAAAAAAACATAACGCGCGTCACGTGTGTGTGTGTGTTGATTTCAATTCATATTATACGTATACCTAGATATAATGGCGCGTGACAATATGCCTATAACACGAATGTACTCCAGTTTCGACATGATTCTCCTATGTGCTCGCTCACAGCAGCAGCAGCAGCAGCAGTGACATTGCAGCTCGGTAATTAGACGGGGTTAATCGCTAGACGCGCTTATCGCTTCTCCGGCATATGGCTTAATGCACGCCCATATATATACGATGAATTAGTTTATAGGCGCGAGAGAGAGTCGATGATAATCATCGTGCGCTGCTATATACATCGCTAAATATGATATGTTATAAAACGTACAGCGATTCCGATGAGTCGAGTACGTTGCAAAATTCAGCTGTACGAAGTGAATAAAACAACGACTCGTTACCCATTAGCTTCGACTTTCTTGCGCAGTTGCATATACGATAATTGTATGCGTACGTATAAATATTAATGTAAATATTGTGTGCGAATGCCTGAGCTCTTATCTCTTTGACTAGCGCCAAGTGCCGCGTACCTAGACAGTAAACGTAGTTTCACTTTTTTCCATGTACCAAGTGAGTGCGCATGCACGATGCACTGGCGATATGGTAACATACGCAATGGCTTTTGGTATAAACTCAAAAAAGGCGCAATCGAGTAGCCAAGAACAGTCGCGGACGGATCTTCTCATTGTTTCGCCGCCGACAGCGGCAGTTTCGTCGTCGAGACAAGCGAAAACTCGCCTATCTAATATTATGCACTTTACGTGAATTTATGCTTTCTCACGCGCCCAGATACTCTTGTCTATGGCATCAACGACGACGCGTTTCTTCTTCGCTTTTGGAATTTAAAAAAAAAATTAGCCGCGCCAAGAGCTATACAGCGCATGAAACGTACACGCCACACGGTTTCTGTTTTAACTATTATATACTCTCGAGCTGCTGATACTCGTGTGCCTCCGTTGTGCGCGCGTATTATGAAATATTATTATACACGCGACGTGTGTATGTATGCGCAGTTGTAGCTCGGTCTTAACCCATTCATCTATTCCGTTGAGCAATATACTTGTACATATTTTCCTTTTTTTTTCCTTTTTTTTCTCCGTGCACGCAATATTATATGCAACGAGCTCGCACGCGCGTGTCTTCGGAAATATGTATATGGTAAATCGAAATGTATATAACAAAGTATGCGGTGATAGTAAACTATGTGTATTTGATATCGCGCTACGTATAGGCGCATTGTGTTACGAATAAATATACGCGTATATGTACTGTACTCGTTTTCGACGGCCGCGGGGCACGTACGTGTAACAATTACGATCCACCAGTTATTTCCTGTTGTTGTTCAATTTTATAACGAGATCTACGTTTGTATATTTGTTACTCACTGCGTATACAGCGTATTATACGTATACGGATACGCAAGCTGTCGTCGTGCTCGTCGTGTGGAATCGGAACGAAGACAAATAAACAAGCGTAAATATGAAGATTTAAATAAAAGTACGAATTGTAATCAGCTGGTGCGCAAGAGAGAGAAAGAAAGTTCAGTGGAGCATCCGCGAGCTATATTATATATTGACACACGAGGCTGCGCCTCCTTGTGTTTAGTTTTTTTTTATCGATTCTATGTGTACATGGTATAACTCAGCCGCGCAACGCGACGAGCGATCGGAGATAACAGAGAAAAAACAGCGTGTACCTTACCTGTATGTGTAAACAGTGGCGCGTCGATTATGTAATGCGCACATTATTTAATTGTAACCGCACGAGCTGCGCACACTGCTGTCTTTATTTGCCCAAAAAGACTGAGAGAAAAAGAGCGTCATCCCCCGCGACGACGACGACGAATCGCTTTTAACGAGCTTTATTTTGTTTTACCTGCGTTTATATATACGAAACACAAAAGGGGGTGTACGTACGCGTGTGCCTGTGCCTGCCGAAAAAAAATATAGAAAAGGCTCGGAATTACTCGAGCACGAATTGTTACGAACTTTTGCGCGCATCGGGCGCAATGGTCATACGATACACCTGCGCTTCTGGGCCTTTGTGGCAGTAATAAATATATTTTTTTTTTTCGTGCAGCAAAAATATACTCTTCTCTATATATTATATTATGGTGCGCGTGTACATGGACGATGAAAAAAAGAAGTGAGAGAAAGAGAGATAAAAAATGTTGTTCACCCTCCCCTGTACGTAAAATTGTATTAAAATGCATATGATCAGCCACGCGCACACGCGAAGAAGAGCTTTATGCGTCTTCCCTATTTACCAGACGCGCAGGTATATACTTTTAGAAAACACTAGTAGTAGTCGGTGCAGCGTAGGTAGTGGAAGAGAAGAAGTTTCATCTTCTCTTTCTTTCTCGGCGCAGTGCACGAGCTACATGTAGCGCGATGCGTTGCACTACATATACACATGCACACGCGTGTACACGTGGTGGGAAGGTTCTACATTTAATGAGTCTTAGAGACCTTCTCTATCTCTCTCTCACTCTTTTTTTCTCTTTTTTTTTTTTAGCGTAAGAAACTTCATGCTTTGCTGACTGGCTTAAGCAGTTGTGGCAGACGTACACTGCACACACACACACACACAGATACACGCGCGCAGCGCATATATTCGTGTATACGTGTATGTGGAAAACACGCGTGCGTGTATGCGTGTGGTGTACGTACGATACACTTCCTCTCTCTGCGGCCGGAGTCGCGAACAAAAGTTACATGCGTATATATACAATACATACGCGCAGCGATTCGTTTCTTTGGCTTGTAATATATTTACGCGCGGCTTTTACGCGCGTTACGGCAAAAGAAGCGATAAAAAATACTTGAAAAAAAATAAATAAATAAAAATCGCTTTTAACCTGTATAACAGGTATGCGTACATCATGCTCGTGTACAACGATATATATCATTGAACAAATAGAGCTGATCGCGATTAGGAGAAATTTTACAGGATCGCCGGTGTAATGACGCTAAAAATATACGCACATATATTCCCGATGATTCACTTTAAATTTACCTAACGCTCGCGCCCAACTAACGAATTCTAAATAATACGTATGATACACACGCACGAGACGACTCTCGCAATAAGGGAAATATGTATAACTCCGAGGCATTATTCAATCCAAAGATTGGCGATTGGCACGAGCTGCGCGCCAAGTTGCATATAATTTTCGAATGTGTATGCATGCCCATATAGCAGCTCTCCTCGTGTGAAATGTATAAGCGAAGCCTCGTGCCGAGAAGAAAGTTTCATGCTGCTGCTGCTGTGTCTGCTGCGCTCATTTTATCAAAGTTGTTTTCCATAATAACCTTACGTTACATTATAAACATATCGCTGTATATTATATAGACCGAGTGTTGCGCAACGTTATGAAATTCATGTTTATAAATGTAATTCCAATCGTGTAATTCTTCGCGTATTACAGGTAAATGCGCGCGAATGTGTCTTATTAAAGTGCGTTACATTGCGAAAAATCGATCGAGTTTTTTTTCTTCATTTCTCTGCGGTTACCGATATATACTTTTTTGTCCGAATCGACGAGTCGAACGAGTAACGATCCTGCTTATGAGAGGTGGGGTCAATGTCCTTCTTCGCACTTGACGAAATTAATACCGGCGGACTATAAGTTGTCGTGACTGTACATTATACACGGTTCTGCGCTAGCCTTATCAAAACAGCGAAAAAAAAAGACAAAGGCACCTCGGCACTTATAGACTCTCCTGCGCGCGTGCGATGTACTGCGCGTATACTTTATCAAGACCGCAAGATCGGGGTTAAGAACTTTTCGCTATTGCTCCAGGACAATGCCGAGGCCCCTCCGCCGCATACGGCACACACAATTCTAATACGACGCGCGTATTTTATAATATAATCGCGGGCGGTTCACTATTGTAACAAATTTATTTTCGCGTTTATACGCGTTGCAGCTCGGCCCCCCCCCCGCGATGTATCGATTTTTTTCTTCAGATGAAAGACGAGTCACCGTCTTTGCTGCCGCTGCTGCCCGACTTCTGCCGATGGAATTTCTTTTTTAATTATCCAACGCCGATCGAGTGTTCTATTATCCCGAGTGAAAAGTCTCTCTCGTGCGCGCTGCGCTGCCACGCCGTTTATATTCTTATTATTATTATTTTATTATTATATACACCGCACACGAGCCTGCGGATCGTTACGAAAGCGTCGGCGGCGACGGCGAGGGGGCTTTGTTGAATTCGTATCGCGATTTTCGCGTCTTCGTATTACACCTAGATATACGTACAAAAAGCGGTGCAATTACGAAAGGTATTTATTTTGCCTATGAGTTTCAAAAGTAAAAAAAAAAATTAGATTTCAATCGCTCGAGTTTACTTTCTTTGAAAATATGCTCATTGCGCTGCTGCTCTTCGCGCGGCAGTGCAAGTCCATTTTCATAACTTTATACATATATTATTATGTACGTACGAGGCAGTATCGTGCGGAGTCGGTGTGGGAGGCTCATTCTGTGCTAATTGAATTTTCCTTGTACACAGCCGCGTTATGCGCGCGTTACAATTACATCAACTTAAATAAATGTAGAACGCGCCGAGGCGTAATATATATATCTTGTATTATATATACCGTACAGTACCCGCACTTTTCTCTTTCTCGTGCTGTTCCAACACGGACTATCTATTCTATATCTGTACGCGAGGTATATCTCTTTCTCCGCTTTTTCCGCCGCGAGTGCAGCGGATAAGAACAAGAACCCAACAAGAGAGGCACTTTGTATTGCTCTTGAAGAGTCGAGTCTTGCTCTACATAGTACGAGCGGGCCTGCACTGCGGACGACGACGACGACGACGACGATGCGAAGACGCCTCAGGATACACTTATTATTCTCCGCGCTTTTTTCTTTCATAAGGACCCACTGCACGACATTCTGAAGCTTTTCACTGCTCTGTTATACAGCTGAGAACTTTTTATGTATATGATATATACCTTTGTCTCTGTTAGGAGGTGGTACTGCTTATACCGCAGGCTTTACATTTTTCTTCTTGCAACACAAAATTTGATTCTTCATTACGAGTTCGGCTCAACTTCATGATCCAAATTTTTTTTTTTTTACTTCTTCGCTATTTTTGTTTCGAAAATCGATATATCTACAGTTCGAGTAGATGTGATAAGATGCAAATATAAACGTGAAATCAATGGTAAGGTGAATCGAAGAAGTTTGTTTAATTTTTTATAATTTATTTTACAGTAAAATTATATCTATACATAATTCATTCAAATTATTATCATATATTATAAGATAATTGAAAAAAATGTAAGAAAAAAAATTATATTTAAAGGAATTATTTAATTATAGTGATAAGTTCGGCTGAAACTACTGTATTATTCTACTATTAAATTAATTTAATTTTAAAAACTGTAATAAGTAATATTTTGTCCCTCCCAGAACAATCTAGGCTCTAAGAAGGACAATTTAATATTCCGTACAAAGGGTTGTCGGCGAGTAACGTCTATTATTACAGTGCTGCTTAATTTAAAATACATGATATTTCGTTGTACACGTCGAAACTTTCCACGAAAAGCTGTACGTATCCATTTAAATCAACATAATACGTGCCACTCTTCGCGGGAAGCATCGATGTATAGTTGTCTATTCGTTTTTTCTATTCGAATCAGTACTAAGGTAAATTTTCATTTATACCGATGGGTCGCGGATCAGTGTAACGTAATACGAACATCTCCTTTTTCGCGCTGGCATCGGGTAGTTTCTATCTAAATCCTCTTCGGTTGTTCTCTCGTACAAACTCAATAGATCCTCGTCCCTCATGTATTCGGCGACGCTACGACATGCATCAAGGTCTAGTCGATTCGAGCCGCAGTAATCTTTCGCGAACACTTGAGTCGCGAACCGCTCGAAGTATGGCCTTATCAATATGTTCGCCAAGTGTCTTTTTACGATGATTTTCAAGTGCCGAAGATCGTGCAGTTCCGGTACGCACCAATCCTTGATGTTCTTCAAAACCAAGTGACCTTCTCGATAATCCATTTGGCAAATTTGATAGAGTGAGACATCTTCGCTAACCATAGTTCTTTTCAATTCTTCTACTTCCGATGCACATTGATTTATAAAATCTTGGCGGAGATTTTCGTGGATATATTGTTGTAGCACACTCGATCGTAATTTCTCACGCTGTTGGTGCAAAAAATCCAGAGCTTTTTGTTTGATGTAAAAACCAAGCTCTTTGAAAATATGTAGATTTTCCAAAACCGTATCGTAAGATCTCGAATCGTTTGTGCCTTTTAAATGAGAAAGAAAAATATTGATTAATCACACGTAAATTAAAAAAAATTATTGCAAATGAAAAAACGATTGGTTTACCTGCTAAGTCGTCGACCAAATGGTCGGTATCGTTGCCACGGACTCTCAACCAACACTTGAGCATTCTGCATTCATCGTGTATATCCATAACGAGGCCTCTCGACTCCAATAATCGTACCATCTCGATCATGTTCAGCGTGAGCGGGTAATTCTTTAATTCAAACGATTCGAACTCCCCGTTGAACAGTTTAAACTTGTCCAACCGTTCGAGTCTCGCACCTTGTTGTATGAGTGCCCTCACGAGCTCCACGTCGAAGCGCGACGCCGCTACTTGTAACGGCGTGTCTTCGTTGCGATTGATCGCGTTGATGTTAGCTTTTCTGCCGACGAGCAATCCAACAATTCTATCGGCTGCTTTTCTTCGATCGCAGAATTTGTTGCGCGTAGCGCAGCCGCACAGATTGCGTCGCGCCAGTGCGTGCAAGGGAGTCGACTGTTCGTGATCTTGCTGATTCGGATCGGCTCCGTTTTTCAGTAAAATCCAAACTATATCCATGTGTCTGTGCTGGGCTGCGATATGCAACGGCGAACACTTGTATGTATCGATATTGACATCTACTTTTTGCTTTATGAATTGCAAGACTACATCTCTCTTACCAGCCTTGCAGGCTTCGTGAAGGTATGTGTATCCGTGCTCGTCGCTGTAATTTTCCGTTGCATCTCTCAACAATAAGTCAATGAATTCCTTATTAGCGTTATATGCATCGGTAGGCTCGGATACATACTGCAGGGCAGATTTTCCATCTGCAAATCTAACTTCGTGAAGTTTCAGATCTGTTACGTATTTTTGGAGAAATTTTACAACTTCCACTTGCTTGTGTCGGCACGCAAGTTGCAAAAAGTAAATGTAATCATCGTCGCTGGGGAAAATTTTTTTTTCCTGTAATATGTTTACAGTGGCTACTGTCTTATCGTCCTGCTCTTCCATCACTGATGCATAATGTATCATGGAATAAAATTCCTGGCGCCGTTCGTCCAGATCTTTAATTTTATTTAAATCTCTTCTGGTATGGCGAAGACACGAATTTTCGATATTTATCGGCGACATTTTACAATAAACTTTTGTCACAATATACACTTATTTTAACACCAGACACTGCAAACGTGGCCGAAAATTCACCAAAACTTGAGAGAGAAACGGTGTTGCCGGTCTCAGATGGAAATTTAGACTGACGACCAATCTATGTTTGACTATGCTACAAATTCGAGATTCATATTAGAAAGCTAATTACGCATGCATCTGTGGATCGAGCTGCCACATGAAATTAGGATCGGTGCACAGAAAAAAATTCAAATGAATTTTCGAATACAGCTATTGAGTGGGCATTTTTTTCATTTTTCAGTATAGATTTGTTTCGATGAACAAAATTTAAGACGCTGAACAAATTTGCAGAGACGCAGTTAAATTAATTATTTTATGAGGAAAATTACTTTATTTGAATATGCACACGCGCATAACCGACTCGTAACTCGATAACCACTTTCACTTTCTATTATTTCTGTGTCTATTTCTACTCATCTTTCTCTCACACATGTATTTAGTATCATGTGTGGAAATAAGTATGTATAATCGTGGAATCTGTTGACAGTCTGTGGTAAAATTGTATCAATAATTAACGAAAATTCGTTTCTTCGCTGTACCAGAAAACATTTAAGTTAAATTAAAGTTTTGTTGATACTATATGTATACATGTAGCTCAACGCAAGTTTACGTGCGTGCGAGCGAGTGTGTGACAAATCGAGTAACACTAGTAGGCGTAAACTTTTTTCTTCATCGAGCTCGGCTCTTACCTACGTAATGTACATAATGTGGCACACGTATTTTATTATGGCACAACTGCTCGCACACATATTCTGCAGTCGACTCGATATTTGATTACAATTCTCAGCTTGCGTAGATTATAATATATACTCGTACACATGCATAAATCGCGGGATATGTATATGTGCTGCACAGCAACGTCGTAAAGTTTTCTAACTTCTTACCGGTTCTATTTCTCTCTCTCTCTCTCTCGCCATTTTTCGCGTGAATTCGGAAAATTGTTTCTCGATTGTCTGCGCGCTATAAAAGGCGTGAGCACGCGCTCGCTACATTAAGTACGAGAGACAGGTCGTAAATACACGAAAACGCTTTGTTGAAAAATTTTTTTTATCACTCGAAAAAATCCGCTCGACCACGTTGTAAAGAATATGAGTCGTCGATATATAGAGAATAAAGCAGCGATATCGTGCGGTACGCGGACCACCCCCCCCCCAGCTCGTGTGCCGCTCGAGAAAAAAATTGTATACTTCTTCCTCCACTACTTGGTGTAACCTACAGTTCGTATGTACACATACCACCGCTTCTTTTGTGCTTGTGTCTTCAACGAGAGCCTAGTAAAGTAAATGTTACAATACCCGAGGTGTATTATAAGCGAGCAGGAGCCTTGATTCACGAAGCGAGATTCGATCCCGTGTCTTTCTCTCTGCAGCCGCTGCTATTACCTGCACATAAGTTCGCTGCTTAGCAGTTTAGTTCGCTTGCAA
Organism: Trichogramma pretiosum; assembly: GCF_000599845.2. Classification (NCBI taxonomy): domain Eukaryota; kingdom Metazoa; phylum Arthropoda; class Insecta; order Hymenoptera; family Trichogrammatidae; genus Trichogramma; species Trichogramma pretiosum. The sequence continues at coordinate 65,003 of NW_019640824.1, forward strand.
GCAGTAGCATACGAGATGTATATGTCGTCGCTCACGATATATAGTTCGCCGCACGCGGTGACCTAAACGTCGCTCTCGATCTAATAACCTGAGGCAGGCCGCCGCTAATGCAAAGCGCGATATGTATAAATACAAAGGATCATAGCGCGGATCGTCGTCACGTGTGCACTGGCCTCCTATCATAATACGAAGGAGCTCTCGAAAACGGTACATTTTTCGCTTCTCGCTGTCGTTGTTGTATGAGAGCGACGAATGCGATCGATTCGAAAATCGAAAAAAAAAGTAATAAGGACAAATTAACATAGAACCGTGTCTGCATACGTTAAGATACAGCACTACGCCAATGGAAAAATATCAGATAACTAAGCGAAAAGAGAAAGAGTCGGCGAATGCGTCGCATACTCGTCCGAAGCCCTATATTACATTTAAAATAAGTACACAGACGGCGCATTGAAAAAGCGATAAACGTCATTGAAAGTTACAACGACGAGAGAGAGAGAGACACAGCTTAGTTGCTGCTTTTTTTCTCGTTCCACGATCACCTCGGCACAACTGTTCATATAATTACAAAAGGTGGCAAATGCGAGATGATTCATTCAGCACAAACGATCCTCGCTGTATCCTCGCTGTATAACAGAAGTAAAGTTGCGCGATGGTCTTTCTGCGGTCGACGACACCGCGCGCGCACGCGCGATATGCACATTTAAACGGTATACACAATTGCGCGCGCGCCTGTCTGAAAGCAGCAGCGGCAAAAAAAATAGACGAGACATTTAATATCCCTGAAGGATCTAAAATGACCACTGCTATGGAACCGAATCGTTCGCATCGGCACTTTTTCTCACGGGGCGCGTTAATTAAAACGTAACATCGATAATGCACATTGACTGCATACGATAATGTATTTGATTTTTTTAAAAAGCTAACGCAGAAGCTGGTTATGCGATATATATATGTTTGCCATGTGTATACGAGTTCTGCAACCTATATATTGTATAGATTAGCAGCAGCTCGCAGCTCGGCATATATACGTATGCATGCATCATGCAGTGGACTGCAGAGCTCGCGCGCGCGACACGGGAAAATGTGTGCGAAATTCCTATTGGATTACGGTAAGCGGGTGATAGGTATATATACATATAGTACGTGCAATATGCACTCGCGAGGAGAGCCGCTTTGAGAGCTCGAGACGTGTGTTTGTTTGTGCGAGCTGTATATGCAGTGAACGTGCATATAACTTGCAGCGGCTCTCACCATCTCGCAGAAGCGGTCGAGAGACGCATACAGTTGAGGATAAAGAATATAAGGATAGAATACGACGGAGACCTCGGTGTCACTCGCTCGAGTCGCACCTACTACACGGAAAGACCGAGATGTACTCCAACGTTTTTCCTGTGCGTGCACGGGGTTCAGCTCTGACAACGCCAGTGAGCACGGAATAGTCCGGGCGCCAGCTATGGGTCGAGTATGCATTTTCAGGTCCATAAGGTAACCAAAGCTTTTTATAGGTTTTTTGGTGTGGTGAATCGATTTAGCTTGGTTACCAAGCGTTAAAATTGGTATTTTAAAAGTTATTAACAAATTAATTGTTTATAACTTAAAAAATTTGTTTAAAAAAATCTGAAAAAATTCACACGTATTCTTTGACTAATTCTAAGACTATTTTGTTCTTTGCATTTTTTCGTTTTAGACGTTCCTTACCGAGTTAGAAAATAGCAAAGTTGTTTTTTTACGCACGAATTTTTTCAGAAACCAATCATATTTTTAATCTTTGCGATTTTCTAACTCGGTAAGGAACGTCTAAAACGAAAAAATGCAAAGAACAAAATAGTCTTAGAATTAGTCAAAGAATACGTGTGAATTTTTTCAGATTTTTTTAAACAAATTTTTTAAGTTATAAACAATTAATTTGTTAATAACTTTTAAAATACCAATTTTAACGCTTGGTAACCAAGCTAAATCGATTCAGCACACCAAAAAACCTATAAAAAGCTTTGGTTACCTTATGGACCTGAAAATGCATACTCGACCCATAGCTGGCGCCCGGACTAGAAAGAAATCGCGCTAAGGTAATGTTTAATTGGCCGTTTTTCGTGAAAAAATTGTCCAATCTTTATGAAATTTTTTTACAGCATTCTTGAAAGGGTGCTGAAACTAATTGTATATTCATAAAAATTATTGATATTGTTTGAACTATCAATTGAGGTAGTATTGAAAATACTGCAGTTTAATGAATGTTTATGTTTCATTCGTTCGAGGAAAGTCTGTTATAAATTTTCGAAAATGAACATTTTTATACCATAACATTATTCAATGTGGTCTAAGGAAAGCTTGTGTGAATTTTTAGCCCGACTCTTTTATTCAAACAAAAGTTAGAACAAAAAAACCAAGGACGCTCGAAGTTTCCAAGATAACGTGTTTGAACGCAACGCATACTAGCGTTTTGGTTTTTTCAATTACTTCTGTTTAAAACAGACTTTCCTCAATTGAATGAAACAAAAACATTCATTAAACTGCCTTATTTTAAATAATTTATTTTGGTAGTCTAAACAATGTTAATAATTTTTAGGAATATACGATTAGTTTCAGAATCTTTTCAAGAATGGTGTTAAAATATTTCAGAAAGATCGGACAATTTGTTTACGAGAAATGGCCAAATAAACATTACCTTAGCGCGATTTCTTTCCGTGCTGATTTAAGAGTAAAGTCCCATGCACGCACAGGAAAAACCGGTGCCCGAGCTCGTGTGCACTGTGCATAGCGCCACAGTCCATCTCGGTTGTTCCTTGTATGATTTTTCTTCTTCGAAGTGAACCTTCAGGTTGCTCTACAAAACTTGGATTGGTGGCTGCTTCGTGCGATCGATTGCACGAACCGTAGATTAGCTCCGAATCGATCGTTGCTCTCAAATTTTTCGAAGTTGTCGTGCATTAGTCCTAGAACTCAAAAGTTTGTTATTAAAAATTGTTATTGCAAAAAGAAATCATTTTTTTATACGATTAATCTGTAGCACACACTAGAGTCCTTCTCTATGGAGTATAAAGCCTGCTATACTGTCTGTGTCTGTGCTGCGCCGTACATCGGATGACGCAAGCGCATCTTGAATGTGAAAGTTTTTACCTCGTGTTTCTACTGCTGCTATAGATCGTAGCCTACTGTGTATAATTAGTGTACGTGTGGACACCGCATAGGCAGCCAGCGTACGAGACAGACAGAGATCTCATCTATACTGCGCCACGTGATTTTTTGTTTGAAATAAAGAACGTGTTGAATTATATATTTGTGATTGTGTGTGAGTGCGCAGAACGACATGTCCAGTTCCGACGAAGGATCTGATGTTGAGCTCGTTCACCAAGAAAAATTAGAAAAATTGAAGAGCTGGCGCGAACAGATCCCGATAAAACGTAATCAATGGGAGATAACAAAAAAGCGAGTCGCATTTATGTATCAGCTTTACGACCTAGTCAGCGATTGGGAGGACAATCTTCCAAATCTTCGCGAAATCTTTCTGCCCGAAGAAATCGATTGGTTTCTCATTGAGTCCTTGAAGGTCTTTGACCGTGAAACTATTCCCAAAGGATTTTCGGAAGTAGACGTGATCAACTTTGTAAAAAACAGCGGATACAAGAACGAGCCCGATTTCGATGAAGATGGCAAGCCGTTGTTGCATCGCACCACGCCCATTCACTGGGCGGGTAAGCTCGGCGTGCGCTTCCGTGCAACGGATGAACTTTTCGAGATTTACGACGATTTCAGCGTGAATTACATCGATGACGAATCTGGATGGACGCATTTCCACGTAGCCGTTTATTACGCCAAAACCCGCTTCGTTGATAGCTTTTACAATCACGGGCTGGATCCCACCCTACTCGATCCTCTGATAGAAACGGGGGATACGTTGCTGCACCTGTCTTTTAACTACATTCTCGGTCATCGTTTTACAATTATCACATGGCTGCTGGAAACGGGCGCCGATCCAAATGTTGCCAACAACGATGGGGTGACTCCTCTGCACTTGGCTTGCCGGGAAAGTCTCAGAGGTCACCTGTTGAAGTTTTTTGTCGAGCTCTGTGACGAGCTTGGTTTAACGCTGCAAGTCAATGTTCGGGACAAGTTTGATTGGACACCACTGAAATTGTCTGTGTCAACACTCGACTGGCGTGGTGTCAATGACCTCTTGGATCGTGGGGCCGATCTGTCAAGTCTAGTTTTACCCTTTGATCTTGGCTTCATCAAAACATCAAACTGGGACGCTACGAGTGCTATAAGTTATGTCCATTTGGAAAATACGTCGAGTCTTTTTATCATCATCGAAAATCTAGAGAAAGCAGGATACGAATTGAAGCAAAGCGACGCCATGATGATCATGAAATTTTGCGCCAAAATCGAATTTTTCGAGAAGTTATCGAATCTTGAAAATTCTTGGCACGAAAGTGCTTGGTTCACGAGCAAAGCGAAAGATATAATGGTAATTCCGGATCTTTCGCTCTACGACTTGGTTCACATGCGACCAGAAGAGGCGGAAAAACGAGTCCCACTTACAGCCTACCACGAGTTGACCCTACGAGAATTTTGTCCAGGCCGCGAGTACAAGTGGAAAATAGATTGCATGGCGCATTTGAGTGAGAAACTAGCGAGGGGATTTTTCCGGCGATGGTCAGTGTATCCTTTCTGGGATCTTATTCATAAGCGGCTACCGCTTGAAATCTGTGAAATGATGATCGAGCATCTAACGTGCGAGGACTTGTATAATATTTGCTTGGTGGCTACAAGCCCAAGTGACAAGGGCAGTGAAAAAAATGTAATATCAAATGTAACAGCTAAAACAAGCCCCAAAAGGCTTAAAACAGCATGAAATGTAAAGTTTGCGAAGATTCTGTCATATTTATGTTATAAAATGAATAAAATCTAATGTTTCAATACAGCTGGCTTATTGATTTAAAAAACGTTTCATCTGTACATTTATTATTTTCCAACGTATATCCCTCCTCGCAGCAATAAATTAAATACCAAGGCTCGTACTGCATACCGACGCAAAGAGACCGAAGTCTCTCTTGTACATTACAAGCTTTGGACTTTGATTTAAGGACGAACGCGCGCTGTTGCGCTTGGATAAGGCTCGCGAAGCTCGATTCGACCTATCGTCGATTTTCTCGCGTGGGAATCGCGAGCTAGAAAATCTTGCATTTCTATATAATATAATAAATGTAACAATAATATCCTTGACATCCTCGGCATAAGCTGATGCACCATATGATCCATACGCGTACGATTAGGATACTATTTCATCATCGCATCAATGAAACCGAAAGCCTCGTCTCGAGTGCAGCAGCAATCGATACCTATTTCTCGTTCGGTTCTCGCAATGACTCTACCGGCTTGCTATGTAAAATGAACAACCCACGCGGGTTAGCTCTGTGGGATACCGATGACCGAAGCACGCTCCTCCTATATATATGTATCTATAATAACTTTCAAAAAACACATATAAGCGCGCGCGCGCGCGTGTGTGTGTGTGTGTGTAACGCAGTCAATTGCTCGCGATAATGACGCAGCCGAGAGCGCCACAGCGCACGGCAGTTATAGAAGTTGCGCAGTGTATAACTGCACATTTCACCGACCGACGCGCTCGCTCGCTTCGCAAAAGCCTTTAGATATACTAGAAAGAGAGAGAGAGAGAGAGAGAGAGAGAGAAGCGGCAACAGCAGTGGTGTCTTCCTCGGATAGAGAGAGAGAATCCGTTAGAAAGGTCCCGGGCTGCGTTTTAACAGAGTGCAACTGTAAGCCGAGAGGTCGTATAACGAGAGACGAAGAGAGAGAAAGAGAAAGAGAGAGAGGTCAGAGATCGAGCATCGCATACAGAGAGACGAGAATCGAGACCTGGTCTTGGTTTTATAGGAAAAACCTATCATCGAGGGCCTCGACACGCTATATTCCTGGGTCGCGGCGAAGATGAGTCACGTAAAACGGCCCAATGCGTGCGGCACGTCTTCCTCCTGCGCGTCAACCTGCGTGTCCATTCCACAGCTCCGGAAACAATAAAGTTACGATTAAAAATACATTCGACTTGTATAAGTCGACGCGAGCGCGTGCGTCGAACCTTCGCCTCGCGCGTTTTCGACTTATTATTTTGTGCGCAATCGTAATCTCTGCGCCTCTCGTCGATCGCGAGAAACCCGAGGCGCGCTTAATGGATTTTCCCTCCTGCCAGACGCGGAATCTGCATAATACCGGCTCTCGTAGTGTATACCTTCGATTAATTCGCGCTGTGTACGTGAGCTCGATCGCACGATGCAGTGACTGCATCGCTGCCAGTGCTACTGCCACCGTGGCTGGGTTACACGACGATACATTACGCATTACATATATGTATATGTACGCGCGAGCGAAATTCTCGTCACGGAGGATGGATCGAGAATAAATTAGCCATCGCGTAATAATATCGTGTACATTTGTTGTTGCCCAGACTCCGTGCACCGCGTTTCATACATAATGTACGGCTGAGCTGTGTGTGAAGGAAGAAGCTTCTTCTTCGGCACATAATAGCTCGGAAAATCGAATATCGCCCGTGCCCGGCCATTTTCCTTTTTCCATCTGTGTGTGTATACGCGCGTCTTTTGCATGCGCTATAACGGTTCTGATCTTATGCACGCGGATGCATATCCGCGCGCGAGAATGAGCCGAGAACTGCGTGCGGTGCATCCCCGCGATGGTCAACGCGATGCAAGTACAGGCGACCCTATAATATAATAGTTCTGCTGTTGCTGCTGCCGCCGAAGCCGTTATCGAACACGTTATTGCACAGCTCGACCGAGTGACTCGGCTATTTTCTCGCGAGCTCGCGTGTAAACGCAGAAAAAGCCAACTTAAATCGATCGAACTTGCGCGTTCGCATAAATTTGGGATTCGCCAAACCGCGAGAGAGATCGGTCGATTCGATAAAAATTGCGGATTCGTATGTGAAGATTTTTTTTCTCTCGAACGATCGGCGCCACGCAGGTATCCAACACACGAGTGCGTGTAGCAACGTACCAAGCTGTATAAAAATTGTGTACAGCGCCCGCAGTGTTTTGCACAGAAATAGGTATATATCTGCATAATATAATACGATTTTTTCGCGTAATCGATGAGAAATTTACCGTTCGACCGGTGCTCGAGTGCTCGTGCCAATATCTATACATGTGTACGTTATGATGTCTTTCTTCTCGCTTCATATATATAGCAATAACATATTATGTATCGACCTCCAGGCCGTCGCCATGCTCCAGCGCGCGGCCAGCCGATATCTCTCTGCTCGCTTTTCTACGCGTTTCACTCGTGCTATGTGCATTTTCGGTTTGGCGCGAAACGAAAACAAGGCTAAACGTTGACTGTAGCTGTATATTTTCTGTACGAGCAATCGTGACGACGACCTCGTCGCCGAGTAGGTACACATAACATGACCATGCGCCGCGCAGCAAACGGGAAACGGTATTTTTGGTTTTGCTCCTCGAGGAGTCGTGTCGAAGGTGAACGTCTTGTAAGACACACGTGTGCCGACTTTTTGATCGAAAACTCGATTTTTTATCGCAAAAGACATTTAATATTCACTCGAGTTACATGTATGCGTTTCGTAATGGATCCGAGGTTTTTTTTCATATCATATAAAACTGTTATACTACTCCTTGTCATCTATCTAGTTGGAGAAAAAAAAAGAGAAAAAAGACATTTTCGTTGATTCATACCAGAGAAGAATTCTGATGCTTTAGTCTTATAGCACATGTGCATCAATTAAAAGACCGGTTCTATTCGTGACGATACAGGCCACGTCATATTTTTCAATTTCTTTTTCGTTGCTTTAAAGAATAGAATTGATGAATCAAATTATCCGGTGCACTCTCAAACAATAGCGAAGCATTAAAAACTCCATATTTCTGGAAAAACGATCGTTATACGAGCCCTACAACTTTTTTTTTTACTACAAAAGAGTGTCTAATTCGATAATTCCTGTAATAAATGTACGATTGAATTTTCGAAAAATATGTCCGCATGAGTCATCGAACTCGTAGTCGGGGGGTCCGCGCGGCAAGTTTTGTAAACAAAAATTCAAAGCTTCTTTCTGCCTGCGCACGAGACTCATCCTTTGGCGAGCATCACGGCCGGTAAAAATTATTCCAAAAAAAGGAGGCGTTTAGCTCGTTTCAGCGCTTCGGAAAGAAGAAGTATTAAAAAAAATAATAAAAATAAGAGGGAACTCGACGAAATGTATATCGTCGCGAGAGTCAATCTCGAGAAGGCGACAAGCACCGCTCATAAATATGTACACGAGAGACACTCGAGAATCCATTACCTGCGTCTACCCTTGCATACATCGCAGGTATATATGTGTACACTGCACACGCCCATAGCACCACGTCGATTTCTCTCAATTTTTCGTACGATCGAGCAAGTTGCAAACAAAAAAAACCGACCAACTTCCCGATCGGTATATACACACACACGCGCGATACTTGCTGTACTTTTTTTTATTTGTACAGCCGAGATCGTCGATCTAATTCACGCGTCATCGGCCCGCACAATCAATTTGCTTTTTATAGCACACACGACAGGCCATTGTTGTTCAATTGTCTTTTCCATATGTATCGTACTCGCAATGTATACATAATTTGCCATACGAAACTAGGATACACATACGCAGATGTAGAGTATCGCGAGCGGACATAATACGTTGCGCGCTGAGAGACAGAGAGAGAGAGCTCGTGCTGCAATATAATATGTTAATTATACAATAGGAAGTGGAGTAGACAAAGCAGACCCGCGCGCGACTGAGCTACAGGCGCGTATACTATAGTACATCTTATGGGACGTAGTATAGAGAGAGAGAGAGAGAGAGAGAGATAGAGGAGGAAAATGACAAGCTGCTCGCGAGCGTGGGTTATTATAAAGTAGACAGTTCCATAAGATGATAAAGGGCTTCGACGTTATTTGCCCACACATTTACCATATTATACACAGCTCTCAATCTGCGCATAGTGCCTGCAGGTCGTGTGCACGCGCGCGTTCGTTTTCAAGCAGTTCCGTTCGTGCAGAAGCGCGCGCGGCTCGTGGTTAAGAAAGATAATATAGTATAATAAGTGGAAAGAGAAAAAAGAAAGAAAACGAGTTCGCGCGGCGGCAGTTGTAACTTTTGATTTTCATCGCGGGGGTAACTTTTTTTCACGAATCAATTATTTCGCAGCCTATACAGCGTATATTGAGATACGCAGCTTCGAGGTAGAAAAAAAAATGAAGCTCGAGACTATATATAGGCTCTCTTGCGAGCCTGCAGTGTATGTGTGTCTGTGGGTATAGACACGGGAATTATACAATTTACAAGTGTACCGAGAGCAGAGAGAGAGATAAACAATCGCGAAGAGGAGCACACGAGAGTCGGCCTATAGTATATGTGTATTCGTGTGTGTGTGTGTGTGTGTGCGTAATAGCTACCGTGCGCACACACCGACAGGTAGATATACAAATTTAGCCGCACGGTATAATATGAGGCAGCTATAATCGTAGGGAAACTATCCCACGTTATATATATACGTATGGCTAACTGCGCGCCGATCTTCTTTTCTTCTTCTACAAATGTAAACGTTATGACTATTAAACATAGATCGAGAGTCGGGTGCGCTCCGGCGATTTTGCGCTCTGCTATATGTGTGCATTAACCGATATTTAACTGCATATACACGCATCGATTGTATCGAGCTACGCGCGCTTATATCCGGTTTTGTTAAAAATAAAATGAATGTTACGTCGAGGGCCGTGTGTATAATACGCGTGTGTATGTATATCGCGTGCGAGTATCCGACGTATTTCATGCTGTATAATGCAGTTTGTATACATCTTTGCCCCGCGTATGTATGCGTGCTCGTCTACACGTAGGTACGGAGTATTTTCCCAATATACCGAGACCAGGCGCAGCTCTTTTTCTCGGCCAGTGCAGCAGCGCACACATAGCCACACATCGCGCGCCTACGGTCGCGACGAAAGGATTATCTACGGCTTCACCTCTCTATCTCTGTATACATATAACGTACGTTCCATTGCATAGACACTCGTACACGCATTGTCCGATGCTGTATACACATATCGTATTCCCGGAGTCGCGCGAACTAACGCGGAAGTAGGTAAAAAATGAGAAAAAAAAATAATAGCGAACACGAGAGTCGAGGTTTACAGGGAGACGAGGGGAGACAAGACGAGATCTTTTCTTTTTCATTTTTATCATAATAAAATTACGATGAATACAAATGCCGAACGAATGAAAACTTTGGTAAACGCACACGTGTGTTTACAACGACGATGAATAGGCGTACATCCACGATTGTTTCGCTCCGTTATACATAATAATATAATATTTTTTTTACGCTAAAATTATGAAACGAGCCACACACGAACAATGACGCGCGCGCGCGCGTCACTTTGACAATACCGCGCGCGAACTCGCGGAAGACGAGCGTATAGACGAGAGGAATACAATCCCTCAAAGTGTCGTTTTCGCGCGAACGGGATACATCATAATGATAATAATGACAATAATGGCGCGCGTTTACGCTGATGCGAGATTTTCGGAAAAAAATAACGACGAGGGATCATCTCCTCTTTTATATATTCCTTATTATTTTCCCCTACGCTTTTTGTTTCTCGAAATATAAGCGCGTAGCGCGTACGAAGCCGATCTCGCGAGCGAGCGAGCAAAGCGCATAATATCATGGGAAATGTTATACAGTTGACGATGCACACCCAGAAGCACACAGATGTAAACAGTCAACGCGTGTGTATGCAGCAGCGGTATACATTACTCGTGATATATATTGTAATTATTATTATTTCACACGTACACGCATGGGGCGACGATCGATCAGCCTTTGAGTAATTCTATACCTTTGACATGTGTGCTGCTGTACAATATAATGCAATGATTATGACAATGTGTCGCTGTGTATGTATCGTTATGTGACGGAGAGATATTTTTATCGCGTAAACCCAGCTCTGCGCGTATATAAACAGCGTATGTTATGCATGTGCTGCAACGACGTATTCTTTGTCACTCGCTGCGACTACTTACTGTCTTGGGATACACGCAGACGCGCGCATTATTGCAATCGTTTACCGAGATTATATATTTATATGTACACGCTTTATTATATGCATAGCGATAGACCGCACTGAACGAAGCTATAAGCGTAATAAGCGGAGCTCGATTCGTTCGTAATAATTGTTTTTAGCCGAAAACAAAAAATTTATCTCTCAGCGCACGCCAACGCTCGGGAGAAAAATTATTTTCTGCGTGACGACTGCCTATTAGAGCTACTGTTTTGTGTGTTGTGCGTGAGCTCGGAGCTAGCTAGCAGCGGCAGCAAGCACAGCAACTCCCTGTATACACGCGCGGATTTATCTTGCAATCGGCGTTTCACTTTCGCGTATTATTATATTATTATATATTATACTCGGCATGACTCTCACGCATAGCGTATCTTCTTTACTTTAGTTTTTCTTTTTTTCTTTTTCATCATCATTTATTATATTTTTGCCCGCCTTTAGGCTCTGCGTAAAAGCACAGGCGTAATAATGCAGGAGATAAAACGCATATAATTTTAAGCAAGTGCTCCGCGACTAATTATCATTGCTCGTACGTGTGCAACGACGACGACGAGCAGTAGCAGCAGCTCGAAGCCAAGGAAGAAACGTTTATCTCGCATTTTTAAAATTGTTTTATTTTTATAATATTTTTTTTTATTCTTCCACGTGCTCTCGCAGCAGTCGCGCAAGGTGGATGCACGTACATAAATACGAAACTCTGCTTCTTGTCTGCTCTGCACAGGCTACCGAGCGCGCACGGATTAAATTGCGGCACGAGTGAAAAATCGCGTATAACGCACTCGGTATATACGACAATGATGCGCCGCCGCCGCCGCCGCGCGTGCTCTACGTGACATCGTTGTTGCCTGCTGCGATCCGGCGCGGAATTCGCGGCACATAGCGAAATGGAAAGTTTCGAAGATTAAAAGAGGTATATATATACGAAAGAAAAAAAAAAAGAAACAATTTCTCGAGAAAATTGTATACGCTCTCATCGGGCGCGCGCTGCAGAGAGTGCTGTGTGATGCAACCCAGCCCGCGAGCATTCGCTGCTGCTGCTCATCGCACCGCCTCGTGGCTGCAATTATATGCGCGCACTCGCGCGAATTTTTCTCGCGAAATGTATGCTTATTTTCTACAAATAATCGCCTCGCAAATTTTCTATTATACGCATATATAGACTTAATAGCCGCATGGATCGCGTAATAATATTAATTTCGATGCGCCGCGTGCATAAACAACGCGATATTATATAGAATTCCTTCTCGACACAGTGCCGTCGCGGTATCTCCTTGCATACATTCGGATTCGTGCTGCGAACCAAATGTAACAAAGAAATTTTTGAATATTCTCAGCTATTTTATCTATCGACATGTAGAAACAGCCCAGCAACATTCGCGCATACACGAGGCGGATAAGAGTCGAGAATTAAAAGCAAAGCCGACGAAATTTATTCGTATAAATAAAATATATATATCAGCTTATAACTGGTTGTACAGCATGTTTCCCTCCCTCTCACTGGTTCTCTTGTAGCTAGCCGCGTTTTACGTGTCTCTTTGCAGTGATACTCGTATATATACCTATAGATTATATATCCTTCGTTTTGTTTTTTTCCCTCTTTCGTCGCAGCACGACCCGAGAGTTGTACTTAACAAGACTCGGTACGCGTGTAAACACACTTGTATATATCCGAACGAGAAGGAGAAGTGAACTTAGATTTTTTTGTCAACCCTTCTCGCTTCGAGTTAAGACACTTCTCTATATAATCTCGGCTGTTTTCTCAAAGACAGAGTCTCACTATGGAGAGCGTAAGCTTATTAAAAGCGAGTATACACTATAAACGCGTTTTTCGTTACATTAGGTTCGAAGAGCTTTCCTTGAAATTGATACTCTCCAGACGAGGAGGGAGGGGAAAAAAAAAGAAACGATTTTCATCGGATATACGAGACGGCGCTCTGCGTACGTAAGGTAATCAGCGGGTCAATTTTTTTCTCGCGACAGGTGACGGAGTTATTTCACTTTGTCTGTTGCGATAAGCTCTCCAATTTTTTTCTTTACTTTAGTTTTTTCGCCCGTTGGAGTTATACGATCAAACGAGCGCGGAGTAGCATGTAGAAGCATCAGCAGCAGCAGCAGCAGCAATCCTTTTAAGTTGGAGCTATATCCACCTGGAGCCGAGTAACTTTCCAATTTACCGCACTCAATTCTATTCTAAATGTAATTTTCTTCTTCAATTCTCATGGCTTGATGGGGTAAAAAAAAAGATGAAAAGGCACGAGGAAAATAGAAATAATCACGTACGCAAAATCCACTTTTAGCTGTAACAATTTATAGAGTACTCGCGCACGCTCAGCACCGGCTGGTGAGCGCAGACGACGATGACAATGAAAAACAAGTTGAATAGATTTCCCTCGCAAAAATTGCTATGACATATTGGACATTGTTGCTGCCGTAAACGGTAGTCAAATAATTTCAGATAAGCCATTCTTTTTGCTTCTTTCTTCGTAGTATTCTCGAACGAAAAACTTGAAACGTTTATAATGACAAAAAAAAAACAAGTACACTAAAAATAATATAGACATTCCAACCGCAGAAGAAAGTCGTGACTTTGTCAACGCCGCTAAATACGTCGTATGCACATTGCGTGCTCGCAATCCCACGTGTTCCATAGCACAGCAGCAGCAAAAGTAGCAACAACGAGATTATTATATATAAAAGACACAAATCAGGTCGCGAAACGTTGATCGAGTCGCGCTCGTTTCCTCCTATTCGTGTATACGTAGACTGCAATAAGCGCCACAAGGTTACATCTCGCGGCCCATTAGCGTCTCGTCGTCCGTCTTGTGTCTCTGTCGTCGTCGCAGAGGGATTATTATACACTAACTCGAATGACTATGCAGCAGCAGTATAAACGTGTCTTATGGTCAACGAAGCCAAGAAATTAGATCGCTGGTCATTTGGAGCTCGCGTATATATATCCTAGGCTGCAGCAGCAGCACCGCTCGCTTAACTTTAGCTTTTTCGCAAGTTCAGCGCGTTTCATTCGTATCAAATACGTTGTACGTAGGATATCATACGGGAGCAAATGCTAATTTATAATATATATAGATGTGGAGCGCCTGAGCTTAATTAGTCCCCCTTTTTTCTCAGATCAAGATTGCGCGTATATACTATATACTATTCCTGGCCTCCTTATCGCTTTACTTAGACACGTATAGCACATACGCTATTTCAGTATACGCCGCGCGAGTATATGAATTGACTTTTCATATATATACGTACCTGTATATCGCGAGCAGCAGCGCAGCGGCAAATGTATATAAAGAGTTCCCACGCGCGCACTGCTGCAGCGCCTCGAGTGCGTGTGTATATTCGATGCAGAAAAGACGACGATAATGCGACGGTAGTCTCTCTATATATATATCATCGTTTATACATATATGTATGAAATATGAATTTTCCAAAGTGCACTTTAACGCACGGGCGCAGAGCAGCGTGTAACACGGGCGCGCGCGCGTCATATATGAGGGAAGAAAAGTTGTTGGCGCCTCTGCGCCTGTATATTATATGCGTGGCCCCTGCCATAGTCGTCGGGTTATAATATTTTCTTGACTCCTTATATACAGACTCTACTCGGCAATTTTTTTTTCTTCTCACTCGCTCCTGTGTATAAAGAGTGCAGGCGCTTAAAAGGCCATTTATGCGCGATACAAGTCACGTGCTCGTAAGTTCTCAACTCTGTCAGCGCGAGTGCGTATATAACTACAATAATAGCCTCTCTTCTCGATATAGCTCGATAATTGATAAAATGAAAAAGTTCAAAAAGCTCGTGTGCAACTTCTCGGACGAGGATGCTCTTTCGCGCGAGCCCTGTGCGCTAGCTGCTCTCTCGCTGCGAGAGAGATATAAAATTCACCTACGGATCTTTGTTGTATTCTTCCTTTTTTTACCTTTTCTTACCTTTTTATTCTCCAAGATCTTGCCTGGCACGTACATACGTTCGTAGGGTATGTAATAAAACGCGTGTATATGCACGCAGACGAAATTACAGAAACGTTTACGATTCTCTCTACTCCATCTCCTTTTCTCTATCTCATGGGCTTCTGGCGCGCGTTAGCCGCGGCGTACTATACACACACACACACACACATGTATATTCCTTTACATATTCGTGTGCTGCACTGGTCGTGTAGTCGACGTATCTATATACTCGCGCCTTTTGGCGAGCAAGAAGATTGACCGCGTGGGAAAAGGCACCCGTAAGGCAGCTCGCATGTAATACGCATCCTAGGAGATAACACGTTGGTGCGCTTAATTATAATGCACTTACTCGTATTGCACGAGCTCTCGTTGCACGTATCTATGACCTTTGCGTTCGACGATGGTTCATTGTCAAAAAAAAAAAATGCATCACTGGGAAGGAGAACGACTGGAAAATCATGAAACTACTTTATTATTTTATTTTTAAGTACATGCAAATGCACACCTTGTGCAAATGTACACCGGGGCGAAAAAAAGGATACGGTGCTGTTAAATGAAAAAAAAGATTTAGGATCTTTTACTTAATTTAAATAATCGTGTGTTTATTAAAAGAAAATCAACTATGGTCTAAATGTATTTATTTTAAATATATGAAAATTATACAACGTTTATTATTTTTATATGAAAAAAAAGATCAATGGACATTAAAAAAGACTGCAAATATCTTTAATCCATCATGCAGTCGCCAAGCAAATACGCCATAAATCTTCGTTCTTCAGCTCCTTGATGATCATTTCACAGCAGAGAATTGGCAAGCGGTTGCGCGTCAGTTCCAAGAAAAAAACCAGTGCCGATCGTCGGAAAAATTCTCTCGACAGTAATTCGCCCACGCGCGCAGTCCAAAAATCATGACTATGTTTATCTCGGCGGTAAAATTGTTCATCAGTCCCGCATGCGAACTCGAAGACGTCCATATACGCGATTTGTTTTTTCACCTCTTCTGGTTGCAATTTGACCAGGTCGCGGAGCGACAGATTCGATTTTATTTTTCGATAATCGGGAAAAAACATAGTATCAACTTTACGAGATTTTTCAAAATTCGAAGATTTTTCGAACAATCCGTGCTTAGCGAAAAATGACATGATTGTCAAGGCGTCGCTGCGGTTCAATTCATATCCTATCTTCTTTAAATTTTCGACTACGGCCAGAGTACCAGATACTAGTTTCAATTTAAAATTAAACAAAAATTCAGTCTTTGGAAGTTCCAGTCCCTCGGCGAAGTGACCCAAGGTAGGAAAAACGAAGCTGCTCAAATCGGCACCACGAGCCAAGATTACTTCGACAGTTTTCGGCAAAAGATTCGCCACGGCGTAATGCAGCGGAGTTCGGCCAAACTTGTCCCGTACATCGACGTGCAACGTCTTCTGCATATCGTCGATGATCTCGAAAAATATCTGCGCCAAATCTTTGTCACAGAGTTGTTTTCTTTGGCACACAACGTGCAGTGGTGTCACTCCGTCAATGTTGGCCCCATTGGGATTGGCGCCGCTTCTCAGCAGCAATCGGACGATTCGCGCATCAAAATAATCTCCAGCCAGATGCATGTGAAGCGGCGAATCGCCCGTGACGTACTCGAGGCAATTGGGATCCTGGCCGACCTCGAGGAATTTCTCTACGATGTCTTTGTTACCGTACTTGCAGGCTACATGAAAATGCGTGAAGCCAGACTCATTGACGTAGTTCACGTCGAACCTGTCGTATATTTTAAATACGTCAGGAAGATCGTCGTAATACTTGTCTCTTTTCGCATAATGCACTACAGTGGTGCGTCGCGACAACGGTTTGCCGTTTTCATCGACATCGGGTTCGTCTTTGTAGCCAGTTTTTAACACAAATCGAAGTAAGCGTCCGTCTTGCTCATCCATCATGAGAAGCCAATCAATCTCTTTCTTTGTAAAAATATCCAAAAGATTTGGAAGTTGGTCCTTCCAGCAATCAATAAGGTCATAAAGTTGTTCGAGATTATCATTTCCCTCTTCTTCGTCATACCAATTGGCATTTTGAAATCTCTTCAATATTTCCAAGTTGTCGAACCACGACATCTTTTTGCACACTCACACACAAACACAATCGCTTTAAGTAAGTTGATAATAGTTGTTCTTTTTAGCGAGAATCACTTGCTGCGGACACGATGCGATCTTACTTTGTTATTCTCGCTACGGCTTCGTAACGTGCAGTGACAAGATCGGGCCGCGCGGGCTGTACTAGACGTAGACACTCCAAATTCCAAAAACATGTGACGAGGCGCGGTGCGAGCGCCGAGCAGTCGACTAACCGTCTTTAATATAAAGCGCGCTGCTAGAGTCCTATCGATTATCGCGCTCGCTTGTTACAGATTACCTATACCGGCTACCGCATATATCCCAACTCGCTTGTAGACGTTCCAATACCAAGCTTAAATCATTTTCAAAAGTAACTCCTACGCTATACTATTAATGATTGAAAATCTAAAGGGAAAAATGCACAATGTATAAACTTCCATACATTTGTTTAAGGAGGTTCGGGAGTGTTTGAGGGGGACGAAGCGGGACGCGAGGGGCTCCTATACTTCCAATGTTAAATTTTCAGCGCTGCCAACTTCGAAATAACACGAAATTGTAGGTTTTTTCAATGAGCTGGCACACAATTATAGCTATTATTAATAATTCAATCATTTTGATGAGTTTTTTTCGATGTTTTAGGCTTAAAACAATACTCTATTTGTCATTAGAGTCGAATGAGCACATATTTTTGTTGTTCTAGCTCATTTGTTGGTTAGGGTACGCGCAAATGACCCACGAATTTTTACACATAACAATTTATTTCTCGATAACTAAACGGTCGATGAACTTCTTTTTGCAGTCAAATTATTCCTTATTAAATTTCCTACATGTACGTATTTTTTTCTATTTAGTTTTTGTTTTTTTACATTATGTTTATGCTCATTGAAAGCGAAAATTCATGATTTCTCGTAAGAAACCATGTTAAATGGTCAAAAAATTTTTTCATCATTTTAACAAAATTTTGCGGTGAAAAGTTGTATTTTGATATAAACATTCATATTATAAAGTTTCAAAGCAATTGAACGTGTTTTAAAAATTTGGCTGCATTTCGCTGAGACTCCCGAACCTCCTTAATTCTCATGATATGTTGTTCATCGTATTTTGTAAGAGTTTAACTTAAAAAATCATTGATTTTTTTCATCGGAAGTTGTGAAAAATCATTTTAACAACTTCATCGATTCTAATAATTCTAAGGCTTTAATCAGTTTACTGTACAAGAGCATAATGCATAAACTTCCAGTTTATTGGTTTAAATCTCATGACATTAATGATCTGATTACGAATTTTAGTTCACGCATGCGTTTGTAACACGCGTTCATTATTGTAGGAGTGGCAATAAAAGTCTCTCTTTCGATTAATCTCACACTCGAGCAACTACCTGGAATTTCAATTTTTTTATCGTTCATTCGCAAGGACTCGATACTCTCAAGTTCATTTCTCCAGCTATTTTTTTTTCTTTCGATACAAACGGTATTTGAATGTCAAATAAATAGGCTTATAAAAAGCTGTAATAATCGAAGGACCCCAGTAGAGAAAAAAAATGTAAGTCGCTACTAGACACTTTGTAACCTCTTTGTAAAAATCCACGCATCGAGCACGAAGCAAGTTATAATTATAAAAATTGTTGTAAGTATTGTAATGAGCCGTGTCGCCGCTAGGTGGCACAGAGTGAAAGTGCGGTTCGCGCAAATGAGTTTTTAAAGTCTGGGCGTTAAATACACTACACCCAAGAAACTTCTCCTTTTCTGTTTGCAATGATTTTATAATTACCAGTTTCAAAGATTCGTTCGTAATTTCTGAAAAAATGAGAAAAGTTGTTATCATAATTTTAAAAAATTTTTCGATGCGATTCGAGACGAGGAGCTTCTTAGTTGATTAATCAACTTTAGCCACAGTTAAAATTTTACCACGTATAAACACTGGGATAATTGTCATTGCGTCGTCGTTTGCACGCACATGCGAACTCATCTTTCCGCGATTGCGGCCGCCGCTTTAAGCTGCCGGTTTATTATATACAGCAGGAAACATGCAACGTCATCGGGAACGATTATCGGCTTTAAAATAAGAAAAAGGAGCAAAGAATTTGAACGAGCTGCTCCCTCGATACACCATGTAACGACAATTTGTATTCGCGTATAGTCATAAAAGACGACGACGACGACGACGACTTTTTTCGCTTTCGATCGCTCGCTCTCGGCTCAGGAATTTTTTACTTTTGCCGCGAGACGACGAGGAGCCCCGCATTACTTTACGAAAGCTTCCTCGTTGCACAAATATAACGCACACACTCAACAAGATGTGTCAGCGCAATGTATATACAGCGCAAAAGCCATAGCAATCGTCGTTCTGTTGTGTGTATTATATCGCATGCAACAGCAGTGTAACAGGCGCACGCGGTTAGCTGTAGAGAAGACAGAAAAAAAAATGAAAGTCTAGTTCTCTCTCTCTCTCTCGTTGGCAGCTCTCGTGCACGCGGCCGGGCCGGTCATTCATCTCGTGTCTATACGCAGTAGTTTGCGCGTCTCTGCTCGTGTGCGCGCGTAATGAACAACAGCAGTAGCTCAGCAGGTGTGGCTCGTCGTCTCGCTCGCGCTCTATATAGCGGGCTCGTTTTCAATAGAAGCATTGAAACCGGGACTGTCGTAAAAATATTTAACGTAACGTTTGTAGTGGTACAGGCGTACGGGTATATATATAAAAATAAACACACAAGTACACGTACAGGTGGAACTGTCCGCGAGCAGTTTTATATTTTAGGTACTACAGAGAGGAGATGGATTCGACGTGCAACGTGCGCGCAGATATAACGAGAGAAACTCGAGCGCATCTCGGTCTTATTCTTTATTCAATAGAGAGACGAGCGAAGAAGCGCATGTAGTCCTCTTTGTATAATAACGGTATAGCGCACGGGCTTCTTATTTTTTTTCTCTCTCTCACTGAATACAAGCGCATAAAGCTTCTCTCTCTCTCGCGCGCGCGCGCTCGGTTATGCGGAAAAACAGTAGCAGAAGCAGTGGATAGCCTCTGTGCCTCACAATGCGCATACATAATTGCTCGGGCGCTTCATTATATTATTATATGGTGTATATACACGTAAGTGCAGCGCGCGATTTGCTTTCGAGCGCGCATTGTCATTTTACGTAGCGAGCAAAAAGAGAAGAAAAAAAAAATTTTCGCATTACAAGCGATGACGGTGAATCTTCGGGCGCGCGTTATATATTTTATGAATTCACCGCTGCTGCGCTGTGATGCGAGCCAGATCGATCGCTTTGTACTTGTAAAACGATAGCGTTATAACCGATTCGCGGGACAACTGGAAATTCAACGCGTTGCGGCGAATGTAACGATCGTTAATAGTCGCGAAATCGAAGCGCCAGAGAACTACAATTTTCTGTTGTTGTCAATCTCGTTGGGTTGTTACTGTACACGGAGGCGTCTCGTAATAATTAACTGCTCGGCCGCCTGCCTTTTACTTATATATTATTATATAGAAGTGCAAGTGCATAGCAGGTGACGAGCCGGAGTCACAGGTGGCTCTTTCTTTTCGTTCAGTATTATATAGCTCATCGCATTATACATAGTGCGAAGCGAGCTCGAGAAGCTCGCTAACTCCGCTAAATTTTAACCGTTTCTTTGCATTTAACACGTGTGCGTGTGTGTGTGAGTAAAAGCTCGTACATATGCCGATCGAGTGACAATGCACCAGTCAGCAGGCAGAGGTATCAAATTCATCGTCGCATGCACACCGAGCAAAAGAGACGAAAAACGGTGGTTTTTCTGTGCTGTTTCCACGCCGACCGCGCGGCGTTCATATTATATTTTCCTCTGTTTAATTTTCATGCTCGTTTTAACAAATGCGATGTAGCGTTATGATCTAACTGTTTGTCATTCGTGTAATCGACTCTAGGTCGCGCGACCGCGCGGACACTTTTCTCACGAATCGATTTGTGCTGTATTTGATGAGACCGCGCGCAACCAGACGAAAACGACGACGTCGACCGAGCTTATTAAATTTGACTGTTGCTCCTGCTGCTGATGCTGATGTACATCATGTGTCACTCGGGGAAAAAAGAGGTGTGACTCACGAAGAAAAATATCTTTTGTGTTTTATGACTGTGTAGCTACTCGTGCTCGTAGTCATCATCGATTTCGAGCTATACGAATCGGAGAAAGTTTCTAATTGGACGTCTGTAGCGATGTATAAAATGAAAAGAAAAAAAATATCATCCAATACCTGCCGTACAATCCTATACCGTTCAAGTTGAAAAATATATTATATTATATCTTGCGCAAAATCTCAGTACGTTTATGTATACACGAGATTCATGAAAAATGAAACATTCCTTCGGGGTTATAGACTTACTCTACATATCAATTTATCTCCTCTTTTCTCCTTGGAAAACTACACATACACGCACACAATGATACATTGTGGTCGACTCGGCGGCGTGGAATACATCAACTGTTGTAAGCTTTTCTTCGCGATCGTGCACGAGAGCGAGAGATCGAGAGAGAAAATTTTTTGCTACCCATTGGCCACCTTACCTGCGTCCGACATGCGCTATACATATATTATTATTTATAAATAACAATCGACGTAGGATGATTATTGATGATGCCGAAGTAGCTCCACATCTATACTTATACCTATACTTATATGTAGACTTAGACAGGCGAAGCTTACTGGAGAGTACAAGAGAGAGAGAGAGGGAAAAAAAACGAACAAGCTCGAGCGATTCTTTCTCCCGCGCGCAATTGAAACACGCGAAATTTTCTCCTCGTTATGTATAACTCGCGATGCAGCTTTTGTACGTTTGTATGGCAAGAAGATGATTATTTAGCATTAAAGAGCATATGTGCACTGTACGTGGGATGTATGGCAAGCCGTGCATTCGTTTGCTATCTTTTTATAATATGTATGTGTGTGTGGCAAGAAAGTCAAATAGTTCGAGAAAGTAATACACGAGTCGTTTAGGAGAACAATCGAAGCCCAATAACATTATATAGACAGCGAAGTCGCTCGAGCTTCGTTTGTGTTGCTTTTTTTGTTGTTGATCTTGCGACTGATGCTCCGTATACGAAAATCGTGTAGTAGGTCAAAGCCTCGTGTACATATAAGTATAAGAGAGTCTCGCGATTGACGTGAATCCTTCGGCATCATTGAGACGTTTTAGACGCCCCGCTTTCGGTCTACAGAAGAAAGCGCGAGTCAAAGCTCTTTCGAAATAATTGACAGCGTGGCGCGAGGCTCTGCTTTACATTATCGCGCGACTGTGAAGGGCATCGTTCTTTTCTCATCCCTTTCATTCCTTTTTTTTCCAATTATTTTGAAAGAAGATTTCGGTTCGGCTCACGTAGAGGCAGTGCAGGAATATGCGTCACAGGTACCCGCGCGTATGCTGCACCTATACCTATTGAATGCGAAGAATAGCGTTATTATTACCCGACGCTTGAACGCTTTTTGCAACTTTTTCGTGTAAACGGTATCCGATAAACGGATTCACTAATCATTGGAAAAATGTAGGAGTTCGTTCTCCAATTTCGAAGGATTACGTTTATCGCCACGATTTCTTAGTTGCTTAAGAAATTGCATGTTCTTTTTATGACATTAAAAAACTATTATCGCTTGAGATATTAATTTTCTTGTGTTTCAATAGATCTGCCTATAATTTGTGAAATAGCTTACTTTCTTTCATCGTGCCGTTCAAGCATTTTGACAAGCATTACGAGGATAAACAAAAGTCGTAATATCCTCATAAATATTATATATCTGCTCAACATTCTGCAACCAAAGTTTTTGCTGTATGGTACACGATACGGTACACTCCCGAGATAGAGAGAGAGAGAGAGAGAGAGAGAGCGAAGAGTTGAAACCTTTCTCTCAAAGGGCTCGACTCCGGAGAGACGCGCATTTATTATGAATGTACATCGCGTCAAGGCGGCTCCTCGTCGTCGACTCCTTCGCGCGCATATCGTGCATATAAATATGCGTACGTACGCGCGTACACAATGTATTATAATATGCTCTCTGTTGGCATAAAATGTTTTCGTCCGCGCGCAGTGCACAGTATAAGACCGATGACGAGGCGCGCGCGCGCGACGAGTCCGATCGAATATTCAACTCGTACACGCTTTTAATAATAATACGCGTACATATGCACGAATGTCTTTGTCTTTTTTCGCTCTCTTTCTATATACTATAGACGAGCTCGAAGCAGCGTCTCCTTTAAAAAATATGCATAATTTAGCCCGTAATTGCAATTTCACTCGGGTAAGCAAAAAACGAGTCTCCGCCGTTTCGCGAATATAGAAATGCGTGTCGTCGCAATTTTTTTTTCGAGTATAGCAACGCAGCGTTATATATAAAAATAATGCGACTTTACGCTCATGGCACTCTCAGGTGATTCGACCCGCGGTGTCACGTGAGAAAATGCGCTGCCTCTCGCTGTGCGCTTCTATGCAGCAGCGCACCGAGCCCTGGAATGCCGCGAGTTTCCGGTGTCGCGTGCGCGCGCCGAGCTATAATACTATAATACGTAGCTGCTTCTGCCCCAGAGCGCAGTTCCATTCAGCGATTTAATTGCTCGCTGTACAGCGGGCCACGACGATGCGATGATTGCGCACCATATAGCTCTAGAAAGAGTGAGAGAGAGAGAGAGACTCTTACTCGATGAGCCTACATACCCATTGCGAAATTGTGTATTATAAATCGAGAGTCGAGCGCGCGCCGCATTATTATATCGAGAGCGTGAGAGATTCTGCGGCTGTATTATACTTTTTTTTGTCTTCTATCATCGCGTCGTACTGCGGACAAATTAGGCTTCGCTGGCGACGATGGTGCACGTAAAATGTATATAGAATTAAGTGCAGAGTTTCCAGTTGTGTACCATAAATAACTATTATAAATTAAATGGATGACAAATTCATCGGTGAAAACGCGTACTTTTAACTTAATTAATGCTTTCTAGCGGCACACGGGGGGACATTATTGTAAAAGCGCTTGCACTTATTTAGCGCGCGCTTAGAACGCGCGGCCGAAAGAGCGAAAGTTTATAAAGCCATGGCTTAATTATTTACGAACCTTTCGAATCGACACCGAGAGAGCATGGCCTTTTATACTTTATGCCTTTATACAGAGATGGAATAATTTATCGGTCGTTAAATTCGGTTCGAATGCTCGCGCGCGGGTCGTGATAGGCAGAGAGCCGCGCGCGAGATGCGCCTCTTTCGATAACTATAAACGAGGGATTCGTAATAAACCTGCTGTGTATGTACCCAATGTATAATCTATAAGAAACGATGGCCTACCTATATGCACACGACAAAGGTAAATCAATTCACCTTCCTTGAGCTAGCCTATCGTATTAGCGTATATAAACAATAAAGCGCCCGATGTGCACATTCCGAGCTAAAGAGTATGTATATTGAACGACTCGAAGTGCTATGGGGCGCTTTAAAACTGGCGAAGGCTTTTTATTTGTATATGTGTATGTATATACGTGCAACGGTACGGTAAACTTACACATAGATATATAATATATGCTTTATAGCGGATGGACAAAGTGTCCCTTTTAAGTCTCCGGGACGCGACGACGTTGATCGATGATAGATAAAATCGAAGTATCTATACTGCGCCGGTATTTATTATACGAGCGATATAAATCTTTGCGATCGTGCGGTAAAAGCTCCAATACGATATCGGGAAAATCTGTGTACTTGTATCGCGTGCATCGAAGAATAAATAAATGGACGATAATTTTACAATCCCCTGCGCTAATTGGAAAATTGAAAGAGTCTCGTGAAGGCGCATCGACGATTTTAGCGGTACATTTGCGTTGTTTTTTCTTCTCGCTGATCGTAGCGTACTTATTAAACACGCGGTGACATGCAATAGTTGATACACGTATGCGCTCACTGTGGTGAGTTCAACGCTTGGAGATACTATATGCGGCATCTTTTTCTCTTCTTTGGCCGCATGCAGACTGCAACTTAAGCAGAAATATAAACAGACGCACGAAACGACGAGCCTGTTGCGCTTGGACAGCAACTGTATGCATGCATATGTGTCATTCTCCTGTAGCTTTTTTAAAAAAAATCCTGACTATCAAAATGTGTGAAAAAATATGTTATTCAACAAGACCCTATACAATTTTTTTTTTTTTTTAAAGTTTTATAAATCAAAAATTAAAAATCTTGGGTTTTAACATAAAGAGCTTAGGCACCGTCATTTTTAAATTTTGGCGGCGCCTACGATCGTGAAATCGCTCATAGCTCTGCGCACCTGTACTTTCTATTTGATTCTGAAATGGAGGCGGTAGTACGAAGTTACGACTCGGATTTTAACACGTGTTGCGTTTTAGCCTCATCTCGGTCTCAGTGCTTAATATAGATCGTAATAAGCGTACTGTATTGCATGTATCGACAGTACACTTTAGGACAGCACAGCGTATAAAACGGAGGAAGACTTCATCAACGACATAAAGTGATTTTTATGTGAATTCACATCAAAAAGAACAAATATTTCAACTTTTTTAAAACGATTTTATTTGTGTTTGTGTGTGTGTGCGCGCACGTAGAACGATAGACATGTTGTTCAGTGATTTCCAAGAAAAACTACGCAGTCGTTGTAGTAAGCTAGAAAATATATACAAAATTAATAAGTTACGAGCAAGTGTCAATTGGGAGGTCGAAGAGGGGCGACATATATTTATCCTTCGATTTGACCCCAGATTACTCACCAACGATGATCGCACCGAAGTAGATCTTCGACAAATTTTTTCGCTCCAAGAAATTGATCTTTTACTCTCGGACTGCGTCAATTACTCGTGTCGAGGTCGGAATAATTATCACGGAAGAACACTGATCCAGTACCTCGCTCGCAGCGACTACGAGGACAAACCCGACGTCGAGGCAGCAGCGCCGTTGCTGCGCACCACCGCGCTTCATCACGCGGCCCGACAAGACTACCTCGTCGTCGTGCGCGATTTGTTCGATATTTATCGCGACTTTACCATGAATTACACCGACGAATTCGGATTGTCGCACTTCCACGTGGCCTGCATGGCAGGCTGCAAAGATCTCGTCGCGAAATTCCTCGAGCTCGGACGGGTGGATCCCAATTGCCGCGGCAACGTAACGGGCGACTCGCCGCTACACTTGGCTCTGCTTCACGGCCGCGACGAGGTGACCGAGTTGCTGATGAGGAGCGGCGCTGATCCGCGCTCGACCAACGAGAATGGATTGACTCCTCTGCACGTGGCTTGCAAGAGAGATCTCGATGATAATTTGCTGGAGATATTATTCAGGCTGAGTGACGAATTGGGTTATACTTTGCAAGTCGATGCCGTGGACAAGTTTGGCTGCACGCCGCTACACTATGCGGTGGAAGGCCGCTGGAAGTCTGTCCGAGCGCTGCTGATGAGAGGCGCCGACCCGACTTTGGTCAACAATGAAGGACTCACTCCTCTACACATTATTTGCCAGAGAAAACACTACGAAGACTTGCTAAACCCATTTTTCGAGATCTGCAACGAAAAACATCATCTGGTGCAGGTCAATGCCCGGGACAAGTTTGACCGGACACCACTGCATTACGCTGTGGCGAATCTTTTGCCACGCGCGATCGATCAACTCTTTTATCGTGGTGCTGATCTGTCTGACTTCGTTTTCCCCACGGAGGCTCACTTCGTCGAGAGACTCGAACTGGCAAAGGACTATGAATTTTTTAATTTTAAACTGAGACTAGCAGCTGGTGCTCTGGCTGTCGCCGAACGCCTTGAGAAACAAGGCTATGAGCTGGACCAAAGCGACGCAATGACGATCGTAAAATTATTCACCAAGTATGGATTGTTCGAGAAATCATGGAATCTTGAAGAATCTTGGTACGAAAGTACTTGGTTTACGAGCAAAGCGAAAAATGTGAAGATAATTCCTAATAATGATCTGTCGCTCTACGACTTGATTCAATTGCGACCAAAAGAGGCGGAAAAACGAGTCGCACTCACAGACTATTTCCTTTTAGCGCACACGTTCCAACTGAGAAGTGGGCACCGAAAAAAATTTATCGAGGCTTGTGTTCTGTATCTGTGCGAAATATTATCGAGAAGATTTTTCCGACGATGGTCATTGTATCCCTTGTATGAGCTTATCCACTATCGACTACCAATTCTCTGCTGTGAGATGATCATCGACCAGCTGATGAGCAAAGATTTATATCATATTTGCGTGGCAGCTGCAAGCCAAAGCACGGCGTAGCATTTTTTCAGAATAGTTTGATGTTTGATGTTATTAAATTTTTCATGGATTTATAATATAAAATTATAAAAAGTAAATCAATTAAATTGTTTGAATGTCAGTACTTTTTTCTAAAATCTTTACGATTTTCCAACTTGAAAACGAATGACACTAAGCAAAAAAGTGAAAAGAATAAAAGATTTAAATCACAACTTACCAAAACAATTGTTAGAAAAACACATTTTTTTACCTTTTTCAATTGATATAACCCCTGAAAACGAATTGGAGGTCTAAACTTTTATGAAAACCCTTCTTTCACGTTGATGTATATTTTTTTTTTCAAAATTACCCATGTGTGTACCAAGGTACTATACATGGGTATTCTTCGGGTGACTAATGACTCTGACGCCTTGTGTCATTTACAACCTATATCTTTCTCTCTCTTTTGCAACTCTCGTTCGCTGCCGAGTCCTTCTTCGCTCGCGTCGAACAAAAATATATCCTGAAAGTAATTTCAGGGAACGGCTCTTACACTTCTGCGGTTATCGTGTGCGTACGAAGCTTCCACGCATCAGGAAATGAATATACACGCTAAGAATTCACGTGTGCGTGTTACAAACGAGTGATTTCGAAACATTTTCAAACTATCAACGTTAAAATATTTTTTTAATTTTATTGAACACTTTTATATTATCAAAGTAAAAATTATTTCGGTTTATTATGACATTATCGCATGAAATGTAAACAACATTCAAATGGGTTTTTCGAGTGCTTTTGGCGTATGACATTAAAAACATAAGTTTCTTTGATACTATGGCTACACGATATACTAAATATTTTAAATGATCAATACCAATGCAACTATTATTTACTATATCTTCAAGTACAAGAATAGAAATTTTCCTTTTCAATTTCGTTCGGTTCCCAACGAAATCGACTCTTTAATTTTCCGTTATCAAACTCATCATCTCCGCCGTATGATGGTATTCTGATGCAATAAAATGGTCCATATTATACTAACACCGTGTGCCACGCGCTGCAGCTCGTAATAAATGCAGCTATCGCAATTTGCGCGGTAATTTAGATTCACACGTGATGCGCAATGCTATGCAAAATTTTTCTCAGTGTCTACCTAGTATGAGTATGACAAAAAGCGATCGTATATTTTAATAAGAGTTAAACATTAAAAAAAAAATATTCCGATAGACTTCCACGTACAGCACCCTAATCCTGTAAATAGAAAAAAAAAGTTTCTACTTGAAGAGATATTGATGGACGTTTCATTTTTTATGTCTCCATTATATGAGTTTCAGCCTTACCCCTCGTATGTAATATACAATAAACGTGCTAGCCTGCGTCGTCCTGTCTCAGCAAGTTCGCGACTTTTCAAACGACGATGATCGCGTGTCTCGCGCGAAAAGTGCCTTTCAAGATTTGTCTCCCTCTGTCTTTCTCTCCTCTGTCTAACCGCGTGCTTGTGTGCGCGTATACATGTTATGAGCTTTGTGCGCACGACAGCTCTCAAAAGGCGTACACGTACAATAAATTATTCTAAAACAGAAATTCAAAGTAGCTCGTAATATATCGGCGAGTCGTTAATTCCGCGCGACTTATGTACGCGCGCAAAAAGTGCGTCGAAAAATTCATAAAAAATGAGTATCCATACAGCATTTACTTGGAAAAAGATCCGAGATTTCAACGCAGGCACTTATAGTACGCATTATACCCGCGAATACACAGACACACGTGAAAAAAAAATGTAACGGTGAATTGGGCTTCCGATGCATACAGCGGCAGGTAGCAGCTCTTCGGTGGCGAGCGATGCGCTGGAACGGAAGTTTCGCATCCGCTGCTATACACCTATACCTCGTTATAATATTGCCGCGCTGACTCTTGGTATATATATGCCTGCTGCTGCTGTTAATACGCACGCATCTCTTTTTCTTTCGTCCGCGAATGCACCGATGATAATGGCGTACGCGATTGCGGCAACGCGAACGATAAAGATGCATTTTGAAATATTTTTTTTCTTATAATAAAAAAAAAGGAGCTCCGTGCAAGCGGCTCCTATAATTCTCTGATAAGACGCCGGCGTATATATGGGATCATATTACTCTTCTATTGTATCTTATCTGTTTACTCGAGCGAGCCATCTCATCCTGCCGACTTTACAGCAGGTATAAAAGCAGTAGCGGCGGCCGCGCGTGTGCTAATCCTCGAGCGCAAATCCTCTATCCGCGCAAAGCAGCTATAGCGCACCAATTAACGTTTCGTCGATTTTACACACGCTCGGATGTAGATTTTTCATCGGGATATCGACGTATACAGAGATCCTCGTAACCGCGGCCTTTTCAATCTTTACCTATTGCGTATATTGCGTATATCGTAGTTTGAATTATAATTAACGTCGAATTTTCGTTCGAGATCGAACAATTTTTTTTTTTTTTACGCAACTTACTCGCGCACACGGAGTGAAAACCGGATGCAACGATTCTATGTGTAAGCGTGTATCCATCGCCCACACACGTACACGACGCAAAGGCTTTATTGAAAATCTACGATAAATCAGAAGTACGATGTATAGGATAATGCATTCGAGCCGTTGCTGCGTTGCTGCAGTAGTTCTATCATACATTATGTGTACTCGCGCACGCAGAGACAGACACACACACACACACGCATATGACACAAGCTTCACTGCGTGCGCGAAACGTATCATTTTCCTTTCCTCCTTTTCCTCGGTGGCTCTATGTACGACGGTGCGCGTTTTATACATATATACACGTATGTATATTTATATGTGTTATTGCGCGTAAATCGCAACGTCGCATTTCCACAAGGTGCACTTTTAAAACGCGCATAATGTATGTGCGTGCCCGTACGTACACGCGTACAGAACTCCATAGCGCGACTCGTTCATGCATAATTCATCATTTTACCTTTTCCGAGTATCGAGATGCGCGCGCGTAGGTAGACGACGAGCGTATCGCGCGCAAAGCTCCTTTTCCTTTTTTTCCCTTTTCTTTCGTTCTCTCTTTGCATGCGAGAGAGCGAGAGAGAGAGAGAGAGAGAGAGAGAGAGAGAGCTCAACAGTGCGTAGATATGTATATGAGACAAAATGTGTCTTCTTTCGCCCGTTCGGTTTGCGTTATAAGATATTTTGACGCGCGACGCTGCGCGTCTTTTCTCTGTATTGTTTTTTTTATAATAAGTATACGGTGAAGAAAACGAGATGAATATTGCGTTACATATTATCGTTTGAGCGGACAAAGATGAATTATTGAATGGCAGCTGGACAGCTCTGACATAATTTTTCAGAGAGTATACAGCTGAATGACAGGTAGCCTAGTACCGAGAAGAAACCAGCGTCTTTTTTTTCCGTTGTCTAATACCTCGAGCTCACAAGCGACTAAACATGTGTTCTCGAAGCTCGCGACCACTTCGCTCGCCTCATTTCTTTTTCTTTTTTTTTCTTTTTCCAAGCGAGAGAGAAAGTAAATTGGGTTGCGTGTATTTGTTATCGCATTACGTGTGTATAGCGCTTTATCGAGTGCTCCTATTGTTGACGTTTATGTACCAGGTTGCGCGGACTTTGAGTCTAACGCATGTACAGTAGATTGGATTGTATCTGTACAGTGTTTACCTTCGCTCTTTTTTTTTTTTTTGTAATCATATTTACTGCTCTATACGCGCGGACGGATGCGTTTTTATCGTTCGGTTCACGATACACGAACAACAACTCGCACACACACACAATCGTGTCGTTTTACGCGGCGTGCGGACGGAGCAAAGAAATTTACGAGGAGGACAAGAGAAAAAAAAATGAAATTGATATTTTTTATGGGCGCGCACATAGCGTTTTGTGTGGCTGTTGCTGCTGCTGCTGCTGCTGCTGCCCCAAAGGGCCGCACGAGCCTGCAGCAAGGGAAGCTTTGGTGTTTATAAATATAGTATCGCGGAGGCGGCCGCGGGGGACAAGAGTAAGCGTTATTTAAGTTTGTCGAGCGAGGTACTGCCGTGGAGCAAGGATATTAGCCAGTGTCATATTGATCCAACATAGCGATGAGTCATAAAAAAAAATAATAATACTCAACTGGTCCTTTTTTATAGCCTTTAACGCGTAACTGTTGTAATACAAGTAATAACGGTCTCGCTCGCTCTCTCACTAATTTTTTTTTCCGGAGAATTGCGCTTTTATTGAAAAAAAATACACCCATAAAGACCAATAAATATCACCTGACTCAACCCGAATTCTTTGTAATTTTACAGCTCTGCTGACGGCGCTACTGCTGCTGCTCGATTGCCGAACGAGTCATGGGGCACCGCAAGAGGCCAGCAACACCAACAACATCGGCGGCCGCAGCAACTCGTTGCCGCTCGACGATCTGCCGATCATCAGCGCCCCCGGCAACAGCATATACCGTCCGATCACGCCCGCGCCCAACTCGGCGACGGCCACGACGACCACGAGCACGACGATCTCGTCGCCGTCCACGTCCACGTCCACGTCCTCCTCTTACGTGTCTCAACGCGAGGCCTACTTCGACGGCTCGGCCAAGCTGCAGCTGCGCAGCTTCGTCTCGGTGCATCGACACAGCGGCCTGAGCTTCCGCACCTGCGAGCCCGGCCGACTGTTCGAGCAGAAGATCGAGCCCAATGACTCGATCGGGCTGCACGTCGACCACGAGGGTCTGGTCTTCATAGCCAGGGTGCAGGGGCGCAGACTCGAGGGCCGACTGAACGCCAAGCTGCTCGACAACGTCTGGCACAACGTCAATCTGTTCTTCAGGCTGGGCAATCTCACCCTCAGTGCTGCTGGTCACGCACAGGTAATGTGTATAACGACACGATCGAGAACAGGAGGCTTTCAGCGTCGCGCGAGTATTTTTGACGAGCAATGATATGAAACATCCTTGAAATTCAAGACTAAAATCGAGATTGAAATTTTTGTCTTTTGATGCGCTAACGAACTTTGATAATTATTCATTCGGGTCCTTGAAATACGAGGAACGCGGAAACAATCAAAATTTTTAATGTATTTTTTCTATAGCGAATATTACTATTTCATTTTATGTTTTATATAAAAATTTTCGCTGACTGTTAACTTGATTTTGGGAATCAAATACCAAAGAAAAATAAAAGGAAAAAGCCATTTAAATAGCAATCGTGGAGTATACTCAAAATTAAATCTTAAATCTTAAAGGTGAAATTCCTATGTTTCCGAGGCGTTTTCTTAGGTTTAAAACATCCCCTTACAAGTTTTATACATTTAAATTACTTTGAAAAAAAATAGAAAAAATACTCATCAAAATTGTCATTTTTTCCGATGTATCTGATATTAATGAATAAATAATGAATCAACGTCAATATGCGTCAATTGCCAAACATTTCTACTGCGATTTTAGGTTCGAATTTAAAATATATTTTTTATAGAATTGTTCATATCATAATTATTTCATTATCACCATGATGTTTTTATTGAACATAATATTCACGCTGTAGATACTGGCCAACGCGACCTACAATTCGGACATATTAACTCTGCCCGACGAGAGCGACGCCAACGGTACTCTGATGGTCGGCGAGGGATTCCGTGGATGCATACTCCAAGGGCCTGGTATACTCTTCAACGAATCCATCAATACAAATGCGGTTTTCGGCGAATGTCCACTCGACGCGCGAGGATGTGAGTATTTTTTATCCTCTCTTTCTTTATGTATATACCTTCCGTGACTTCTTTTTTTTTCCTGGTCATAAGTGCAAAGTACTAATGTACTTCGCAGATCGTACGTAACGTTCGTGCGGGAATTTTTTTTTTTCTTAAATTTTTTTCGTTGAAAACTCGATGGAAATTTCGTCCGCTCGCTTACACATACCTTCGTTTTACTTTTTGCGTTATAACGATGGTAACGTTTGAAGCAACCAGAAAAAGTTCGTATATATATAATATGAAATCGATATAAAACTTTCTCGCGCCGCGGCTATATTGTAGCGCAAGTTCATTCTCTCGATTACGCGCGTTTTGCAGAGTGCAGTCTGCGGAGATCGTTAAACTCGAGATTTCTCGCGTTTATGCGGTTGCGTCACGAAAGTAATTCCTTCAGTTTTTTTTTGTTCTAAAAAAGAAAGAATGTTGAGAAAAAAAATCATGCTATTTTTTTTATAAGTATTATCGTA
Organism: Trichogramma pretiosum; assembly: GCF_000599845.2. NCBI lineage: Eukaryota > Metazoa > Arthropoda > Insecta > Hymenoptera > Trichogrammatidae > Trichogramma > Trichogramma pretiosum. Next base: position 98,602 of record NW_019640824.1, read on the forward strand.
GACCAAAGCACTGAGTAGAATTTTATTGATTGAAATTTTTATTACATAGTTTACGTAATTTGTTTTGTTTTTTTTTATTTGACAAGCACTGTGTTGTTGTTATTTGTGTGTCTTCTGCACCACACGTATATTACATCTCTATTTTCTTTATTTTTATTTTCTGCAAAAATATACGAGCTCCAATAAAATAGGCTAGTTTACGTAAAAAGTTCTACATATTCTACGACATCGTTCCGCGAACAAATCGATTGACAATCGATATACATTACATATTAGGAAAAGGAGAGAATGAGAGACAGAAAACAGAAACAAACAAACAAACAAACAAAAAAAAAGAGAAAGAAAAACAACGAACGAACCTTGCCCCACAGGTGGTCATCAAGGGAGCGGAACGAGCGGCATCGCGGCACTGACCCCGTCGCCGCCGACGACGACGACGACGACAACCGACTGGTGCGAAACGTATCCCTGCTTGAGGGGCGGCACCTGCATCTCGAGGCCGGAGCCAACTCGCTACGAGTGTCAATGCTATCCACGTTACTCCGGCAACATTTGCCAAATCGATAACGGTAGAGAGCCAGCAATTGTTGCATATAGTTATTGAGCGAAAGGAAAATAATTAATCGCACGATGTATACGAATACACACACACGTTCGCGCATACAAAATATAACACGTATATGTTTGATGTACATAAAAAAAAAACTCGTTTTCACCTCTATCGTCATCGTCATCGACGTCGTGTAATCGTCACAATTACGACAGCTGTTCGTACAGATTTTTTTTTGGGATGTGTATGTAATTTGTGCAACGTGACGAAAGTCCGATGATCGTATCCGTACACGCGACGATTTCATTCATTTATTTAAGTATATGTGTGTGTCGCTTGCCTTGTATACAAGTAGTCTTATAGTTATTAATATCGCACGACAGTAGCTCTTGTAGACGCTTATAACGTAGTTTATAGTCAACCTTAGCTTGGAATTTCCTTGAAACCCTCTCAGCACACTGCAACTCCTTAATCATTCATCGAAACACTATCGCATGCCTCGTTGTATTATGTAGCGGTGAAAATCGAATCGAAACGGTTGCTTTTATATATACGTCGAATACAATACGCGGCGATGAAAGTCCGTCAACGCCGTAAATAACGATCCGTCCATTCATTCGGTAGCAGTATTTTCTCTATATCGACGTGCTCATTAACACCTGGCGTACTTTTATTTTTATTTTATACGTACGTGCCGAGCCGGAGACAGACGTACAGGCGCGCACAATCTCGCGCACACACACAATTGCTATTTTATAATTCCGAAAAACTTGTATTATATACGCGGCGCGAAGAAGCGGAAGACGATCGATCTTCTCTCGGTTATTCCGCTGCAGATTGGCATTGAGCTATTGCCGCGGCTTGCGTATATATACAATACTGTATACAGCGCATTTACATTCGAGAGTTCATTGCTCCGTTCTCGCACGCGTTCGCTTACCTTATACCACTAGCTTCTCGGCTTACAGTATAATACACGTGCCCGTCTACGATAGAGAAAGAGAATTTCGATGCAACTCTAAACTATGCCAAACACGCGCGCTCCGCGTGTTATATAGAGCTTGGATTCAAGTTTGACTTCATTGAATACCTACTCTCCTGCATGTATTGGTAGTTTGTACTTTGCAACCTTACGTTATCGACTCGCACCATCGCATTATATTTTATTTGATTTTTTTTTTCCACTAAAAACCGAAACGATCTCGAATCTGTTCTAATTTGATTTTACTCCTCGTCCCCCCCGTGTGTGTCTCTCGACGCCACACTATGTATATAGGCTCGCCGTGTCTGATGACGAACCTGTGCCAGAACGGCGCCACCTGCCACGAGGACTCGCGCGGCGACTACAGCTGCCAGTGCGCCCCCGGCTGGACGGGTCGTCGCTGCGACCAGCCCGCCACGGGCAACAACAATCACAGGCCCGTCGTAAGCGGGCCCTGCGATCTGCGGCCCTGCCGCAACGAGGCCAACTGCTACGAGAGCCCGGATCGCGGCGACTACACGTGCAGCTGTCGGGCCGGCTTCACGGGGCGCAACTGCGAGATCGACATCGACGACTGCCAGCCGAATCCGTGCCGCAATCACGGCAACTGCACCGACCGCGTGAACGGCTTCAGCTGCAGATGCGATCGCACCGGCTACACGGGCCGCGTCTGCGAGATCGACATCGACGAGTGCGTCAACAATCCCTGCCTCAACAAGGGCACCTGCTACAACAATTACGGCGGCTACCAGTGCGCCTGCCAGGCCGGCTTCGAGGGGCCCAACTGCGAGCACCACGTCAACGAGTGCCTCTCGCATCCCTGCAAGAACGGCGGCAACTGCATCGACGAGGTGGGCGGCTATCGCTGCAACTGCACGGGCACGGGCTTCGCCGGCGAGCACTGCGAACTGCCGCTGCGCGCCCACAACTGCGACGGCTGCCCCTCCAACGGCGTCTGCGTGCGCAATCATCTGGGCCAGCTGCAGTGCGCCTGCAAGTCCGGCTACGTAGGCGCGCCGCCCAACTGCACCTTCAATCATTGCGCCAGCAATCCCTGCGACAACGGCGGCACCTGCACCAACTTCAAGGACAGATACGAGTGCCAGTGCACGCCCGAGTGGAAAGGTAAGACATCGAAGCGATCTTTTATTCATTCATTCTCTCATCGCGCGCAAATTTTGCTCTCTCTCTCTCTCTCTCTCTCTCTCATTTAAATCGTGTACATACTGTATAACCATACACGATAAGGACCGCACTGCCAGTCGGTGAAGCCGAACTGGTGTCCGATCTGTCATCACGGCGGCACGTGCGTCGACACGAAGCAGGGCCCGGCCTGCAGCTGCACGCGCTTCTGGACCGGCCTGGAGTGCAAGGAGCCGATCACTTGTCTCAGCCATCGGCCCTGCAAGCGAGCCAAAGAGTGCCGCGATTTAGTGAGTTGTTACTCGCTCGCGATCGACAAGGATCGCGTGCAACTACTTGATATTCTGGAAAAACGTGCCGCAATGATCGAAAATTGTTACTTACTTTGCATTGCCGAAACAAGCCCACGGGCTACTACTGCGTCTGCGAGTCCGGATGGACCGGGCCCGAGTGTTCCATCGACATCGACGAATGCATGAGCGAGCCGTGTCTCAACGGTGGCATCTGCATCGATCAGCTCGACAATTATTACTGTCAATGTCTCTCCGGCTATGCCGGTAAAAAATTGTGATAATTTGCGCTTGAGCCCCCGTTTAGATAGCGTAGTATAAGTATGAAAAAAAATAAAAGACCCAACGAGCTTGTACAGAAGTTTCACGATAAGACGACAAATCGCTCCTCAACTATAGATGCTAGTTTTTTTTTTTTTTTGTAAATAAAATCATCGTTGATCGCGAATCGTCCCATCGATCGAAAACTAACTCGCCGCTGTTTTTTGCGCACAGGTAAAAGCTGCCAGATCAACGTGGACGAGTGCGACTCGCAGCCGTGCCAGAACGGCGGCACGTGCCAGGATCGGGCCAAGGGCTACTCGTGCCTCTGCCCGGCCGAGTTCGCCGGCGACAACTGCGAGCTGCCACTGGACGGCTGCGCGCGCAACCCCTGCAAGAACAACGCCACCTGCACCCTGAGCGCCAAGTCGAAGCGCGACTTCGTCTGCAAGTGTCCGGCCGGCTACGAGGGCAAGTTCTGCGACGTCGACGTCGACGAGTGCGTGGGCGTCAGCTGCCCGGACGGCCGCGTCTGCGTGGACGCCGTGGCCGGCTACGATTGCAAGTGCCCGGAGGGCACCCGCGAGCCCAACTGCGCGCCCGTGCCCGACCCGTGCGCCGCCGATCCCTGCGACAACGGCGTCTGCGTCAAGACCGACGACGCCAGTTACCGCTGCGAGTGTCCGCCCGGCTACGCGGGCCCGCAGTGCACCGACATCAACGAGTGCAAGGTCGAGGGCCTCTGCAACAACGGCATCTGCCTGAACACCAACGGTAGCTACGACTGCTTCTGCAGGCCCGGCTACTCGGGCGACCACTGCGAATTCGACATCGACGAATGCCTGTGCGCCCCCTGCCAGAACAACGCCACCTGCATCGACAAGATCAACGGCTACGAGTGCCGCTGTCCGCCCGGCTACGAGGGCAAGGTCTGCGCCCAGGACATCGACGAGTGCCACGACCAGCCCTGCCAGAACAACGCCACCTGCGTCAATCTCATAGCCAAGTACAGCTGCGAGTGCGCGCCCGGCTTCACCGGCCACGACTGCGAGATCAACATCGACGACTGCGCCGCAGGGCCCTGCAAGAACAACGGCCGCTGCATCGACGGCGTCAACTCGTTCGCCTGCGACTGCGACGACACCGGCTTCGAGGGCGACACGTGCGAGATCAACATCGACGACTGCGAGCCCCAGCCCTGCGAGAACGGGGCCACCTGCGTCGACGCCGTCAAGGACTACAACTGCACCTGCTGGGACGGCTACACGGGCAAGAACTGCGAGATCGACGTGAACGAGTGCGAGAACTCGCCGTGCCAGTACAACGGCACCTGCTTCGAGCGCTCCAACGTCAATCTCTACAAGGCCAACGTGAAGAATCGCCCGGCCGTCTTCAATCAGGAGTTCAGCTACGCCAACGCGAGCGGCTACGAGTGCGACTGCGTGCCCGGCGTCACCGGCAAGAACTGCGAGATCAACATCAACGAGTGCGAGAGCGACCCCTGCGTCCAGGGCCAGGGCCAGTGCATCGATCGCATCGGCGGCTACACGTGCGAGTGCGACGACGGCTTCGAGGGCGACATCTGCCAGGTCGACATCGACGAGTGCAAGCGCTACGAACCCTGCGAGCACGGCACCTGCTTCGATCGGCGCGCCGACTATCACTGCAGCTGCGACCCGCTCTACGGCGGCAAGAACTGCTCGGTGCTGCTGCAGGGCTGCCAGGGCAACGCCTGCATGAACAACGGCACCTGCTGGCCGTACCTCGTCGACGAGACCGAGCACAAGTTCAACTGCACCTGTCCCAATGGTTTTTACGGCGAAATCTGCGATAGGGTGAGTTTTTTGTCTTTGCTATGATAAGCGCATGAAAGTTCACGATAGCGGTGGAAGGTTTTAACTTTGGCTGTGATACAAATGCTCTTGATTATCAGAAATTTTTATCTATTATATATTTTATTAATGTCTAACGAATGCACTATTTATTTTACATTGCTTCTTAATAATGCGCACAAATGATAACACATTAACAACTGCACCTATTAAAAAAAAAACAAACAAACACATTAACAATAAAAGGCACTGGACGGTGATAAGGTACATTACCAGTAATATCCGCTTGGCGAGTACTCGTTCACAATTAAAGCGAAAAAACCTTTCTCTCGTAAATATAGGTAACGACGATGTCGCTGAGCGGCAGTTCATTGGTCACCGTGAACACTTCGCGCGAGGAAGGCTACGACATTCAATTCCGCTTCCGCACGACGCTGCCCAACGGCCTCCTGGCCATGGGCACCGGTCTGACCTACTACATTCTCGAGCTGTCCGGCGGCAAGCTGAATCTGCGCTCGAGCCTGCTGAACAAGTGGAACGGGGTGTTCATCGGTAGCGGACTCAACGACTCGAACTGGCAGAAGGTCTTCGTGGCCATCAACGCCACGCATCTCGTGCTGTCGGCCAACGAGGAGCAGACCATCTACCCGATCAATCTGAACGACGGCGCCAACGTCACCTACACGTCCTTCCCCACGACCTACATCGGCAGCACAGTGACGAATCTGCGCAAGCTGCCCAAGGGCTCGCCGTACTTCATCGGCTGCGCCGAGGACGTGATCATCAACGGCGAGTGGATCTACTCGGGCACCGCGTCCAAGCACGTGGAGATGCTCAACGTCGAGGCGGGCTGCCCGCGCGAGGAGCAGTGCACCCCCAACCCGTGCAAGAACAACGGCCACTGCACCGACTGCTGGCGCGACTTCTCCTGCAAGTGCGAGCGTCCGTTCCTCGGCCAGACCTGCCAGTACAACATGACCGCGGCGACCTTCGGCTACGAGGACATACGCGACGGTTACGTCACCGTGCGCGTCAACGATCAGGCGCGCAAAGCCGTGCGACAGATCGTCGACATCTCCATGTTCGTGCGCACGCGCGAGTCCACCGGGGACGTCTTCTACCTGGGCAGCGAAGCCGCCGATCCCAAGGAGAAGACCTTCATCGCTGCCCAGCTCGAGGGCGGTGAGCTGCTCGTGCGCATTCAGTTCAACGGCACCGAGGCCTACACGGTCGGCGGGGTCAAGCTCAACGACGGTAACAATCACCTCATACAGGTGGTGCGCAACGTCACCCTCGTCCAGGTGAAGATCAATGGCACGGAGTATTTCCGCAAGACTATCAGCGCCTCGGGACAGCTGAACGTCACCGTGCTGCATCTCGGTGGTCTTCCTCAAACGTCGAGATTCATCAGGCAGGTCGAGAGCCGCATGATGTCCGACGCCGCCATGCAGACTCAACCGCCGCACATGAACTTCAAGGGTATCATACAGGACGTGCAGATATCCAACGGCATTGACGTCATGGTGGTGGAGTTTTATCCGCTCAAGACCAAGGACATACCGGTCCTCGTGCAATTCGGCAACGTCACCTTCGACCACGAGAAGGTGCTCGAGGGCGTCATTTCCGACAACGTCTGCGCGTCCAGTCCCTGTCATCACAACGGCACGTGCCACGTGACCTGGAACGATTTCTGGTGTCAGTGTCCGCGCGGCTATACCGGCAAAACGTGCCAAGAGATGGAGTTCTGCCAGCTGCAAGACTGTCCCCAGGGCTCGCGCTGTCAGAATCTCGACGACGGCTACGAGTGCATCGCCAACGCCACCTTCGACGGGCTCACCACGGAGTTCACTTACGTTTACGGATTGAACGAGAATCTGATGACCGAGAACAACACGGAGACGGCGATCGATCAGATCAGAATCGATTACAGATCCAACAACGGCGGCACCCTGATGCACATGGCGGCCGAGAGCGGCGACAATCACTTCACCGTCTCGGTCTATCAGGACTCGATCGTGGTAACGTGGAAATTGCAAGTAAGCGGCTCGTTGGCCTTCGGCAAGCCGCAACCCGATGGCAATTGGACGACGGTGATGATCAAGCTGAAGAACAACTCGATCGAGGCTCTGTACGAGAACGCCGGCGACGACGTTCAACCGCAGACCAGCGACGGTTTCAATTACGACGCTTGGTACGATCTATTGAGCCACGGCACGATCACTCTTGGAGCGATGCGGACGCCCGTTTCTAACATCGATATGTACAAAACTATCGGGGAGGAAAGGCATATCAGCAGAGACAGCATTATGGCGAACTCGGTCGAGCTCGCGGAAAGGAAGCTAACGACTGCGGCACCACCGAAAACTCTGATGTCAGGTAAAAATCGTAAAAAAATATCTTCATCCGCGCGAACTTTGGGACTCATTAATTCTAATTTTTAAACTCTTGACTCAGGTGAACCCTTCAAAGGTTGCATCGGCGAAGTTCGCATAGGTAGCATGCTGATGCACTACTTCACCTACGAGGAAGTTTACCAGAACGCCAACTTCACTCCTCTGCAGTTTCTCAAGCTCCAGCAGCAGGACAACACCTCGTCGCTGCACGAGAGCATCGGCTGTCGCCTGTGCTTCGAGAGCCAGTGCAAGAATAACGGCCACTGTCTGGACCAGCTCAACAGTTACATCTGCGAGTGCCCCGCGGGTTACGAGGAGGAGGACTGCTCCGTCGACATCGACGAGTGCCTCGACAATCAGTGCAGCAACGGCTCGACTTGCCTCGATCAAGTCGCCAATTACACGTGCCTGTGCAAAGACGGATGGCAGGGACGACAGTGAGTATATTATTTTATTTCCTCGATCGAGCTTACGATCGATCGCGAGATCATAATTATTGCGCGATTACGCTTGCAGTATTATGTTTGCACGCTCGGCCGACAATATTATCGTTGACCCAGAGACAGAGTGACTCGGTTTAGAAAAATAAAAAACGCGAGCGAAAGTCGTGTTTACCTTTTTCCCCGTAAACGGCCGCGAGATAAAGAGACACGGTTTTCATACCTCGATCGATGTGTGCTCATAACACACTGCCGGAATGTTTATTGAAAATTCATTCAATGTCTCATTGCAATCAAATCTCGCGCACCTGACATGTACTGCGCCGTGCTTTATTATCATCAACATCGTCGTCGTCGTCGTCGTCGTCATCGAATCAGAAGCAGATATCCATATGAAAAGAAAGATAGTCTTCATTGCTTCTTATCTTATCTATTTCACCCACTTTTTCGATCATTTATTCGCTCCTCTTTTCTCTCCGACTCTTCGCAACGCGGCTTATATACGCGCGTTCGCGATACGTAGCATATCGGTATATCGTCGCGCGTAGCGCACCGATACGAAAATTCACCATCCTTCGATCGCCCCGTCGTCTGCGTGAAATGTGTCTCTAATGTGTGTTTCTTTCTCTCTTCTCTCTGCGTGACAGCTGCGAGATCGACATCGACGAGTGCGAGACCCTGAGCCCCTGTCAGCACAACGGCAAGTGCATCAACGAGCCCGGCTCGTTTAAGTGCGAGTGCGGGGACAAGTTCATCGGCGAGCTCTGCGAGCAGTACCGGCTGATCACGTGCGCCGACTATCCCTGCAGAAACGGCTCGACCTGCGCCGACGTGCCCAAACCGGGTACGCCCAACAACTTCACCTGCAGCTGCCTACCGGGCTACGAGGGCGATCTCTGCGACACGCCCTACTGCGAACTGAGAAAGTGTCAAAACAATGGAACTTGCTTCGTCGTCGATCAGCAGGTATGAAGAAAAAAATCTCGATACTTTTATGCGCGATTATCGCTCTTATCTCGAGCTCGATAAATTCCTCGACCGACCGTGTATCGTGATCGTGACACGACTACTCGGCGAGCTACAAGTGCTCCTATACGTAAAGTGTTTATAACGATGTGTGCGCGCTCGTCGCGTGTGATTGCAGCCACCCAAGTGTCTGTGCCCGGCTGGCTTCGAGGGGCCCTACTGCGATGTAAACATCGACGACTGCGCCGCTGACGAGGACGGCAACGTGCGCTGCAAGAACGGAGGGAGGTGCATCGACGGCGTCAACGAGTTCACCTGCGACTGCTCGTACACCGGCTACGAGGGGCCCGACTGCAGCATCGACATAGACGAGTGCGAGCGCGGCCAGAACTGCAATCACGGCGAGTGCAAAAATAGCGAGGGCAGCTATCGCTGCGAGTGTCAGCCCGATTATTGCGGACTCGACTGCACCATGATGAATCTCTGCGTCGAGGAGTACTGCCAGAACGGCGGCTCGTGCAAGTGCAAAGATGACGGACAGTACGAGTGCTACTGCGTGTCGGGTTACAAAGGAATAAATTGCACGGAGGTGAGCTTTCATATTTATTTATTAATTTTTTTTTTCATCGTTCTTCGTCAAACGGAGTTGATAGAAACGGTTTTTTTTGTTATTGTCGGAACAATAATAACGATTTTACGTTTCTTTTACAGACGGAGCACTATCTCGGCAGTCGTGCATTGGACATTGCCGTGATCGTTGGGCCAATCGTGGCAATTATTTTCCTTATCGCCGCGGGTTCGCTCATCGCTCTGTTCATGATGGCGCGAAAGAAACGAGCGACTAGAGGGACTTACAGTCCGTCGGCGCAGGAATTCAGCAATCCCCGCGTAGAGATGGATAATGTGATGAAGCCGCCGCCAGAAGAAAGGCTTATCTAAGCCTCGTAATTTATATATTTTTGTAATATAAAAAAACAAACAAAAGGCAATCACTGTAGGTAAGATTTTTTCGACCTCTACACGAAATGATATTTATGCGATAGGAATCTCTCGGCGGGAATATTATTTTTACCCACATGATAATTGAGCAATGAAAAGATTTTTAATGAGTGAACTCGATGAAGTGAGATAAAGATTTTTTTACATTTTTCAGTTTCGAAACTTGTGTTCTCTTGTCATAATCAAATGCATTTGTTGATTACGTAAAATGTTTCCGGGCGTAGTAAAAATTTTTATTCGAACTTTGATTTATCATACTCAGAGGTCAAAAGTGTACTTAATAAAAAAATTTTACTGCGTATGATGCGCTCTTAACGAGATAAATATCGACAGAATCCATCCAATTTAGTGCCTAGGAATATGTATACTATGATTGCTATCGAAGTACTAATGTTTAAAATATTGCATACTAATAACTACAAACGAATTTCTTCAATGATACAACATGTTTCGTTGAAAAACACATATCCATAAATATGAATATATATGTATAAGTATTTTCTTTTGTATATGTATATATTTATGTTTGAACATGTACGTTCGCGTTTGTATAACCGTAAATTGTATGAGTATGACTATAAAGTTCATAGTTTTTCTTGTGATTCATGTCCGATTTAAAGAACAAAAACTATCACACGAATGTTCAAATTGTAAATAGTCTAATATTAATCGATAAGCTGTATGTACTTAGCGTCTTTAAGATTTTATATACGACGAGTAGGTAGTTTTGAATTTTTGAAAATTCTTATTTATACATAATTGAATTGTTACAATTAATTTTATATATGAATATATATATATTTATTATAGTTACACATGGTATGTACGACACAAGAATAAATGTAATTTAACGCAAAAATTGTATGTATGATGACACGACCAAAGCACCTCATTTGTACGGAGAGCAATGTATTAAAATGTAAGACGATAAACGTGTCTCGTGAATGGCGAAAAGATATGATTATGAGTTTCTGAATTTTTTTTTATGAGTCGAACGTAGACTAAGATTTTAGATGAAATTTTAGGCATTTTTAATAAAAGCGCCGTGTTAATAACTTAACGTCGCCTTGGCGATCCTTGATCATCACTTTAAATTGTAAGATTAATATAATTACTTTAGCAAGACTGATATATTTTTAGTATATCGTACTTTCTTTGCTAAATGTTTTTAACCGAATGTATGTTATTGTACTATAAGTAGAATTGATCAATTTCTCGCGATTCTCTATAAATATTATAAAGAATAAAAGTGTAAAAGCAATAAAGATAGTACTTAAGAATCAGACATATTAATAACTTTATTTAAATCATCGACAATTAAATGCTTTTTACTCACTGATCTTCATTAAAATTTGTTTATTTATACTATAATTTCAACAATATTGTCATATGTACAAGAGATCATCGTTTAAATATATATAAAAAATACATTCATAAAACGTTTCTAATATCATTTCATGATACCTCATAAAATATGCCGCGCACATTGCTCGACACACACTCCAAAGCAATCGTTTCTTCAGCCTTTTATCAGTTTGCCATTAATTTTGTTAAGTTTACTCCTTGATAGTTTGTCAAAAAATAGTAAACCAGCCGCTCTCTCGACGCTCTCCGGTGGGACCATAAAGTTCTGCAGCGGCACATCGTTACCAATCACCGCGTTTGGCATGACGAAAGCTTGCATTTCATACTTGGAGTCAGCGGTTTCGCCAACAACGATTTTGTAGAAGTGCGTCGGTACCGCTACGTGATTCGATCCGATGACCTCATATCGCACGTATTTCTTGCCATCGGCTTCGACTCTGCATAACAATTAAAAAGGATCGTTAATTAATCGCTTCGATATTACGAGCGCGAGTGTCATAAATGATTCATTACACATACTTAGGTAAGTACAATGGCCCTGTACAGACGTAAACGTCTTTGTAGACCTTTGTTAGATCCCTCACGTATTTTTCTAGCCTGTTCCATGAGTCACGATTAAAACCAGCTCCTACTTGAGGTGCCATATTCGACAACATGAATGTCTGCTGCATGTGTGTTTGTTCCATTTTATGGTTTCCTGCTGCTGCCAAATGTCCTCTATCGTATCCACTGCGTTTGTAGTCAGCGTTCTCTGACCTGAGATATTAATATTGATTTATCTTTATTTCCATTTGTAGGTGAATGGCTCAAAATAGACTTAAGGGGAATGTTTCTAATTTTATACTTACAGAATAAGTCTATAAAATTTAATAATAATTTTATTTCTGAAGAATTCACATAAAACATTTTTTCAATACTCCCTTTGAAACTATTTTTTCTAAAAACAGTTAAATACATTGAGATAAGTTTATAAACCTTGTACGCTAGACATTTTACACATCTAAGCTATTTTCAAGCTATATATCAATGTAATTTGCTGTTTTTAAGTATCTAATTGAATAAAGTACTTTCCGATGGAATATTAAAAAAGGTTGTCATGTCAGTTCTTTGAAAAAAAAATTATTATTCAATTTTACAGCTAAATACTGTAAATAGATGTTAAGCCCACTTTGAGCCATCCAGTTTGTATAACTTGACCATTAAAGTACTTTGAATTACCTGAAGAATGGATGTATACTTTGATCTGCTGTAAATTCACATTTACTACGATCAACTTTATCATTATAACTCAATCTTTCTTTTGTTAAATGTTCAAATACCCAATGAGCAACACGATTTCTCCTGTCATATGACAATACAAAATCATCAAAAGACCTAACGTTATCTAACCCTGGAAAACCATGTTTCATGATCTGTAAAAATAAAGTTTTAATGTTTGAGTTAAATTAATTTTAGAATATATCAACACATTCAAAAAAGTTTAATGAACTAAAATCGCACTTAAAATAAAAATCATTAAATAATAAGAAAAGTAATGATTACATTTTAAAAGCAAGCCAATATTCATTGATGATTGTATAAGAATACATCATTTTTTATTTAACCTCTTTTCTAATGGTCAACAAATCACATTAAAAGATAGATGATATTCAACTCACTTGACTGATTCGCGAAGCGTTTGTTGATAATTTTGACCCCATATCCTTATCTTCATTATTTGTTATTGGTACAGCCGCTGAAACGGTTGCAAAAATTGGTAAACCCGGTTTTGTCAGATGTTTTAACAGAGGAAAAGAGTCGATGTGCTTTTCATGGTTGTCAAGTTCACTATTTTTACGAGCGAACCAGCCGATAACTCCGCCAACACCAGCAGCTACCGTGCAATTAGTTAAAAGTCTCATGGATTTCATCCTAGTCGTCAAGTAATAAAAACTTATTGTAAGCGCGTCGAAATTTCGTTCAACACTAACAGTCGCACTCTGAGCATATTATGAATTACTCGAGAATTGAGTTTTCAGCTGCACTGCAGACGACAAAGAGCAGACGACTACCTACCACGTGGTCGTATTTTGAATTGACTTGTCATTCAACTTAACACGTGTGGAAAATTATTGATGAAAATAATGACGTGTTTTGTCAACTTTATGATTACAAGATTGATTCGGTTTATTTTGTATTTCTTTTTTTTTATAAAAATATTTACATAGAAAATAAATCTGTTGTTAAACATATTGACAAAAATGTAACAACAGTTAACTATCAAAGTTCTATTTAAGTCTATGCAAATTTACATTTAAAGCTACTTTCGTTGTAAGTATTTGAGCACAGTATCAAACTGTAATCTATTGTTTATTCTTAGTCTTTGAAGCATTTGATCACAATTAAATTAATAAGGTCAATCAAAGCTCAGTCATTTTCAGAACTTTCACTAGAATCCTCAACTTCGACATTAGAATGACCGGGTAAGTTGTTTGGATCAAACGTTTTTTGAAAACATTTCTGAAAAATTAATTTTGCTTTCTTTGATTTTGGTCTTGGCGGTGAATTTTGTACCAAATCATCGTTGTCCATGTCTCTCGATGATTCGTCCCCATCCTGATCGATTGATTTCCGTTTCATTAGTGAAGACGCCAAGTTAGTTCGTTCACTCGACGCCGGATGTTCAGCAGATTCTAATCGTAAAACTGATGTACTCTCCCTCGACGATCTTGGAGTAAAAGGATCGGCTTTTGAAACATCTGTGACCGATTTTCTTCGGTTGTTTTGAGTCGGTAGGTCAGATACATCGCTTATTCGGCCGGGCGATTCCATATCCGCAGATTCCATTGCTCGACTGTGTGCCGAATTAGAATAAGATTTTTTCCCCAATGACTTAATGCCCTTTCCTCTAGGTGCTCTTTTAGTTACTTTTTTAGGAGCAGGATTTTGGCGTGTGGAAGTTGTACTTTGTGAAGCTGATTCGGTGTCAGGATTAAGCGTAGCCAATACCAAATTAGATTCCATTGATCCAGATTTACAAACAAATACAACTGGCCTAAAGTTTTACAAATTAATTTAGACATTATTTTTTAAAAAAATGCTTATTTGATGAGTATATTAAACAAAAAATACCTTCCAGGACGTTCAAAGTGGATATCAATTGGTTGAGAGAGAATATCAGCTAAAGATAATATTGCTCTTAGCTCTTTCAAACAAAATGTTATAATTGTATCTGATTCAATGTTGTACTCATCAAATTCTCCTACACTAAAGTTACACTGTGTGCGAGTTTCATTAGAAACATCTAAAAGTTATCGAATTGCATTAATGGTTTTATTAATTTGTTATGAAACAACATAATTAGAGAAATAAAGTTGAAAACACTTTTACTTACTAGAAGATTCGTCAATGTAATTTCTTATCAGAACCTTTTCTTGAAGAACTTCTAATGTAATTTCCAGTAAACTTTGTTGAAAATTTTGTACTACATCGTTCATAACTCTTGGCTGAATACGTAAATGATTAGCTGTACCATCTTTCTTGTAATTTGCCTGAATATAAAATAAAAATATTAAATTAAAAATACTGTAAAATTGTAATTTTGTATCAAATAATTTACCTTAATAGTTTCACAATCTAATATTGGCAACAAATGAGTTTTAATAATACTATTTCTGTACTTTAAAACAAAAGTTAGCTGCTCCGAATTTGGATCTAATTGTATGTGGCATGATTCCACTTGTTTGTCTAAATTACCTTTGAAAACTGCTAAGGCACTCTGAAATTTTATTTATGTGAGCTTGAAAGCTTAATAATTGTTAAAAAAAATAAACACTACCTGGATGCACAGTTCAAACTTACTCTGATTAAAATTTTACATTTTAATGAATCACTTTCCTCGAGATCTTCGTAAGCATAATACGAGAAATAATTTTCTTGAAATGTTATGTCTACGAATGCCGAATTTGAACTATTAACCGTTCGAAATGACAAACAGTCTTCCTGAGGCTGTACAAACATTTCTTCTCCAATTTTTGAGAGCATTTGAATGGCTCTCGCCAAAACTGTAAAAAATATTGCGAATCATGTGATTATTTACTTTAACTTTTTTTAATACAAATTCTAAATGCAAATAAAAATAAAGTATTATAACCTTCAAACGCTTCTAACAATAAACTTACTTTTTATATTTATTCCAGACACGACACATTTCATTTTTAATAATTTTTTGTATAACAAATAACAAAGATGAACAAGAGCGACAAACTAATGATGAGATCGTATTAACATTGCAAAATAAAAATCATTTTTAACAATCTGACACATTTCCCGCGTCAAAAATGTTGCAGACAGAACGCCGAATCGTTTGCTGATTTGATCCTTACTCCTTCACAATTCGCACTGTCGTGTCGTATTTCGTACGGCCCGCAATTTTAGGTTGGAAAGTGCACAGCTGCCGATTGGTGATTATGCACTTGGCATATCTGAAATAAAGTAGTTGTCACTCCCACCTACTAAACATTCTTAACAATAATCAAGGAACATTAAAGTGATTCGAATCGATTGATAAGCATCGATCTTTCATTTCCATTAGTTTCTGGTGGATCTATCAATTATCAACAAACATGGTAAAATAATATAGAAAACAAGTGAAGAAAACCGCAAATGTTTTGTGTAATTCACATAACCTACTCGATAGTTTATCAAGTTTGACATGTCATTTGTTATGACACTTGTTGAAAGTTACACTCAAAATTATTCGTGCGTTTTCTGAAAATAACTCGCAATTGTGTAGGTTGAATTGGAATTAAAAAGATCCGTTTTTTATCCTCTCATTTTATTGCATTGCAGTTGGTGTTAGTTTTGGGTGATTTGCATATTCCACATCGATGCAGTAGCCTTCCCAGTAAATTTAAGAAGCTTCTTGTACCTGGAAGGATACAACATATTCTGTGTACCGGCAACTTGTGTACCAAAGAGTCTTATGATTACTTAAAAACATTGGCCAGTGATGTTCATATAGTCAGAGGAGATTTTGATGAGGTAATCATGAAGATTAATAATTTATCTAATTTTATTTAATAAATGCAACTGAATATGTTTGGTTTTAGAATCTGAATTATCCAGAACAAAAAGTAGTTACTGTTGGACAATTCAGAATAGGCTTATCCCATGGACATCAAGTAGTTCCTTGGGGAGATCCAGAAGCTCTGGCATTGATTCAGAGACAATTGGATGTTGACATTTTGATAACAGGACATACACATAAATTTGAAGCTTATGAACATGAAAATAAATTCTATATAAATCCTGGTTCTGCCACTGGTGCATATAGTCCACTTGACACGTAAGAATAGTTTTTCTTTTAATTTATATTTTGATATCTATAAAAATCATCAAGTATCATAACAATAAATTTACAGATCTGTGACTCCTTCATTTGTTTTAATGGATATTCAAAGTTCAACAGTTGTGACCTATGTGTATCAATTAGTTGGAGATGAAGTGAAGGTCGAACGAATTGAATATAAAAAGAGCTAACAAACAGATCAAAATAAAAATGAAGAATCGTCTAACTGATGCTTTTAATATTCAAGTATTTATGACAAATTATATTTATTAATCATGTATTACTACTAGATTTTTATTGTTTATTTAATATTATATAATACTAAAACTTACATTTTTTATGATGAAAATTGTATATAAAAAAATTTATGTAGACTTTAAGATTATATTATTCAACTTGATAGATTTTTAAAAATCTCATGTTTTATAAGGGTTCATATTTTTATATGGAATGGAGATTCTGAAAACAAAAACCAAAACTTTTGTGAACATTTTCTTCGTCTCAAACTGTATCCAATTTGTTAATTTTACTGAAATAAAGAAGAAATTAATGCATACAAGTATATGTTATCAATCTTATCATGCATTATATTCTGTACACCTAGTCATAAAGCTCCTAAACATCTTCCTTACCGATCGAGTCGAAGGCGCGTGCCTTTATTTCCAGTACCACCCCTCGATCGTTTTTATTACTTCTATATAGACTTAGACTTTATATAGCATATGTATAGGTTGTGCGAAATATATACAACGATGACATCGTTGTAAAGAAAAATACGCGAAACCGTTGCGTAGAGTTTAACAGAAATAATCTAGTGTTCATACATTTTCTTTTTGAATTGATTAAAGTTCTCAGATAAAGTTTAACAATTTGTGACTATTTGAAATGTTTTAGCATCTATATTGAATCAAACCATTTAGATCGTGTAAATTACGAGTTTGTTATTAAGTTTACATCGATAAATATTCATATTTTCGTGCAGTAATCTATTCGAAAATCGATTTGGATGATATTATTATGTAGAAAATCGATTCCTGTCTACTAAACATCCAAAGAACATGGTAGCTGGTACAGGAAATGGTTCAATTTATCACGAGCGTCAGGTAATCGTATAGACATAGCCGTATTTTGCATGGTACAGTGATTAAGTAGTTTTTTTATGCAAGTGCCATGACAAGCTGTTTTAGCTGTATTAACACGTTAATTAATTCAGAACTTGAGTATTACGTTCTTATTATAATATCATTATAAAAATACTTTTGTAGGTCAAAGAACTCTGTGCTCTGCATGCTTTAAACAATCTGTTTCAAGAACGAGGTTACAGTAAACAAGAATTAGATCAAATATGCTACAGTTTAAGTCCAGATGTGTGGATAAATCCTCACAAATCATTGCTTGGACTGGGTAATTATGACATTAATGTCATAATGGCTGCGTTGCATAAAAAAGGTTGTGAAGCTGTTTGGTTTGATAAACGGAGGTTTGTAAATTTTTGAAATGACATTTTTTGTTTGGTGCTTTTTTATTCAATTAATCGCATTTGATTCTAGGGACCCAAAATGTTTACATCTTGAAAATATTCAAGGTTTCATTCTCAATATACCAACAGACTATAAATTAGGTTTTGTTTTATTACCTTTAAAAAGACGTCATTGGGTTGCTTTGAAAAAAATCCAGGGTGCCTTTTATAATTTAGATTCTAAACTTGATTCGCCTCAACTTATCGGAAAGGTAATCATTCATTAGACTAAATGGTTTATTGTATTAAAAAAACTCTTAAAAATTGTTATGTAATTTTAGGACAGTGATTTATTAGCTTACCTAAAAGAACAAATAGACAGCAAGGAAAAGGAACTATTTCTAGTTGTATCCCAAGAGGTAGATAGTAAACAAGGATGGCTTATTGAACCAAACGAAACCAAAACTATGACTGATAAAACAGAGGAATCAATCAAGAATGATGATAATAAAACAGAGACTGAAAATAATACCATAAATACAGATTTAAATTTAAATAATTCTGAGAAAGAAGAAAATGAAAATGAAGACATATGCAGTGACCAAAGTCCTAGGTAGTTCAACTGTTATTAAATTATGAAAACTGCTGATGGAACTGAACTTGTTTATGATGTATGTATTAGTGTTCAAATATCATGACAGTTTGTACGATAAAACTGCAAATGTCATGTAAATGTTAAATCTTAAAATTGAGTAAAAAGTTACATTTGCTGGAAAAATTTTTTTATAAAAATGTTAAAATTATAATTAATATCAAACGAATTAGCAGCCTACTCAAACTTTTGTATAGTCAAATTTATAAAAGGTAAAAATGCTATCAAAATGAATTGTATAAATGGTATTTAAATCATAATTTTTTTATTTTAACAATGAAATATCAAGGAATCAATCTACATAAACATTTCTAAATAGTCATGAAACAATTGACTGTGCAACCAAAATAATACAACAGGAATTACCAAAATTTTAATAGATAATAAAAAATCGACGCTACTATTAGTTTAATTGTATTTCATTCATGATTCATTTCTAAAGTGAAAAATGCGCACATTTTATCTAAAATCAATCTTTTTTTCTAAGAATTTATGAAACTCATGTAAAACAGAATTTTTTTTAAAATAATTGGTATAAAACTTACACTTGATATAATTCTTTAAATTTTCACTTATACTTTTTTTTACCTTCTCAGAATTGTAGCATAAAATGACAAGTCATTCAAAATTTTTGTTTAACTTGAATTTTCATTGTAAATTGTAATCAAGCACTGAACTAATTATAGTGAAAAGGGTATTTAAAGATTTGTATACAACTACTTCAAGTACCTATCAAGTAATTCATGTAGATTTCTATGTGTATTACCATTTATTAATTAAGTTACACCTCTTGTAGGTGATTGATACAAAACTTGGAATTGACAGTTCTTAAGTCATTATTTTATTTGTGACATTTTTTCATTTTTTCTACTTGAAAGTACTGATAACACATTTAATTATAGGGTAATAAGAGTGAGAAGATCTTTGCAAATTTGTTTTGAAATATTTACACCTTTTTAAATTGTTATCAATGTGATTTTTTATTCATACTTAGAATTTACAATGTGTTTCAATCACATATAATTACAATCAAATGTATGAAATCACCACTAACATTAGCAATAAAGAATAGAAAAAATGAACTTGCATTACATTGAAAAATAATCATCAATTTTTATAAAGTGAAGTATAGAAATAAAAATATTGAATGTTATGGAAAGTCGATTAGTAACTTATTCTGAAGAGTGTTGAATTGAAATTAATTAAGCAATAGCTCACTTGAAAAGAATTTGAAAAATGACAGGGCTTTAGTAATTTGCTGTTTTTTTAAATATCAAAAGTTGTTATCAATTTATATGCATTCAAAATTATTGGATGCAACCTGTATTATTTTGTAAATATATATTTATTAAAAGTCATATTTCATTGTGATTATATTTACAGTTGTATCATACAATCATTTAAATATACATTTTCCCTTCCTTGCGTATGTACAATTACTTTAAAACTAAAAGTATCTAACATAAGCTTCATATTGAAAAATCACCATTTTATGGATATAGAAGGATTCATTTTCTCTATTTCATGATACTGAGTATGGAAGAATGACTGAGCTTTGTCAGAATTTTCGCTGTCTAACCAGGATTTATATAACTTTTGAACAGTAGGATTTAATTCAGGGTCAATATGTGGAAGTTTATGGTACTCATTTTCCAGTTTTGCAGCTAGTTCTCTTGGTTGCGCGCCATCTTGACTCCTAATTTGTGCTCCTCCATTCAAGCATCCTGTATAAAATACAAAGTTAATAACAATCTAGCATTTATAATTAATAAAAATTATCTTTCAATGTTCAAAAATATACCTATGGGGCAAGCCATAACTTCAACATAGTCATAAGGACTTTTTCCTCGTTTGAGTTTCTGAACAAGATTCTGAATATTTCTGAATCCATTAGCTACAGCAAACCTAAGTAAAATTTCACCATCTTTTTCCAGAGTAGCTTCTTGAAAGTCTGGATTTCTAAGTGACTTGAGCTCTAACTTAGCATTTGGTAACTGGAATAAATTTTTTGCAGCATATTCAAATATGAAATTTGCATATCCTCCTGAACCAGAGCCTTTATGACCCAATAAAATAGTACTATTTTCTTGATCCTGTTCTTGGAAAGGTTTATCTATTTCGGCTACATCAAAATCGTTCAATTCTTTTCCTTGTTGAGTCAACATTTGCTCAATTTCAACTGAAATAAATTATGATGCATTAATTTGTATTATTAAATATTTATTAAATATTTTTATATTTTTGATCAACTAACTTGCAGTTATAACGCAGTCTACATCCCTGGTTTCCTTCAAACTATTATAAAAATCCTCTCTTGAAGCTTCTAGTTTTTTGTCATAGCAAGGCATAAGAGTAATATGGTATAATTGCTCAGGAGACAATCCTTTCAAATCAGCAAAGTGATATTTTACCAGTGATCCCATAATCTGTTGAGGTGATTTTGTAACACCAATGTATGGAAGTATAAAATTTCCATGAGTTTTTTCAGCATAGCAAACCCATCCTGAGATTAAAAGTAATTACAGTTGAATTTTATATAAATTAAAACTTAACAAGTAACACTATTGATTTTATAGTTTACCTGGACACGAGGATGCAAGCATTGGCAATTGATTTTTTGAACCTTCTTTTGATGCCTTATATCTTTCAACAAATTCTTTTGCAGATTCAATCAATGAAAAATCTTCAGCTACTGTCATATCCAATACAACATCTGCGCCCATGCTTTTAAAATAACCAGAAAGCTTCAATGCTGTTTCATCTGGACTTAGTTTATACCTCTCTGCCAGTGAGAGTATAGGTTGAATAGATAAACTTACTACAATGTGTTTAAAGTTTGATTCTCCAGCCTAAAAATTATAATTAAAGAATCAAAATATTGTTTTATTATTAAAATAAAAAGCAATTACAGACTTTTTGCTTGTCCATCTTTTCTTTAAAAACTTTCAGCAACTCTTCCTGACTTTGTTGAGTAACGAGAACACTCTCAGCTGACGTAATGCAGCCGCTGCAAGCCAAACAATCAGCTAGAGTAATTTCAACTTTTTCCAATTTTGTGGTTGGTCCTCCCTGGGATTGAATAATAAATTTTTATTATAAAAATTACAATTAGTCAAAATTGAATAAGTAATCATAAAATTATAAGGGTTCATACTTCCAAAACTTCAGTATAAGTACCATCATCTTGGATTTTAATCTTGGTACCAGTCTTAACTTTGTTTTTCTTTATCTCTACAGGCTTGATACATTCCTGTGGAAAAAAACATTTTATTTGTTTAATATTTCAAATTATCCAAATAGTCAAGATTGAGTAGTTCAAACGTTCAACCTGAGACGGAGTAATGAAGTCATCCAAAGTTGTTAATTGAAGAGCTCCACTGAATCGAGAGGCCATTTTTTAATGTTAATTTTCGAAAATGCGATCTTTGCTCGTGACTGTCAAATCGATTCTTGCAAGTATATCAATTAAGTACCGACGAGATCCTATTTTACCACTAATATTCACTTGTTATCAAATTTCACTCATGCACAGTGGAAAATAAATTAATTAGATAAAAATGCCGTTATCAAAATCGGGAAAAACTATACGGGAGCGTGCTCGAATGTTTTTGTCTAATGTAGCCTGGTGCTTGCCGTGCCTTGTGCTGTATTGTCGACTGCTGCGCTTGTCCGCATTGAACCACGTGACATTTACATAAATATAGCTATACAAATCGTCTATTGAAATTGAAACCTGCGTTACTTGTAGCGCTCAAAATGTAAAGAAAACTGAGATCGCGTAGAAAAAAAAATGAATTCGTTAATCAAGATCTATTCACACCCGATGGAAGCATATATAATTAAGGAATTGCTGCTTCATTTCGTAAAAAGTCTTTTGTAAAAATATCTCTTGTAAAAATGTCCCGCATAGAATCCCCCAGGAAAGCGCAAAATTCTTTGTAAGATTTCTGCAAGAATTTTGCGACTTTTCGACAATTAGGGTTGTTTTTCAAGTTACAATTTATGTGGGTCGAAACCTCCTTTTGAACTATAATTTACTATTACCTACGCGGCTAAATTTCTTATTTCATTTTTTATAGTCTCTAAAGTTTGTAAAAAATTTCAAGGCTCATCTAGTACTCAGTTGGGAGAATGAGACCTAAATTATTATCAAATAATTTAACGGTACTGAACGCGTAATACCCTGGTTTTCCTTTAAATTTGAATATAAATTCGAATTCATATAATATTTAACAAAAGCAAAGAACTATATCAACAATTCAAATAAATTTTACTCTCTCCGTTATAGTCATCGTTTTGTTCATTAAATCAGATTCGAATTTGGAAAAAAGTTCAATCATTATACACGGATAAATTTGAATCATATTTTTTTTCTTAATTACCCAAAATATAATTTCTCTTCTCTAGATTTAACTATTAACCACCCTAATTCGTAAACAAAGAAAGTAATCAAAAAAAAAATTGCGAAATCACAATGGCACACATATTTCCTTTCGCCAAGTGGATTTTCGTCGTCCTAAAAGTCTCGTAGCGCCCGAGTCTAGATCGCGTCCCTTTCGCATACATCGCAGCAATTTTTCAGTGAGCGTCAGCCCGAGACAGTAAAACAATTGGAAGATTCTCTCATGGACAGTATAACGTGTATAAGCTAAATGCACACAAGGAAGCGATCGATGTGTCGCCCTTTTTCGTCGTCGTCGCTCCCCTTTTCTATATACGCGACGTAGTCTTCTGCGACTATATACGCGAAAATCCCCGCGCAAGAAAATATACACGGAGGGGAATCGGTGCGCGCGGGGCAAAGTATTTTTACTACTATAACGGAGAGCGACTCGAGCGGGGGCGTCGCACTCCTTGCCATAGATATACCCACACGTACCAGACGTGCGCGCGGGGCTTTACATAGGAAAATACCGACACAGTAGCAGCAGCAGCCAGTGCTCGTGTAGCAAGTGCGGCGCGCTGTCCCTGTACTACGGTTATCGTACACCAGGAGGATCAGCTAAGCACGTCGCGGGGATGACGGAGGTGAAGAAGGACGACGTCGTCAAGATTCTGCACACCTATCCGCTGTGTCGGGTGAGATTCACGCGCTTTTCTATACTTATTCTTTAATGGTAAAACCAGTGCCTAAGCTCGCGCGTATCATATCGATGCAGAGCTCTATACATGCGACGCACGGGCTTGTTTTCCTATTAGATACATACATTGCACTGCGCCCGCTATATCTATATGTCGTGTGTATAGAATGTCGGGCCGCGCTCGTATACACATTATACGGCGATCGATAGATAATATCGTATGTATATGCTACTTATGCACGCGACGACGAGAGAAAGGTACGTACCTACTTACGTGCACGAATCGCAGCCGCTGGGATTATTCGAACGGTGCACATTATAGAAAACCTATATCTACCTAGCTGATTGTACGAGAGTCTGTGTGCGCGACCGTACGATCGTATTTCGTGAATGCAACATACACGTGGATTCCTACATAATATTACAAAGATGCACTTTGCGCGCGATGATTTTAATACCGATCGATCGATCGATCGTCGCGTGATCGTGAGAGATCGTTATGCGTCGATATGCAGAGCTCTTTCGTACACGCGCGAACGATAATCGACCAGAAAAAAAATAAATAAATAAAAACAACTCGCGATTCATCGATAAAAATGCTTTTTGTTTTCGCAGAAATGCGACATGACGGACGAGATGAAGCAGGAGGCGATGGAGCTGTGCGTCACCGCGGCCGAGAAGTACGCCGACAATTACGAGTCGGTCTCGCGCATGATCAAGGAGACGATGGACAAGCGCTTCGGCGCGAGCTGGCACACCGTCGTGGGCGAGGGCTACGGCTTCGAGATCACCTATCAGCTCAAGCATCTGCTCTACATGTACTGCGCCGGCAATCTCGCCATCTGCATCTGGAAGTCATCGTGAACGTGCGGAGCAGAAAAAAAGAAGAAGAGAGTATGGAAACTCGCGTGTCAATTGTGTCCGATAAAAATTGCCTTTGTCGAAATTTTTAAATATTATAATATATATTTATACACAAATTATATTTACGAAAAGTGCGTTACCAAGAAAAGTCATAATGAAGAATTTTATACATTACGTACAATGTATGTTCGTTCGAGTACAAATATTTCTTTGATTTAGACATATTTAGAATTGTTTAGCTTGTTCTCGCTCGATCCGATTTTGTATTGTTTCAATTTAGTTTCGTAATTTTTCAACAACTTCGTCGTTATTTGTATAATTAAGCTCTCGAATTAGGATCAGGACTGAGTACTGTTCACTCAACCACAAAATACCGATAAGTATTAACATTGATCGCACATCGACGATGTACGATTGCGCCACCGGACGAGCAGCAATATTTTATAATTTAATTTAATAATATTACAAAAAGTACTACTTTCAAGTACTCGTGTACTTCAAAATCGAAAGTAAAGTTAAGAGCCTCTCTCGATATGCCTGCGAAGAGCAAAAAACATTCGCTATTCGTGCTAATTGCAATATGTCAATTGTTTTTTTTTTATTTCGCTAGCGAATTATAATATACGTTTGCCGAGTAAACTTTGTAATTGTTACCGATGTAGGCGTACTTCGCATTATGTATTTATTATAGCATAGCCAGTAAGTAATTAATCGACGTTGAAACATTTTATAGATTATGCCTGTAAAACGTCCATTTACGCGAGAAATATTATATATATTATTATATGTATACATGTACACGACTTTTTTAGCACTTTTTAAAAAGCAGTACAAGATATATAATATATACACGCGAAATCGTAAAACCAAAGATGAAAATATGTGAAAACGCGTATTTCTTATTTTCGAAACTAAACGACAACAAAAAAACCAATGTATAATGCCTTATTTGTGCACCAGAAAAAAAAAATAAACGCGAACACTCCTTCGAGCGCCAATGAAAGTATCGTATAAAATAATTGAAACATTATGTATATTCGTATACAACTACCATTATTTATAAGCCTATAATGTACACACACCGAGATCGTCGAATTGTACACAGCATATTGCCGTGACGATTCTCACGAATAAAAATTGCAACAACTATCTAAAAAAAAAAAAAAAAACCAAAAACAATCTCTGTCTCGATCATTACACTTTAAGCGCCTATCGTGATAATCGATATTGTTGTTATATCGCGTGTGTCCTATCCAAAGCTGGCGACGGTGCGCCAGATGAGGGCCGCCACGTTGCCGTTGGTGAACATGAGCAGCATCGACTTCTCCTGGTGGGTGCAGCAGTAGCTGTAGTCCTCGCCGATCACCACGTTGAAGGGCGCGCCGAACTTCTTGTCGAGCAGGTCCTTGACCATGCGCGCGGCCGTCTCGTAATTGTCCGAGTACTTCTCGACGGCGGTGACGGTGGCCTCCATCGCCTCGGTCCTCATGTCGTCCGGCATGTCCGTCACCTGCGCGTGCAACACAACGCGGATTGCAGCCGCGACCGATCAGCTCGTTTCCCTCATCGAGAGAGCTTCATTCGATGAATTTTTTTTGCAGTTTTTATTTTACCTTGCAGAGAGGATAGGCGTAGGCGAGGCTTATGTCTTCCTTGGTGTCACCCATTTTGTCGTTGTTTTCGTTGCTGTTGTTGTTGTATGATGTGAACTTTTTTGGCTAGTCCTCGCTCGCTCTCGACTTTGCGCGTGTCGTTCGATGTACACAATTATTTATCATATAGGTTATCGAACCTCGATCGTTATTCATTTCCTTTGAGGTTCGACGATGCTTGAAATTACGCAGTGCCGGGCTTTTCAATGAGAGACAAAAAGATACCTTTTTTTATACACAAGTATATAATATATTTATAATTCTCAAGTTCAATGCGTCGATGCATGTCGTATTTACAGATAAAAATATTCACAAAAATATAGAACCTAAAATTTAAAAATAAACGTCTTCCGGCGAATAATACATGATTTTTATTCGTTAAGCCATTCTGCATTTACTTCGTGTAATAATTGATACGAACGAGAAATGGCTTTCGGTGATTTTTTTTTCTTTCGCTTTTACATTAGAGCACCAACGGAGGCAAAATTTTTTTCATATTGGCATAGATTACCATTCTCAAATGATTTCTACTTACAAAAAATAATAATAAAAGTACGTCATATTGCACGCATCACTTTATAATCGCACTCAAAAACAAAATTCTTTCTTTTATCAAAATGACATACAACTACGTAATTTTATAATAATCTCGAAAAATTGATTTACATTGAACAATTTTAGATCGCTCAGTCTTAATACCTTTAGAAATTGTGAATACCTTGTAAAAGGTACTCCTGAAGTGTACAGAATAAGAATTCCGAAATCTATATCTTAACGCTGATTCGTTAAAAGAAAACAATAAAATATGCATCTGTCCAAACAATGAATAGGCTTATATACAAAATACTTTAATTGATTATTGTCTAACATGCTGCCTGATATTATTTAAACGATACTCAATAAAATTATTTCTAAATTTAAATGGTACAGTCCAATAATCGAAGTCTAAAAAATGTGTAAACGTCTCATAGTGTATAATAAATAATACCGACTCGAATGTACTACAAAAAAACAAACCAACAATCAATCGATTCAAAAAAGTGTATAAGTAACGCAAAAATAATTATGATTTATAGTTATATGTGATGCTGTAGGTATAATCGGAATAGACGATTCTTCAAAACTGGAACTGCGTGACCAGTAATTTCGTAGCTTTGGCTATGTCATAAGCACTAGAGCGAACTTGTTGAAGGCAGCGATCCATGTGATCCGGGTCACTGGTACACCTCTGCAGTGCGGAGCACTCGGCTTGTAACCGTCCCGTATTGCCATTCAGTTGACGAAGGGCAGATCTAATGTTATCGTCCACTGGATTCTGTTGATTGACAATTCGATCGTTACTATCATTCAGACGGATACAGATGGCGTTCAAAATTTTACCTGAGGAAATATGGCAACAAGCTCGGAGACGGCAACGCGAATTCTTTCTGCGCAGGGCACGAAGGCTTCGCGGCGACCTGGATCTTGCATCGCCATCCACAGCTCTTGTATGCGCTTGGTCACGTGTTCGGTTCGTCGCGTAACTTCTTCGCTGGCCGGTAAATTTGGCGCCTCCCACGGAGATTGTCTCATCGAAGGACTCGACGATCCATCCGACTCTCTTATTGTCTGCGAAGTCAAAGACGCGGGCTAATTAATATTAATGAAAAATATGCAAATTAGGAATACAATAATACGTTGTTTTACTATAAGCGTTACAGAATGACGCCTACCTGATTGCTATAGATAGGTGGTTTTCGTAGGCCCTCTCGGGTCTCATACATCGACGCGGGTCGCTGACCTTTCGGAGACGTATTTATTTTATTATCGATGACGGGCTCGAGCTCCGAGTCGTTGTGCTCGCCCACGTGATGACCATTCACTCTCTCGGAAGGTAGTGTGATGTGAAGTTTGCTTTGCATGTGCAAGGCATTTTTCAAATCGCAATTTTCCACGGTCAATTGTTCAACGGTAGTCTGTAGTCGTCTAATTTCTTCTCTAAGTTCCCTGGCAGTTGTTTCCGATAGTGTGAGTTGTTTTTTTAACGATTGTACTACGGATGATAATCCTTTGGAGTTTGGAGAGAGACCGTTTTGGGCAGTAAATTTCTTCAAACAAAATTTAAAAAGAAGCATTAAAATAATTCTCCTCTTTAATTATTACAATCTTTATCGGTTAATAATATTAATTAAATGATAACCTGATCTCCGTTCATTGTCCTTGTCATATCTGTCGTTAGAGCTGCATAATCATCGTCGGAGGCGACGCTATCATAAAGCGGTTCGTCATCCGACATTTGTGACGCTTGTCTCTCAAAGCCATCTTTTTTCAATGAAGTTACAATGGGATCTAAACATTTTTCGTAATTTTTATTTCACAAGCTTTTTCTATGGACTAGGAATATTAAATATTTCAGTATTTACCCTGCAATGGCGTGGCATTCGATAAAGAATGCCTGTGTGCAACTTCGTTTAAAATATCGATGATTAAAGTTGCGAATTCTTTAGGTGTGAATCTTGCTAATTTTTGTCGACCTTGATTGCGCGTCGATGACAGTTGTGGATGAATTGGTAAAAATGGCACAATGCAGCGTTCAGGTAGACTCGATGACGTTAGCCAAACTATGAAAGAAAAAAGAAAGTCAGCACTATTGATCACAGCCATTTTTATTATAAGCATAAAGCTGAAATATATTGATGCACGTGCATTTTATAAAAAAAAAATCGAAAATTATGTGGGCGTTACAATGGTGCGTGATAGATTCTGTAGCTCTAGTCTTGTTAAAACATAAAATAGATTTGTTACCAACTAAGCTACACAATTTGAATAGATAGTGTGATTCTTAGGAAGTTTTTTACTCACCTCTCCTTTGGATTAGCATTTAAAAAAGGTCATGCATATTATTAACATTGAAAGATGGATTAACTAAGATAGTATGAATTGCATGAATTTGGTCATGATTATGAAAGAAGAAATTTTATCATTTTTACTGTTACTGTTAGGATCATGATTATATGATTTACATACAAGGTGACAGTTTTATAATTATAATTTATTTACTACTCATGTAAAAAATGTTTTATTTTTGTACTCACTAGCATCAGTTTCCCTTCTATCTACTTCATCATAAACATCTGAAACTAACTCTTCCAATAAATGATTTGGCAACTGTAATTTAAGATAATTTTTATTAATATAAGATTTAAAAGAATATACAGTTATTGCATCATCTGCATACCATTTGCAATTTATTTCGTGCTTCATAGCCCAAATCGTTTCTCTCAACTCCTGAAGCCCAGCCAGGTACAATCAAATGTTCACCCGATTTGTGATCAGGCTTTCTATTACATAGAAAGTATGTTAATTTGTCAGTTACTTCATACATATGTTCAGTAAGTTTCTCTGATAACTCAAGGTGTCCCGCTAATCTGTGGATGTAATATATAAAAATGAAAATTAAAAAATTTATATTTGTCTAAAGAATTAAAAATACCACATAGTTAATAAAATTTACCTCGCTACTTCAGCTGGAGTATGTCCAGCAGAATCAACCGTACTTGGATTTCCACCGTTTGCAATAAGTAACTCCAATTGAAGGGCTTGACCTGCTCTAGCAGCTACATGTAATGGCATTGTTCCCTTTTCCTTCAAGATAAAAAAATAACACATTAAAATGATGTTCACAAATTTATTCAGAGAATCAATAAAAAAACATATCTGAATAAAAACACTACGTACTCTATAAAAATAATTAGGATTGGCTCCTTGTGCAAGCAATCTCAATGAAGTTTCTAAATTAGCAGTGCGTACACTACTGTGTAGCTGTCTGTTGAGCTCTTCTTCGCTACAAGATTCTTCTTTACATGACCTCAGAATAAACTTTAGATCTTGATGTTTTGCTTTGATAAAATCTGCTTTAACAGGACTAAAAAATAATACAATTGATGGTTAAAAATAATCTTGAACTAAATAATTTCAATTATATTAGAGTATACTAACTGTAGAGGATCTTTTGGCTGAGGTTTACGTCTGCTTAATTTAGAATTGGGATCTAGTAGGGAATGCTCCCAAATACTGTTGGCTCCATTATCATTAAGTGTGCGAACCATCTACAATACAAAAAATATAATTTAAAAACTATAATCTTGTATAATTGTTTCTACAATAATTGCAAACGTACATTTAACATATTTGTGCTCCAGCTTCCTTTTGTCAATGACTTGATATAGGATACATGCCTGCCTAAACTACGGTGTATACTGCAACATTCATCGCAGAGCAAAATAGCCCTGTTTATTGAAGCCCATACAGGTTCTAAAAATTGTAAAACCAACGAATAAATTACACACTGAAATAAAAACTCGATATCTATCGTAATAAAGAAAAAAAGTTTGGTGAGTCATGTTTACACTGAAACGACCTAATGATATACTCGTTCGGATCAGTCACAATAATTTTGCGCCTTTGCAAATGAAAAATGAATATAGAAACTCACCAGGAGATCCGCAATCCGCGCAAACGTCCACACTTGCTCTATTTTTCGCTCTGGCCATTGTTGAAATTTGGTGCAGCGAGTTCGAAGGCGACAAACGTTGTTATTCTTTTATTACTATTTTTTTCAAACTTCACTTCACTCGCATCAAGACACCGAACACGATGTGGCCGAAACAGCGACCAGTCAACCGAGAAGTAAATAACACGACGACGACGACGACAATCGGAGTCGTGGTTTAGTCGGGTATCGTTTTTTACATCATCATCTTCGTGGAGCCGCGCGAGAAACTATTAAAAGGTCTTCTTCCTGACGCGACGAGGCACATCATCTCACCATCGAGACTAGAGACGCAGATTTCATGGGGCGCGGTATACTGCGTGGAACTGAGAGGTTTATTAATAAACATACACACACTTCTCGAGTGCCCGCTGCTGCTGCTGCCGCTGCTGCGAGCCAAGAGTCACGCACACACACACACACATAGAGAGCGAAGCACAAGTTAAATTACCCTACTATTAGACGCGAGATGTGTACATGTACATAAGGTAAGGATTGATGTGTGTATATAGCTAATACAACACTGTGTCTCGTAGTAGTACACACACTCTCGGTATATGGGCGCGAGGTTATACTGTTTGACTCTTTTTCCGTCAGCTGCGCTCCTATATGTACACCGCAAAAACAAGCCGTCATATAATGTAAAACTTGGCGTGTATATCACGGCGTGCTTACCCATTGCTGTTATGTGTCGCTTTTGACTCTGCTCCTTTTCAGCGCCTCCCATCATCATCGCGCGACAATTATTAAATGCCCCCGCTGGGAGATCGTGGAGTATTTGTGTAGATGTACGATGGATTCATTACGAAAATCGAGTACGCAAAAGTACGAAAATTTTATTCATCCAATAAACTTGTAAAATAGGATCATAACGAGCTTATATATAATTGATTATTATACAATATATAACGCACCGACACCGATACACATCAATTCCCACACACACATACACAATATACATATATTTCAAACAATATAATTCGGATTGCTGGCGTTGACGAGCGATATGCTGCAGAGACCGTTCAAGTGGTATCGCAGGCTGTTCATTTTTTTCTGGGTACGCAGCAGCACCGAGGCCAGCCTCCTGTTGTCCCTCGCCAGGATCTTGTTGTTGAGTCGCAGCTCGGCGACCTCCTGCTGCGCCTCGCTCTGCCTCTCCGACAAATACTTCACCAGGTCGTGGTTGATCGGCTCTTCCCAGCTGCGATCGGGCCAGCAGCGAGGGGATCCGCGGCGATCGGCGACGATCGGCGAAGCGTCGCGGAACGACGACGACGACGCGCCGACGAGTCGCGCCTTGTAGTAGTTGTTCCCGTCGACGCTGTCGGCCGGATGCTGCTGCTGCTGATCTCGGAGAGGTCTGGTGTCCTTCGCCGGTGAACCGGTCCAATTCCGTGGCGACGTGCGATTCTCGATGTGGCTGCGATTCGGAAACAGTCGCTCGCGATCGCAGTATTGCCTGCGCGCGTGACGGACGACGGATGCATGTAAAATCGGCGATCGTTTACTAGTATAAGTCTTTTATTTGTTTTTATTACCTGTGCCTCTTGAGACGATTCGCGTCGAGATTTCTCAACGACGACTGGCACTTGACGCAGCGCGCCGTAATCGTAACGCCGTCGTCCTCGATCTGCATGACGAAACCGGCAACTTCCCGATCGTAGAAGCTCGACGACAATTTTTTTCGATCGGCCATGCTCGCGGCATATATATAATAAAAAATATATATCTTCGATGCTATCAATTCAAAAATTAAGAGCGTCTAGGGCCAAGCGATAGACCGCGAAATATTATCTCTATACGTAAAAGCGTAGTATACACACTCGCGCGGTTTACCTTATACAACTGTCGCGCGTTATTTACATCATTTTCTTGTTCCATTGGCGATGCGTGTCGAGATGAAATTACGCGAGGGAACGTCGCGCGTGCCGATTAATCGTTAGAACGCCGTAGGATTTGGAGAATTTAATTTTCAATTTGAACTGGTGTAATTTTAATTTTTTTCATGTCGTGAAAATTTATTTACATCAGTGCATGTACAGTAACAAATAAAAGTACGGTAGAAAAAAATTACATCCTTACGATTAGCTAAGAAAGAACAATTTTTAAATACACTTTTAAAATCATTTGATTATATTAAATAATTATTATACAATTTCATAGCACAATTACAATAAAAAAGTTGTATGCCTACGAATAGCTAAGAAACAATTTTTCTTATTCAATCAACTTAATCTATGGAGACAATATTCTATTATTATGAATAATTATGATATCGAGGCCCAGAAAATGATGGCATATTATTCCGTTCAAATTGCTCATGATAATCTGTTTCTTGAAAATCTGGACTCCCCCCTCGTGATATTGTCTGTACTACAATTTGTTTTATCTCATTTATTTGATTACTCATGATTCCCCAATTTTTCTTCGCAAATTTGGTATTTGAAATGTTGTTATTGTCCATATTTCTTTCAATAGAACCCAGTTTGTCGTACATTTTTTGTTGAATTGATAGTATGTGTTCTGCCTCATTACTGCTGATCCCACTGCATTTACATTTGACTGGTTCTTCTTTTTTAATTATTTTGGGACTGGGCATCGACTTCAATTCAGCAAGTTGCTTTGCAAGATCACTATTCTGTGTTAAAAGTTTGCCGTTCTGCTCCTTCAGTTCTTGCAAAAGCTTCTTATCACTTTCATCATTCTTTTTGTGACGTTCACATTCACTGCGTAAAATATCCATAGATTTTTCCAATTTTTTGTTCAATTCTGTCAATTTTTTATTTTCGGCATAATATTTATCCGCACTTCTTGAGAGATCCGAATTTTTTTTCATTGTTTTTTCCATTTTTTGACAAATGTCTATAATTTTCTCGGAACTTTCCTGTTGTTTCGAAGTTTTTTCAAGGATCTGTTCATGCTTCTTTTCCAAAAGCTCTTTCAATGATATATTATCTTTTTCTAGCTGTTCAAGTTCAGCATCTTTTTTAGATATTTGATCTTTGAATTGTGCAATTATTTCGATTTTTTCTTGGAGTATTGTGCTTAAAGTTTCGTTGTTACTTTCCAATGCTTTGATATAATCGCTACTTTTTACAATTAAACCTTCAGGAGCATCAACCGGCGTATGAACAGGAGACCCCGTGATATCGATAATGTTGGACGACAAATCTTCTCTAGCTGGTTCAGTTTTGACATTGACTTCATCCTAAAAAATAAGTAGGGGTAAAAAAAAAATATAGTTTAATTTACATAAATTTTTCTCAGTTAATTTTTAAATTATATAGTAGTACTTACCACTTTTTTGGGAATTTTGTGAGTACTCGAGCCACTCTTATGTTGTTCTGAAAAATTAAAAATGATTAGACGTTTTCAAACATTCAAAATGCGAGATGTAGATCTAAGAAAATCAAAAACTCACTTTTCACCGTATCCGTTGTTTTCTTGACTGAGCCACTGTCACGACGTTTGTGCTCTTCTTTGTGAATTTCTTCGTCTGTTTTGCGTTTTCGACTTGGTACATGAATTGATTTCGCGAACGATTTGCTATCCTCACCTGTTAATATAGTTTTTTTAATCTTCGGTGGTTGATGTTCTTTTTTCGTCGATGTTTCATGGCTTTTTCTGCTCATAAAATTATTATAAAAAGTTATTTTCAATAAGATTAAGTCATTTACTAAAAATACAAAATAATTTCAGATAAAATTTACCTCGAATGAGTAGACATCTTTTTCGATAATTTTCTTTCTTCCGCAAGGAGATTTTAACCTGGAACTAATATTTTTAAATTAATTATATCATTAGAATTAGAGCTGGGACAATTATAGAGTTAGAACGAGGTTTTTGTTGTAGATGTGTGAAAAGAGAAATCAGAGCAAGTAGAGCCATGTACTATAAACAAATTTTAATTTCATGATCATAATTTCTCATTGTAAGCGGTTTTAATTTCGTGTGAAATTAAAATTTATTTAAATCGAAAATTTAGAAAAAGCGTTAATAAATATTTAAATTTTTTCGCCCTCGTGTCTTCGGTTTATTATATTTTCTACTCGCTATTTTTATTGAAGAACGGATATATAAAATAACAATCTCAATAAAAA
The DNA here is from genome assembly GCF_000599845.2 of Trichogramma pretiosum. Taxonomy (NCBI): domain Eukaryota; kingdom Metazoa; phylum Arthropoda; class Insecta; order Hymenoptera; family Trichogrammatidae; genus Trichogramma; species Trichogramma pretiosum. Next base: position 133,491 of record NW_019640824.1, read on the forward strand.
ATAAATTTAGTAACTTTGATACGATTAGTGCCTCGTATCGCCTGAGAGGGCCGGGCATAATGGGAGAATTCTCATGAGAACTATCATCCAAATTAACTTGATACTATGGTACTCTTTTTCTTATATGCCGGCATCTTAAGCATTAAATCAGTTTTTCATAGTGATATATGTTGAGAAGCGAGTTGCCGAGACGCTATGCTATCGTCCGATGTACACACGCGGCGAACACGCCCTTGTCGTAGTGTCCGATTCCAATCGAGAGTCGAATCGAGGCAGCGCGGTATACGTCGAGCATTCGTGTACGTGTTTCGGAGCGAGATGTCTCGTGTCAATCATGTCCATGATGCCTGCGAGACAAAGAAATAGGAGATCGCTCGCATATACCAAACGATAATGCCGCAACGTGTTCAACACACTGCCCCTCGATTCAACGTTCGAAATCGGACGCTATGGCAAATCGCAAGCGGCGCGCAATCTCTCGCTTCGACTTTTCGCGCCATATACGTACTGCGAAGTGATACGTACTCACTGCTTGTCGAGACTTCGTAACTCGTATTTTCAATTTTCGCCGAAATCGTCCCTATTTTACATTTAAAATCGAGTCAAAAGTAGCACGACCATCGAGAAGCTGTTTCAAGCAGATTCATTTTTATTTGAGTAAAAACTTATCGCTACTTACGCAAATAAGCCGCAGTTTTATTGAATAAGGGGTGGAAAAAATCCTGTTACTTAAGAATAAAGCTAAAAATTAATGCCTCGAACAGATGTGCGGCTAACAGTTCATCTTGCTATAGGACTATATCAACGCGGCCCGTTCAAGCGACTTCCGTGATAAACAGTATTCGGGGAATTTCACGAGCCGGTCTCTGTCGTCGGCTATACTGCGTTATAATTGTTTCGATGCCTCTCGCGCTCTGCTTACACGTACGTGTACATCATGAGAAAATCAGAATCATCAAAATCAGATTCATCAGAAGTATATCATCAAATGCAGAAACATTCGCCTAATATAGCACAAACAGTCGACGCTGAGCTGCCGGGTGTAAGACACCGTTTTTACGAGCTTGCTTTCGCTAGTACGTCGAATTAATTTATTTGTATAGCTATTTGAATTCACGTGTTTTTTATACTTGAGCGAAGCTCGTAAAAAAATTTCACGAAACTTTTGTGTTCCCATAAAGGAAATTTTGATTTTGTCAAAATTTACTTTTGAATCACAACTTACGTAAACGTGTTTGAATTAGACACTGCCTTCTTTTGTCGCGTTATTTCATCATGGTCCGGGATAACGTATATGAATTCCAGGTCGCAAGATGATAACAGAAAACAAATAGAGTTCGAGTAACACGTAGTACAAGATTTATCCCAAAAATGGCCATTGCAATGTCAACGAAGGATGAATGCTCTTCGTTGTAGCATCGATCGAGGTCACCCTCGGCCAAGAAACAACAATAACTATTTTCGATAGGCATTTGTTTGGCGCGTCGCGACTTGCTCATTTTGACACCATATACACGTATATCGTCTCGTTTTCAGCGTCGTTTGCCGGTTTCGACGCGTTATTGTATAATAATCTGAGTGCACTGTACTGCCAGTTGCGACTCTGCGTTTTCAATGAAACGCTACCCATTACAGGTTGATTTTTTTTCTCCTCTTTTTTTGCTAACGAGGCTCTCGCCATTTTTGTTTTACTTTCAAGAAGCCACTGATTATAAAGCAACGTTAGATGAATATAAGCCTACGTTCGAAATACTTTTTGTCGATTTTGATTTTTGCGAATACGTTTCTTATATTGAATTCAGGGTTTGCGTTTCGTGTGCAATGCGTTTCGCCATCAAATCTTTTTGATTATTTTGCAAATGCCTCAAAACAACGAATATACGTAGGGAATTCGTAGCTTAGAAGTGATGCTTTTTCCGTGATAATCACACGATTAGAAATAAATGGATAACTACCTAATCTGTGCGCTCTGCGTAGACGATTTAATTGAAACTATCACACCCTCGTGTCCTCCAGTGAAAATGAGATTCGAGTTGAATCAATGCGACAATCGCTACCGAATCACACGTTCAAACAATTAGCTCACTGTTTGAAGATGTTAGATTTTTAGAGAGAGAGAGAGAGAGCGCATATACTCGACTCGACTACGAATCTCAGGTTCACCAACGATTTGCTGCTGCTTCTGCTGCTGCTGCTGCTGCTGATGTATTGTGCGGGGATGCGACTGCCGAACGGAACTGAGATGTTGCAGCGTGTGTGGTTGAAAATCAAGTGGCCGAGTGCTCGCGCTGCCGCTTCTTTTATACGCGCTGCGCGGCTCGAGTTCGATCCGGCAGCAACGAGAAAACTGAGCGAAGAAGGGGCTCCGCCGTATGCTGGCCCTCAATAACATTTTTAGTACTGACGCGTACTTCAACATAGAGGCGACCCCTACCACATTATATTTTTAAGTTTATCTCGCTCACACAGAGTTCAATTGGAATTTCTCACCCACGGTTCGTTCGGACTTATAGAAAAATTTGATACACGGATCACGTGTTACATCGTAAATTTTAAAACGGCGTACTTTATTTCACGTGTAATTGTACTAACTCAATAGTTCAATACATTTTTTATGAATTCGACTATGATCATAAATTCGGCTATGATCGTTATCTCTAGGTATCTGTAATAAAACTTTTCCGATCAAGATCTTTACAATGTAGATCGAAAGTGAACGAGTACTTCTTGTAGATATTACGTGAAAGTTGTGAATTTTCGAATCGATGAAATTAATTTGCTAAGAGTACTAAAATTATCAATACTATTGTGTATAAATAGCATTGAATTCTTTGCTGCCATTGACTTGGAAGTGAAATTTAATGCAGTTACATTCGAGTAAATAAAATGGCTGCGCAAAAGCGATTACTTACTGCCTATAGGAAGTTGTTTTCTGCAGGACTGACTGGGAACGACTGACGAGCGATGTGCAGACACTAACTGATAGTGTATACTGAAAACTACGTCGTTGCTGTAGGGTGATGCTAGCGCTCGTCGGACGATCCATAAAATTAAAAATATTCTAGGATACAAACAGGAAGGAATTCGGGAAAAAATTTTTTCCATCTTAAATCACAAGAATTTATCTCGAAATCAAGACTGCGTGCGCGTCGATGAGAAAATCGAAAACATTGATAAAAATGTTCAACCCAGTTTTCAGATAAAGTTTTCGAAATATGCTCATTTTTATAATGATTTATGATGCAAGACATAAGTGTAATCTAACACATGCCTGCATTTGTAACAAAAGATTATCTTAGAATTTCCATGTGTTACCTCATTTTAAGATAGTGCATCCTACGTCTACGTCAATAAGTTTTGTGGAATTTAAAAAATAATAAAATAATACGTCTAGTTTCAAATTCAAACTTGTACTGTACTTTGATTTTTTTTAATTGTTAAATTATATTAGACATAACTTTAAGAAACAAAATTATTTTCTGATTTACCCAGAATGTCTAAGCCAAATCGTTTTATTATACCTCATAAATGTCTAGAAATCGGAAAAAAAAATTAACTACGATCGTACAGAAATTCGATTTTAGGCACTGTGGTGTCGCCACGTGCCGGCGCAGCCCGAATCGAGCAAATTCTCATGCCGCATGCTGTGTATGACATGTGTAGGTAATAATTTATAAGTGTGAGTAAACCGTGTGTGCGACTCTACCCATGCTCGGACGGATGTGCGGATTTGAATCTCGGCTTATGTCTCGTTTGCTCGCCCCTATTAATTAGTCAAAGATTATAAAGAGCCGCAGAATGATGTTTAAACTGTAAATTCTTCCATTTGCAGAAGTCACACGAGTACATTTCAACTTTTTTGAGTAATATCAATTTATTTTACCAAATTTAATTTTTAAATTTTATCAAAAAATGTTTGAGAGCTTGATTAAATTTGCAATTGTTCCGCCTTTCATCTCGAGTGCTTTGTTGTTAATTTTTTCGGTAAATCAATGTATTATCTTTAGTCAAAATTCGTGAGATCTTCGCCGTGCATCAAAGCATAATTGTCATGTTATCCACCACAAACTTATTAGCTGTTCAGGTATCTCAAGTTTTATCAATAGCGCGTGTTTGAGAATTAGCTTGACTCGTGTTTTTTTGAAAATCGACGACTGACGCTGAGAAATTTTTATCGATATTACGAGAACCCTTCAACACGAAGCAACGCTACTTCACTTGTTTAAAATCTACTATCTAGCAAAACACATCAGACTATCCAGATACTTATGAAATCTTTGCACATTTTACAAAAATAAATGTACAGACGAGTTTGTTGAAGAGATATAGTCGTGATATTTATCTAACAAACTATTACGATGCAACCATTGATGATAGAAAATATATTCATATAGATTTGGCCTTGTAAAGACGATCTGGTTTACTGTACTGCATTTTAATGCTTAAATTACATTATTCTTAGCTTTCAGATTGTTAAAAAAATGGGTAAAATTTAGTCGTAAAACACCTCAAACTTAATAACCCTTAGTAACACAATGTCTGCAGCCGATAATTGCAAGTGCAATGTCCGGAAAGAACTTTATTTTTATAGATCAAGTTTTACGTAGCCTTGAACTATTTTGGCCCTCTCTCGTGCTTCGTATTTTGAGGAGAGTAGAAACGAGAGATCGGCTGAGACCGGCGACCTGCGCTCGGCTATGTTGCGTGTGTGAAGCGGGCTCACTTTCACCCCGACAAATCGGTTGTCCGTTCATTGTCAGGTCGGCAGCGATTACATTGGGAAGATGTGTACAACTGTATTCATATTGCTTGCATTTTCATATATAAAGACAGAAAGAAAAAGAAGAGTAAAAAGGATTTCATATCCGAGGCAATATTTATTGTAAAAACGTTACTTACATCTTGAGTGATTTTAGTTCTACAACGCGCGTTCAGCTGAAAGCTCGGCTCGATGACTATAGGTAAGAGACAGAGAGCACTATAGGCACTTGGTGAAAAGAGAACTTCACTGTTTAGCTGCTGGAGCACGAGTAGCTTGAGAAATCTGTGTCTCGAAGATACAGCGGCTCGCTCGAGTTTCGGCTCTTAGATTTTTATTGCTTTCTGAGAGATTAGATTGGACCAATTTTCTGTAGTAGCGGCGTGATTTTAGTGTAACGTCGTGTGATGTCACTTTACTCTCTGTCTCTTTGTTCCTCCAGCCGATGTTCGTAATTACGTGTTGTATGACGTGTATGAATATTATAAATTATCGTTAAATAATGTTATTGTTTTAATTTATTGCATTGTAAAGTAAATGCTGTACTTAGCTTTCCATTGCTGTTTTGGGCGTCTCCTTCTGCTTCTCGCACACATCGACCGTTTGTTGATTTCAGATTATTTAATAATTTACTATTTATCAGAGGAAAGGTGATTTGAAAGGCGAGTGAGTAGTAGGAGATCCCTAAACATCGATTCTTATTCATTGAGTCGGACGTGAGGCATAATTATTGTTTTATACTGGATTATTTTGTTATATTAATAATACACATTCGAAACAATTAAGATCGAACATTCGAGAAGTAGTTCTATGGATTAATAATACCCTCTATTTTTTAAAGCGGTCGTAAAACAGGTGTGAAAGTCCGTACATCTATGGTCCGAGCTGTTCAATAAGTCCGCTCGAAATCGAGCGACTGGCTGCGTGTGTCGGTGGTTTTCGTAAGTGCAAGCGCTTTGAAGCTTTTTCAAATTTGGAATTTTTGTAGCCTATCTGCAGGCGACATTACACGAGTTTGAGATACGTATAGAAATTCTTTCACTACGATGAAATATCATGTGAGCAACTATTGTTACTGAAAATATTTGAAAAAATTCTTATTTTCAAAGCTCAAGCATTTATTGACAATAAGCAGGTAAAACAATATTCAGCTTTACACTATTGGCATACATCTGTCTAATGAGCACGAACTCTCATGTTAGCAACACGGCCAAGTAGAGGCGGGGGCGAGACTTTGCGGCAAGAGATAAGGAGACTATTCTACGAATATTTCTAATTCAACTTTTTTCATTATTGTCCTAATTGCACGTAAACTGACTCTGCGATGTCTCAGCAGTTTAGTATAGATCGATTTCAGCTACGCGACTCTGAGACGAGACTCTGTCAAAAGCTCGATATCGTGAAATATCGGGAGGGTTTGTTTCGATGTAAAAAAAAAATAGAAAAAAAAGTAAAAAAAAGGTCAAAAGAATGAGTATCTACGTCACGCGGGGTTCCCAGGCGGTCACCCATCCAAGTACTAACCGCGCTCAACTTTGCTTATATTCGGTGATCGGACGAGAACCGTAGTTTTCAAAGTGATATGGACGTAGACATATTACATCCCGATATCAAAGCATATAAAAAAAAGGAAGCAAATTTATTACGGTATCGGGACACAGGCAACAATGAGTAGGTAAAACAATATTCAGCTTTACACTATTGGCACACATCTGTCTAATGAGCACGAATTCTCATGTTAGCCATAAGGCCAAGTAGAGGCGGCGGCGAGACTTGCGGTAAGAGATAAGGAGCCTTCCTACGGATATTTCCAATTCAACTTTTTTCATTATTGTTCTAATTGCACGTAAAGTGGCTCTGCGATGTCTCAGCAGTTTAGTATAGATCGATTTCAGCTACGCGACTCTGAGACGAGACTCTGTCAAAAGCTCGATATCGTGAAATATCGGGAGGGTTTGTTTCGATGTAAAAATAAATAGAAAAAAAAGGTCAAAAGAAGAAGTATCTACGTCACGCGGGGTTCCCAGGCGGTCACTCATCCAAGTACTAACCGAGCTCAACTTTGCTTATATTCGGTGATCGGACGAGAACCGTAGTTTTTTTTTTTTTTGTATTAATAAATGTTTATTTATGTTCAAAAACTTTTACAATACAGCTGGTAATTAAACATTTACACAAAACCAGTACAGTTACTTTTTTTTTGACACAGAATGGCTTAACGTTAGCACTCGCTGTGATATTACATAAGACTAGGTATTACAGACATTTGACGATTTATGGTAATGTGTACATTAATAATAATAATAAGCCTCTTAGAAAAAATAACGTTACAAAAACTAAGCTTTGACGAGAACCGTAGTTTTCAAAGTGATATGGACGTAGACATGAGGTGGAAATCGAAGGACAAACAATTTCAAAAAAACTCACCCTTTTATTAAACTCTGAATGAACAATTCTGACAAGAATTGACTGAGGCCTCGTATGTCAAAAATATAATAATCGAGTTATAACTTTACGAAGACTCAATGTTTATCTTTAGCTTAGAGTATAATGGATAATCTCGCGATGTATTATTTCTGAGGAAGACTGATTATTTATTTACTTACATTTCCTTGGTGAAAATTGTACGATGTACCTTTTCCAAAATTTCAATAATCTATTTATTTATAAACTATTTATTCATTACCCACACGTGCGCAATGTATGAGGTGATAGATGATGAAGGAGATGTGTGTGATTGAAGAATATTACAAAGAGTCATCAGTACTGCTTTTACCGAGCACATCGACTCATATGATGACTTGTCAACAAATAATTGGTTCCAACGTTAAACAATCTATATAGTGGCCCTGAAAAGGGCCGTTTGTTTAGAAATTCAGCATAGAAAGTCAAATTACTTTTTGGACATTTGGTACTTAGTGACGGCTTTGGTACCTTCGCTCATGGCGTGTTTGGCCAGCTCTCCGGGCATGAGAAGTCTGACGGCCGTCTGGATCTCCATGGAGGTGATGGTCGACTTTTTGGAATAGGCAGCGAGACGCGAGGCCTCCGTGGCGATGCGCTCGAAGATGTCGAAGACCAAATTGTTCATGATGCCCATGGCCCTGGAGGAGACGCCCAGGTCGGCATGGACCTGCTTGAGGACTTTGTAGAGGTAGGTGGCGAAGCTCTGTTTGCGCGTCTTCTTCTTGGCCTTCTTGTCCTGCTTCTTCTTCGTCGCTGCCGCCGCCGCCGACTCCTTTTTGATGGACTTTCCGATCGATGACGATTTGGGGGCCATTTTCGTCTTTTTCTCTCTGAATATTCGTATCGTCAGCAAAGTCGGCGATGTAATGTACGAACACGAGGCCTGTGTACTTATTTATACGAGTGATCGTGTCGCCAATCGACTTGCGAATTATCGTCTCGGCGGGGGTAATTATCTATTTCGGGGGGTTTTTCTCGACATTCCCACTTTTCCGGACTGTGCAGACTAGTCACATGATTTTGCTACTAGTATAAAACTGATTCCGTTGGTCGGACGGGAAATATTTTTCTGCTTAGGCCGATCAAGGCCACATGTTTAACTGACGGTCATGATATTGAATTTGACACTCGTACTTTCTTAAGAATACGGGAAAATCGTCTAGAGTTCAAGGATACATCGTTACACCGTCAATAAACCAAACATCGGTTTGGTCACAGTACAGCTAGAAATAATCTAGAAATTATATTCGAGGGTCAATCGACTCGAAAACAATCTAGGTCAGCCTAGGCGTTCAAAGCGATCTTTCGATCTCGCGTCAGATATATTTAGTGGCCCTTCAAAGGACTATTTGATTTTCCTTGTCATGTTTTACATTTTTTCATTGAATGTAAAAATCAGCGTGATTTTATTGCATATCTTTAAACATGATGGTGACTCGCATGGAGTACGCGAATAAGTTCGTATCCTCGAATAATCCGACGAGATAAGCTTGGCAAGCCTCCGGCAGAGACGAGACAGAAGAGCTTTGGAATCACAAGTCGGCCTTGAAATCTTTGTCGATTTCACGCACGAGATGCTGGAATTGAACATTTGCGGATCAGCAGCTCGGTTGTGGGGCCTCTCAACTCCTCCAGGGGGTGCGGAACCATCCCATTGATCCGCCAGTGACCTTTTGCCGCTATGCTTGCGTAGAGACTTGGCTCCGGTAGATTTCGGGCTATCTGCGGCTTGATGCGGGCCATTTTCTCGCATGACGAGGCGGAGTCAACTGTATTACCGGACTTATCTACGAGGAAAACTCGTACTGATTTCCGGGATGTCATTGAAAACATCATTTGCGACCCTGTCACTTATACTCAGTACACCCAATACGGTAGCAGCCTTGGAAATTATATTAGAGATTATGTCAGAGCCTCCTCAACGAGGAAGCAATATATAAAAAATTCGCAATAATAATCACAAGTTTAAAGACCTTCAAATGTTAGCTAGATTTATTTCAACTTTCCAAGCTATGATTTTCTAATCAGATTTAAACTATTTGAAATCTCATCCGAAAACATAGTTTATAAAGAGAGATATTTTTTCAGAATTGTGCATCACCTAAATTAGAGATGAATGTGTAGCAATATTTAGAGACTCTTGATATTTTTTCGATGAAAAAATGACTGGAAGTGTCAAATATCCGATTAGGAACACATAACATACAAAGAGCCAATTGATTTTTTAAAAAGCGTATCATCTCAATAAGAGACGATTTTGTAGGCGTGTTTAAAGACTTTTCATAGACTTCCTCTTACGTTTGGTGTATGAGCACCATTAGACATCAGTACAGAATGACATACGCCCACATTCAGCGTTGTAATTACTCATTCATTTATTCTTTTATGGAAAATTATCATGAGGCTTGATTTTTCTCTATTTCAACGCGTCATCTAAATAATATATTTAGTGACAACTCAATCTGAATCAAGTGTAACTATTATATTTTTTGAATGCACAGCATAAACTTTCTCGTCGACAGGTGTTGATTTATCGATTTATTATTAAAGTTTATTTTGATGATGTTAACGAAGTGAGGATTAATTACCTCAAAAATATGATTAGGAAAACATAAGTTAGAAAGAGCTAATCATTTTTGTAGAAATGCATCATCCCCAATTAGAGTCAAATTATGTAGGCGGTTTCAGTCGACCATCTCTAAAAGTAAAAGTATCATTATGGTCCAATGGGAATCGATCCTAAACTCGACTCTTTTTCTATTCTCGACTTTTCAAAAAATACTTTGTATTTTATTTCTCTCATTAGGTCTTTTTACACTTTCAATACAAGTACATAACAAGATGAAATGTAGCTTTGATATTCAGCATTTCGATTAAAAATTTTTTGAAATAGATATCATTAAATCTATAAAACTCATAAAGCTACAATTTGTGTTGTAACTATAAGACAGAAAATTTTTGATTTTAAATATCGCTCATCACGCCTGCAGGTAAGCAATTAATCTCCTTATAATTGTTGAATTTATTTTGATAGTCTCGTTAAAATTATTATATTTTTGTCCGTCGTATTGAAAAATTCATATTATTATCGCGATTATGAGTTTTCGAAAGAATATTATTGGAAATTATGTATCAACGAATGAAACCAATAAAATTGTGTTGTAATGTTTAACGAAAAATGTATCAATGAGTGTATGAAAAGCTTGAATAATATATGAAAACAGTTGCTGAAATCTCACAAACATGAAAATTATTTAACTAAATTGTGTTGAATTTATTCTGTAAGTATAAGACGAGAAAATCTCGAATTTATTCTCGTCAATTAAGAGATGAGAACAGAATTACAGATGATACGCTATATATGAGCACTGATATAGGCTACTGATACGGCTCGCGAGCGACATCTTTACTACTGCTTTACGACTTTCACAAGTATTTTCATGTATCCATGCCGACTCGTTCTATAGTTTTCAAATTTTCAAAAAAGTGTTTTTAATGTTTTGTATCTAAAATAATTTTTCAAGAAACAACTATAAACAATACATGTCTATCTGATACGGTAGATTGATTAAAATAAAAATAATCAAATTTAGGAAGGCAGGTAAATACAAATAGATTTCTACTTGCTGCGACAATCCAAATATTGGAATTGGCTGATATCAGAGTGCATCAGTTGATAACTTTTGCAGATTTTTGCAAAACAAGTTCGAATTAAAATGTGTAATAAATAAAAAGAATAGCAATAGAATTTATAAATTAGCTCAAATTTACACTAAAGTAATTATAATCATTAGTTATAATAAATTTATCTGTGAAAATCACAATAAAAATTTTCATAGCAAGATAATTCATAACCTCTTTGACTTGCATTTTATTGTGTAATCATAACCAAACTTATCCATATGTAAATTGCATTAGACGCTAGTTAAAAAATACCATTTATACAATCCTTTTCGTATTCAAATAAAATTATTAATTATGTTTACAGGATAAAGCAAGAACCTCGTGAATTATTGGAATTTCCAAAAAATCGTGCTTGGGCGTGATCGTGACGTGAGTTATCTAAATTCTGTGAAAATATATAATCTTTCAATATGTTGTGGTGTTATTATATACTATTTTATCATTTTGCAGAATAGCGCAAGTCAACGGATTCATAATCGAGGTATACTCTCCGAATGTGATATGTCTACTAAGTTATTCATTCAAAAACATCTCAAAAGACATATTGATGTAAGGCATGAAAAGATAAAGCCTCATGAATGTGATAAATGCCATAAATCATTCGGATATAAAAATAGCCTCAAGAGGCATATTAGTGCAGTACATGACAAGTTGAAGCCTCACAAATGTGTTTTATGTCCCAAATCATTCGGAGATAGAAGCACCTTCCAAAGGCATATTAAAACGGTGCATAAAAATTTGAAGCCTTATGAATGTGTAATATGCCACAAAACATTCGGGCGGAAACATCATCTCGAGTTGCATACAAATCAAGTTCATAAAAAGTTGAAGCCTCACGAATGTGGAGTATGTCAAAAAACATTTGGACAAAAAAAAAATCTCGAAAAACATGTCGATGTGGTGCATAAAAAGTTAAAGCCTTACGAATGTGAAACATGTCACAAAACATTTACATGTAAATGGAGACTTGGAATGCATGATAACGCGGTGCATAAGAAGTTGAAACTTTATGAATGCACAATGTGTCCCAATGCATTTGGCGATAGTAGTACTCTCCGTAGACATGTGAAAACATTGCATAAAAAGTTGAAGCCATTTGAATGCGACATATGTCACAAAACATTCGGGCGGAAATATTTCGTCAAGTTACATATTAATACAGTGCACAAAAAGTTAATGTCAAAGAAGTGTAAAATAAGTCTTCAAATATTCGGACGCAAAAAAGATCTGGAGACACGTATTAATAAAGTGCATAAAAAGATAACGTCTTATGAATGTGATATTTGTAAAAAAACATTCACATTAAAACATCACCTTGAAAAGCATATTATTAAAATTCATGAAAAGTTACCCGATCGATGTGAGATATATAACGAGTCAACTGAACAAAAATATGACCTCAATATGCATGTTGATACGGTACATGAAAATTCACCATCTCTCTATGTAACAAGTACCTGTGAAAATTCTGCCGAAAGGCACGAAAGATCTACAGGGATTTTCCAGGCGTTACGCAACTTTTTTACAAAGGTCATGAATGTGATTTGTGGCAGAAAATATTCAGACTAAAAACAAGACACATGTTGAAGCACGTCTTAAAAGTCATATACAACGGAAAATATTTCAAGCCCCGTCGATACAGTAATTGTCATAAAGTAAAAAAACTGCAATCTAAAAATAGGACGTGGGAATACGTTTAAAAATGTTTACTGAACTCTTTGTTGAATTAATCGTCGTGCGACTGTTTTTTCGATATTATTTCACATAATTATGAATATACCTACTACGCATCGGCCGTAAATGAAATTGTTAAAAAAATAAATTATGTGTAGGGCTCATTTTTTATAAATATTATTTTTCAGTGTGCACGTCCGCCTATTCTCTACGGTTGTAAAGACTAATTAACTTTATGAAAATAATGAAATAAAAAATATTCCTTTTTCTTACAGATCAGTTATTTTACTATTTAATTGTTCGAAAATGGTTAATAAAAAATCCTATTCCAAGCTTTACTCCTTTTTTTGAAAAGTCATTATTAATCAGGTTTGATAGTTTGATCCTTATAGCTGATTTTGTTACAAAGTCCCGTACATAATAATAACTGTGAAATACATAGCAGTTGCATTTTATTCAACTCGTTGCAACTCTAGGATATGCGCTCGCAAACATGTATGATCTCATGTACGGCTGTGATGTGTAAAGCTCAAACTGTAGATTTGGCCTTATATTGACAAGTTTCTAAAGATGCTTCAATTTGTTCAAAACCTGAGAACCCATTACGAAGGTTCGTTTAACAATATACATATTACTGCACTAGGTCGTGCAAAATAGAAATAAAAATTTTTTAGCTTTCAGCTTTTTCAGCTTTTACAGCTTTTACAGTGTTCCTTAGACTTGTAATAAATTTCATACTCAGAGTGTAGTAGCCTGAAAATCCGTTTTTTCCGCTTTGTACATCGGCAGGGAAATAGTCACCTCCAGACCACTGGTAAAACATTTAAAATGTTTATTGGTACAATAATAATTTCGAGTGAAAACTTTTCTGAATTAAAGCGTTTATTTTATACAGTCGCAGCCCTTGAAATCCACAGGTAACGATCCTGTAGTAATAGAGCGCAGACTACGACACGGAGGTCGAGTCTCACCGACTCGCTCGGACAGATACAATAATCAAATCTTAACCATACAATCCGAGATGAACTCGAATACGCGTAAATCGATGTAGCTCCTTTTTCGCTTCTTTATTTAATGTAAACGACGCGCGAAGACATGTAGGTTGGCGTGACGCATGTTTGATAACGAGGCAGCTCCGAAGAAACAGCATAAGTGAACTGGCCTTTGGGGGGTGACACTTGATTAAGCTTTATTTGTATTTTAATCATTAATAAACATGTATATTTGATGGATAATTAACAGACTAATTATTCAGAAGTACCCCAAGTGACGAATCACCTATATTAATTTTCATTCTCCCTTTTGTTATGCAACTAGTGCAGATCGGCAAGGTATCATTCGTACACATGAAACTTGTACACGGGCATTTCTGTACACAAGTAAAATGTGTCCAATATTTCTACACATAATCGAACAATTTTTTTGTAATTCAAAAAATTTAAAAAAAGATCGTAATTCATCGTAATTAGGTATTTAAAAAAAAGTTCGATTACGTGTACAAATATTGGACACATTTTACTTGTGTACAGAAATGCCCGTGTACAAGTTTCATGTGTACGAATAATACTTTGCCGTAATGAAGGCTCAAGTAAAATTATAATTTAATTCGCATTCGACCCTCGCTGCAAAATGCATAACACGCAAACATAAGCGGCCTATCAATATATCGCAAAAATATACCACTGCTTCGTTCGAGTGCGCGTCGTTCGTAGGGCTAAAATGTACCGGACAACGCCACGCATTAATTTTAGGGCTCATCCACTCTCATACGCTGCGTTTTCGAATTATATGATGCAAAAGCGCAACGATGCATTATTGATCGTTTTGATGTAAGAGAACCATAGAAAGATGAGGCGATAATTTTTGCTACTTTTTTATCTCGTATCGCAGATACAAAATTAATTTTTTTTTTCTAGATCTTGCCTAAATTAAAAGGGGTTTTACTCTCTTATGTTAAATAATTTTTCCAGGAGCTACTGAAGATAATAGATTTTTAATCGTTACAGAGCTTTTTCTCGCCTACGCGATCGGCGCGAGATGCCTCTCCCTACTCTCCGCGGACAGCTACGCAATGCGAGAGAGTTGTCACTCCTTTTCACCCTTCACGCAGAGATTCATCAGTCCTGTTCCGAGCTTTACGCGGTAAACACAACCGATCAGTAGGCTTGGAATAAAGTTTCCTTTTCATTGCATTAATTAATCTTACATAATTGTACGCTATTTCTGAGAACAACCACTAAAAATCTTCCGGTTACATTCGAGAGATAAAATAAAAAATTTCAAAATCTCCAAACTTAGACGATCGATAAAAATTAAGTTTCTGCTTTGTGTCACGATTTAAATATTGGAATTAGTTAATATCGATTTATATACCAATCGACTGGAATTGTCGTGTTTCAAGTTCGAATCCAAATTGGCAATAAATAGCCAATAGGTATTGTGAACAATGTATCTGAAGGGGATTGGAATCGCCATGTAAATATAAACTTTTATAATAAATAATTCGTATAAATTGATCAAAGAACACTCAACAAAAAAATTTTCCAGTTTTCTCAACAATGATCCAGAATCATTTCTTAACATTTCGAAGTAATTTGAAAGTGTTCTTTAAACAATTCTTAGATATTTTTATTCAAAAAACCTTTTCACTCAAAAGGGTCACATACAAATTAAAATTATAATGACATTCGTCTTTTTCTTTCCATTGCAATTTTGAAAAAAAATTAATATTTTGATATTTCACTAAGATACAGCTTTTTTCGCTTTTTCTGGCCGTATTTTTCAAAAACACGTTAAACCAGCTAAATTTTCAGAGCGAATCGTTTGAGCTACAGTGTCCCGGTAGATATACAACTAGCGATGTACCTCGCTCGCTCGGTTTGTTAGAATTTTTAAGAGGGCAAGAAATATTAAATAAGTTTTTAGAAAATGTTATTTAAGCTAGAATATTGGATTTATAAGGTATATACCAGGTTTATATGTAACGTATATGGTGTTTACGAGGTATATACAAGGTATATAAAAGGTATTTATAGTATATATATATTTTTTTAAATCGATTCTCAAGATTTTCTGAATCGGCCAGAATTTTTGCGAGATTCCTTCAACGCGTAATATATAGATAAAATAAATAATAATTCTTTGGACGAACAGTTTATTTTGTGCTTGTTGTTATAGTCTAGTAGTATATGATTCCAATTACCTCGTCTGATGTAGTGACTTTGAGCATAGATACAGCTCAAACGATTCGCTTTGACAATAGTCATGGCAAGGAAGAGTTATCAAAATTTTTCGTGCGTTAATGTCTCCATATACTTTTACAGAATGAAGAAAAATATAATATCAACGGATCCAAATAGTACAGATCCAGAATCTGGCGAAAACCCCTTTCACCATAATTATGTAAGAATATATAATCTTCTAATATATTTTGGTGCTTGATGCTATATTATCTTTTACAGTTAGCGATTGACATCACTTATCCACTACTCATTTCGTTTTTGATGTTTGTGATTTATATTTTCTTTTTTTCAAAAAAACAACGCTAAGGTAACAAAGACATCGAATGACACCAACAAGCGGGAGCAATTCATTGGCAAACAGTTTCCTTCTAAAAATTATAATTTTTCTTACTTTTCATTGATTCATATGTGAATATAAAATTACTAATCCCTCACAATATAGACGTGAAAACTAAGCGTTTTTTCAAAATCATTATTAATCATGGATTGTAACTCTTCAATTAAAGGCCATGGGACAAAAATTATCCAACAAAAAACATTCGGACTTAGAGAAAAACGCAAGTTGAATTTTTTGCAGGATCATGAAAAGTTTGAACATTTGGAATGTAATTTATGTCACAAAACATTCGGATGAAAAAATTATCTCGAGACGCATAAAAGTATGATGGATAAATATTTAAATTGTGAAATCTGTTACGAATCATCTGAACATATTACCTATTTGTAATAATATGCATTTGGTTTAAAAAAAAATTCTCAGTTATACTGATAAACGGTTCATTATGTAAAATATTTTCTTGAGAAATTTTTTTGTTATGATGCATACCATTTAAAGATTTACTGATTTAACTTTTAGTACTTAATAAACATTTAGACGAGAACCATCACCTTAAAATAGGATGTGAACAGAGCAACGATCAAACGAAATAGTATCCGAGTATCAGATGGACAAAGACAAAAGAAAAACTTACTTATCCTACAGTGAAAACCGATCTTAATTTATTACATGAAACTTGTTTGCCAATATGATGTATACGAAAAAATTGTCTCGTAGAAATTATTATGAATGTCGTATAATCAATAAATGTGCAAAATTACTAAAATTGGAAAATGAATAAAAATTGAATTGAAAATGGAAAATTGACAATTGAAAAAAAAGTTACTATAAATGTCGTATGAATAATCAATAAATTTGCAAAATTAGTAACATTGGAAAATAAATAAAAATTGAATTGAAAATGGAAAATTAAAAATTGAAAAAAAAGTTACTATAAGTGTAGTATGTATAATCAATAAATGTGCAAAATTAATTACATTGGAAAATAAATGAAAATTGAATGGAAAATGGAAAATTGAAAAAAGAAGTTACTATAAATGTCGTATAATCAATGAATGTGTATTATTAATCAAATTAGAAAATAAATAAACTGTAATTCAACTGCATTTTCGTTTAATGAATCTTTTTCAGCCATCATGCTAATTTACTAATTATTTTTATATCAATGATAAATTCACTGAAATAAAGCCCGAAACTCGATGAAAGAATGTTTCCCCGATTTAGACTCAACCGAGAGGCGCTACCAGTCGATGATTGCACCAACGATCTTCCGCGTCTAAAACAAACGCCAACCGATTGCATTTATATTTTTCGCGTTGTTCTATCCGGAACAAGTCTCAAATAACAAAAAACTGTCGACATACTCACAATGGATGCCTGTATTTGGATAGATTTCACACTATGTTCTGAAAATATTAAATTATTTTACACTTTAAAATTTATGAAACGAATCGTTAACGATCGCAAACGAGAGCCAAGAAACGAATATAAAAAATGTGAGATTCGATTGTATAATAAGGAACGACAGTGTTTATAAGAGTCCTATGTCGCTTTATCACTCAGCTCCCAGTTGCTTTATCATATTAATATTATTTTTGATATTATTATTGAAAGTTGTGCGGCTATACCGGTAATATCGCGGCGCCAAACTTGACTCGACTTTTTGAATCTCTATCCATCTCACATCCGCTATTAGGCCGCACGATGCATTATTAAATGAGTAACTTATACCTGCAACCATTAGAAGATTTAAATAATCGTTTAAATCGCATATCAATCGTTTAAAACGTGAACAGCAGTGTATCTAGTGTGTAAACTCGAAGAAAGAAAAAAGCAGCTCACAACCGTCATTCATAAAGCCAGGTGTGTAATCTACTCGGCACGACGGAACGGAGTAAGCTGCGCTGCCGTACGGTGCTGCCGCCAGTGGCGAGTTGGCGTACAAACGGGGTGGAGGCGGCAAACGGCAACGACTCAGTGCTGGGTGAACGACTGCGACGACAACAACCGACGGCGCTGCGGCTCAGAGACGCTTGAGATTTCGGACTCCAGAGGCCGCATCGTACTCGCGGCCTATGTGTGTGTGTGTGTGTGTGTGAATAATAATAAAATAATACGGCAGTCTTTATATACTAACGAGTTAACAGGCCTCTGCCGCCGAGCAGTGCTGCTCGCCGAGCGATTGGCGTCGAGCGCCGACACTAACACCTTCGTGGTAATAATAATGCAAACGAACGCGCATATACATGTGTACGGGCTTGTCTCTCCGTGTGCATGTGCGTCATACGATTTAGTACACACGCAGCCGCATCGAGTTTAATAAAGTTTCCTTCGCCGCACGCTATACCTACATATGTATGTTTGTACGCGTAGCCCGCGCGCGTCGCCGCGGTGTTAATACGTGCAGCAGCGGAGTAGCCCGAGCAAGCAAGCAAAAGCACACGCAGCCCCTGCACAAGCCGCGCGCATATATTGGTATTATTTGTGGCTTGCTGCCCATCTCTCTAGTCTAGCCTATATAGCCTGTGTAGCAGTCGGTATATTATAAACTTGTGCGTGCCCGCGCCAGCTCTCGTCATGCGCGCGCGGTTGCATCGCATTCGCACGTAGCGAGCAGCGACGTCTCTCTTCCCTGTAGAGCCTATTATATACGTGTGTTTGTGAGGCTATATAGGTATACCGATATATATGTACACAAGTACGTACATGTGTATACACGAGGCACTGAGAAGAGCCGCAGCGCGACCAATATACAACGGTGTGTTTATATACGTGTGCGCGTGTGTATGTAAGTGCGCGCGCGCGCGCCACCGATAGATAGGTAGTGTGTTATATACACATATAACTAAGCAGTGTGTCTGCACTCTATGTCTCTCGAGTAGCAGCAGCGGCGGCGGCGAGGAAAAGTGCATGTACAATATAGATATATCATCATCATCATCATCATCGTATATACTTACACACACACACACATGCGCGCACGCACACGAGTATACGTACGGAACACAGAGAGCGCCCGAGCAGCAGCAGCAGCGAGAGAGCCGTGTGTTACTGTACTGTATACTGAAAACGACGGCGGACATCCGACGGATCGGGCTGTACAACGCGTATATAACCCATACTCCGATATATATATTCCTCTCTCTCGCTCGCGTACGTATAATACTACGCCTGAAACTCGGTGAGTTTCGACAAGCGACGGAGAGCAGCAGCAGCAGCAGCAGCAGCAGTAGTAGCATAAGCAGCAGTAGCACTAGCAGCAGCAGCAGCAGCAGCGGCTTATTGCACGACGACGATCTTGCTGTGCTGTGCCTCGATTATACATTATAATATACATGTGCTGTGAGTTTCATCGTACCACCACTACTACTACTACTGCTACTACTAGTATGTGTGTCTGTGAATAAGTAACATAGAGTCAGCAGTGTCTCTCTCGGCCTCTCGCGGTGCGCGTTATACAAGGCATATTATATACATATAAAATAAAGAGTGTGTGTCCGTGCTTCGAGAAGTATATATCCCATTATTAGTGTATCTGTGTCTCTCTCTACGCGCCGTTCGTTTTGTCTCCTCTCTCTCTCTCGTTCCTTTAACTTTTTTTGGTGCGTGTGTTACTACCGCTGCTTCTTCATCTTCTTGTTGTTGTGGTGTATGTGTGAGTGAGAGTGCAGCAGCAGCAGCAGCAGAGTATTATTACATGATATACAGTGCGAGTAGCAGCAGTTACTACTACTACTACAAGTTCAGCTCGCCCCGAGAGCTCTAGTGTATTGTAACATATATATTTTATTGCAATATCATATATATATTGATATACGTGTGCAGTGGGCAGTGAAGTGCGTGTGATCGTGTGAATATCGTCTGTGTGTTGACACTGATTTTGGTTATAAACGCATATCATCGTGTGCCATCGTCGTTCTCTCTCGTCGCTCGGATTGTGACGGATCGTACACAACTTTGTCCGACACTGCTTCGCGACAACGGCCGCGGCTGCACGGGAGGGAGCTAGGCACCTCGTTACTCGGCAACAGCAGGTAAGAATCGTCAGCCAGCTACATTGACAAAAAGAAACATCGAATTAAGCATCGATGAAGTACGATAAAATCGTCGTGTCGTGCATGTGTGTTTCTGCGAGCGCGAGTTCGGAGCCTGCATCGAGTATAAGAGAGGCTCTCGTCGTCATCCGACGGCCGACGATTCCGAGCGCAGAGGCTCTGCCTGTGCTGCCCCGTGGTGTATGTACCTATAAATGTGTGCGCGAACGCGCTCGTGTGTGTGTGTGTGTGTATTACGTCTCTGACTCTCTTTCTCTTTCTGTATTTAAGCAGCGTGTAATGCCTCGAATTAATGGGATAGAGAGGCAGCAGCGCCGGTCGCTTCTTCTAAATAATACGCCTCTCTCTCTCTCTCTCCATCGACATTTTTCCGCGACGCGTGTCATCATGGCAGTTGCCTACCGAAAAATTTATTTCATAATATTATAAATATAAAAGAATCGTGGTCTGCTGCCGAAGAATAGTCTCGATTTTAGTTGGATGGAGGCTCCCCGATAGGTATTTACAGCACTAACACACACACCAACACGGGCTCTTACGATGTGTGTTGGTATAGGCGCGAAGCAACTCCGTATCGGCGCGTGTTCGTGTGTGCGTGTGTGTGTATGTGTGAGCCGTGCGCGTGTTGTATAGAGTCCCCAGCAAAATGGCTGCCGTCGGCACATAGCGCACGGAGCACAGCACATAAGAGAGGCGAACCGAGAGTTGGCCGCGGCAATCGTAGTAGTGCATCTGTATAGACGTATACACACACACGTACACATATAGGTATAGGAGTAGTACTACTACAAGTACGCGAGGAAAGAATGAAAGAGAGAACGAGATAGACGGTCGGTCGGTCGGTCCGTTAACCTCTCTTTAGCCTAGGAGCTCGTACACATACGTACGATCGTCTCTTTCTATATAATGTATTATAAGCCTCGCAGCATCTCGTACAGCAGCAGCAGCAGCAGCAGAGGGCCTCCTTTACGCACATACACAGACAGGGATATTAAACGACGATCGCCAACCAACACAACTGTACTTTCAGCTCGTGTGTGTGTGTATACATGTGTGTGGCCTATAAAAGCGCCATCGAACGCCAACGCCGTGTTCGCTGCCGTATTAACTCGCCATCTCGCTCTTTCTCGCGCTTTTAACGTAACATACGCACACACACACACACACATGCACACAAATGTCCGTCGCGCGCGCGCGCTTCCACATACATAGCGTATAATTGTACTCGTATGTGTACACGACGATACATAAGTAATTGCACCGTTAACCGACGCTGCTCCGAACTCGTATTTATGTGCGTATATGCGTGTGTGTGCGTGCGTGTGTACACACGTAAGCGAGCACGTAAATACGACCGATACATACGACGGCAATACACATATTTTCGAGAGCTCGCGCGAATGTTAGGCGCGCCTCGCAGTGGCATCTCTCTGTCTTTTTTCCACAGAGACATATACGGCACGCACAATAATGCTTCTCGGTGTTATCTTTTTCCCGTGACTCGGCTGGTATTATTGACGCATCGTCTCGTGTACACACATATTTTATGCGGCTTATAAATGTGTGGATTTCTCGAAATGCTCACACACATGTATATATATAGAATATCCGCATGATGTACACACAGAGCAGAGCGCGCGTCATATAGCAGACCCTTTCTTTGGTTGATGCGGGAAAACCCGCATCGTCGTGCGCGCCCTTACTTATTGTCGCCCATCGTCGCTCCTATGACAAGATCATCTCTTTCCACGTCGATGGTTTTTCCCGCACACACGATGTGCATTATTACGGTGTGCAGTGATTTCATTCCCCATGCATATCGATGTTTGCGCCCGCACGCGATACTCGCAAACATTTTGAGGTTATATACGGACGATATAAACAATCGCGAGAGATTGCGCGCGTTCTCTCTCTCTCTCTCTCTCTCTTTCTTCGTTGGAATAGTAATGTGCGTAAGAGACGACGACGACTACTTATTTTATTTGCCATGCAGCAATTTTTTTTATTCTCCCTTTCTTTGTTCGTCATGGCCGTGCTTTATTTAACGCGTATATGCGTGTGTGTTTGCGAGAGGTGGGTTTTTTTTTGTCTCGAGTGAAGCCACCTCACGAAACGACGATGGTTATTATTGTTTTATAAACTCGATCGGTTTTAGGAATTTTTTTCCGAAACGTTCTCCTGGTATTTTGATTACTACCGAACGCGCGACTACTATAAGTGACTCATCGCGCGGCAGATGATGACTCATTAAAAATTCTAAAAATAAAGATCATTGTTCAAGTTCATTCTGTGTATTATTACGTCTATATAATATGAATATTATAGTGCTAGACGCAACCGCGCGTCGATTATCGCGACGACTTCATACGCTATTCTTCTTTTACGATTTTTCGTCGCTGCTCTCTCGCTGTGTATTATCTCGTGTTCGATGGACGATAATGACCGGACGACGTTCGGAGTCGATTGGCCGTTGATAAATTACATTTTATCTGAGCTCTCTGACCGGTACACTCTCTGGTGCGAACGCCTGCCACGGTGTGTTTGTAAACAAAACTTGCGCCGATCAGCTGTGCCTACATATAGATATACACTCCACGCATACACACGATCTAACGTTTTTATTATTATATTGTTGCGCGCGATCTCGCGGCACGCATCATTATGTCAGATTCATTCGCATAATTGCGCAATGATTTCGCACGTGCGTTTTTTTTCTCGATCGTCTGGTTAATCATAGGATTTCGAGAAATATTCGAAAGAACCATTTCGGAGTCGAGATATTTAGATTTGATACATTGCGTCAAGCGCGCATCGACAGGCTCCGAAAAGGTGTCGCTTCCCAAAGTTTTCACGCGATACTAGAAGCATAGAAGAGTATATATAAGCGTAGGAAATTCAGACAATTTACGTGACTCACTTGGGTATTGAACTACACACGTATCATACGAGCACGTCGTATCGCGCAAACAACGACGTCGTCTCCGCCTTCGCAGCCGCATCGCTGCCGCCGCACAGCTGCCGCGCGCGTCGCGCACATGCCCCGATATGTTGCTGCCGGCGCGAGCACGGGCCGATTCCGATCTTTCTTTATCCGTGTGTGTATGGCATTATATACTTACCTACTTACACTACTGTTGCTCCTGCCCGGTCTTATTATGTGTGTGTGTGTGTGTGTGTAAGTATACGAATACGTTTTTATATTCAGCAGACCTTGACGATTCGCTACAACGCAAACTCCTCGTGGCAAGTTTTGTGCCTCTCTCGATGCTGCTGCTGCTGCTGCTGTTGTTGTGTGCCGCGCGTGCAGTATAAATTAGCGAGGTCGAGTCCGCCGCTCGTGGCTCTTTTACTTACATATACCTTTTTTCTCTCTCTGTCTCTCTGTCTTGTTCTTTTCGTCAATTACGAGAGGATAGGTTGTAACTTTTATTTCGTTTGTTGAAATTGATACGACTGTCGTGTGTTATGCTCATACACGGATAGAAACGGAATAAGTGCTTGTGCGTACGTACACGAGGCGTTTGTGTATTTACACCGAGAAGTGACAGACATCCGGCCTTAAAAATGTGTCGAATATATAATGCGGAAAAATCGTCTCGTGCAGCAGCAGCATTTTTTCCACCCGTCTGTAAATGAAATCGTCGAATCTTTCACTTTTTTTTTCTCCTTTCCTCCGATTTATAGAAATCGTTTGAGCTGTATAAGCATCGATATACAGCCACTTGACGCCCATATAAGGAGCGCAACGAATCTCCGAACTAATTTCCTAATCGGGAGCAGGAAAAAATTGTCAAATTCCCCTCGAAACGACGACGCAACAGTGTACGTCTTTACATTTTTTTTCTCTCTACTTTTTGAATATTACGGCTCCGAACCGATGCGAAGGTACACGCGTGTAATATACGGAGAGCTCGAACGGAATGTCTCGATATCGCTCGCTCTCTCTCTCTCTCGCAGGTTACATCACAACGCACGATGTATAGGTATACGCAAGCGCGTGTGTGTGTGTGTGTGTGTGTACGATTTCTTTCCTTTCCCGCCCTTGGACGGCGCGTAATATCGCTCGCACATTCGCACGAGCCCTCGGCGCTCTCGCATGCATGAAATAATACTTTTGGGAAGTGAGCTCGAGTCGAAAGGCTCTCAGCAGCAGCAGCGGCGGCAACGCGAATGCGTGTGTGCGTATGTGTGCTATATATATATAAACATGCAGCAGTCTCTTTCTCTCTCTATTATTGGTTGAACTTAGGGTGTCAGTAAGCAGCTGCTGCTGCTGCTGCTACCTTACAACGTTAGCAGACTAACACTCGGGCACGCAAATACGCGCAGAGAGAAAGAGAGCGCAGCCGGCCCACTGCCCGGTGTACGTATGTGTGTGTATGCCCATACGTGTATATATCGTGGCCTCTTCTCCTCTCCTCGTTACTGCATGTATGCACACTCACACACACCCAAACACGGTACAGGGCGACAGACGTATTAAGGTGGCGTGCAGCAACTGCCGCCCAGAGTTGGCTGTCGGACGGACACCTTCTTCCTTCCTTTCTCCTTAGTCCTTATACGCTCTCCCATGCCTTGTGTATATAACCCAGCTCTCTTTCTTTCTCTGGATATTCCAAATGAGCGTGTGTTTGCACACGTTGTATGTGCGTTTATATACCTTGCCCTTCGTCCTTCGAATATGCACACACACATGTGCGCGCGTGAGCATGTGTGTGTGTGTGTGCTGTGCATGCGAGAGTTGCGTGTACACGTTTTTCGACTCACTTTTTAAGTTTCGGTTTTTCGCACTGACACACACACACACATTGGTCGCGATAGGCTCGTTTCCTTTGCTCCTTTTTTCGACTTCGGTATTTCTTCTCTCCGTCTTTTTCTCGCTCGCACACATCATGCGTGTATTATGCGTGCGCCTATGTGCGTGTGTGTGTGTGTGTGCATGCGAGACTGCCAAGACCAGCTTGACGAGTACACGTATAGCGTTATAAATACATGCCGACGAGGCGCGATGAATCCCTCAAACGAGTGTGCGCGTTGCATATATACGTATGCACAAAAAGTTTGATGGCTTCTCTCGCTCCGGCGACGTTTGTCGGTTCTAGACCCCGAATCGATCGACTCCGAACGTATATAATTTTAATTTTTTTTTTTTTTTCGTTGAAACAACGTCGTTGCGTGCGTAAACTTTTGGGCATTGCCCGACGATTATACGGGGCCCTCTTCTTCCTAAGCGCCCCGAAAAAATGTATTTCGTATAGACATTCGAAATATCTTAAAATATATATTTTTATGTTCATTTTGAATCGCGCACGTGCGATGGAGAGTCGCACGCGTGATCGCACTCTCTCGTAATGACGCAAGGTCTGCTGCGCATGCAACAATGATACATTATGCAAATTCGATACGCCGAATTACACTCGCGTGTCAATTTTAAGCGTGCATTCACATACCATTCGTATTATAATATTTACTCGTTGCGTCGTGTGTCTGTGTTTGTGTCAGCGTATGTGTAGGTAATATCGTAATCTTATCAGATGCCCGATACATCTTTTCAAACGCGAGGCGCGACGATTGCCGTGAGTAGATACATATTAATAACAGCGCACAAATTAGTCACCTATAGCGCTCGCACCAAAGTCTCCTATTTATGTACAAAGTCTCACACCTTTAGCTATATAATACGTTTTCGAATAGATGAAACGTGCTAGATATCGTTGCGTTATAGACGTGTGTGCGTAACGAAACACACACACACATGTATTACCATGAAAAAATTTATATATATCTGACATCGCTCAAAAAACAGGCGCACATTTTGTATCCCTTCTCGCGTGCAGCAGTAGCGCGCGTTCGGCGACTCCGAACCTTACCGTAATGCCATTCTACGCGTGTATATGGTAAGTATGTGTATATATTGGGTGCGTGCACATGTATATAAGCACGATTCGGCATACAGTTTTCGCTTTGTCACAAAAAAAAAGGGAGAGACAAGATTGCTCGCGCGGTGAGTAATTCACAGCGGTGAGTGTTGTGAGTGCGCGTGTGTGTATATTTGCGATACGTAATACGTAAGCGACGACGATGCCTCCGAAACGATAAGCCGCGTGTGCGCTGAGCGCGCGAACTTTTACCGCGAAAATTTATGGATTGTTTTCGCGCGCGCGCGCGCACGGCGATTACGTATGGTTTTTGTATGCATTTTGCTTGATGTATTACACACGCGAAAACGTTTACGGATATACGCAAGATGCTCACGTATAGTCAACGACGAAAGGCACGTCGATATATTTATTATTGTGTGTATACAAAAAAAGCTTCGAATCCGTTAAGCGCTCCTTCATACGCATCTACCTGTATTCTCGGAATAATGAACATCGCGCCGAGAGGAAAAATCGTCTCTTGCGCGTATACCACAGGTACAGTACGCGCGACACATATTTATATATCAAGAGGCTGCTCTGTGCACATATTATATACCAACAGGATGTGTATCAAACGGCTGCTGTGCTGCATCGGCGGCGATCGCGCGCAGGTCTTTGCCGCCGTATGTGCGTGCGTGTGTGAGAGAGCTGTGTAGCAGTTGGTACGACGAGGCTTTCGCGCGCGCGTTAGAGCCTTACTTACGCTCATGCGGCACATGCATTGCAGCAAAAGAGAGAGAGAGAGAGAAAGAGACAACAACGGGGAATAGTAGGCCTATAAGCGTCGCGAACAAAGTGCAGGCCGGTTTATAATATATATAAGAAAGCTCGTCGCCGAGTATTATTGTACGATATATACTCGAACTCGCGCACACGCCAGGTTTATATATCCTCATACCACTCGGTCTCGAGTGTGTTTATATATTCTCTATAGTATATGCGGCGACTTGGAGTAATATGCCTCGAAAAACTTGTTTCAAGACGACGACGACTGCTACGGTTTTATCCTTTTTGACGACGACGAGTATTATATCCCATTTATGATGTTGACCGAACAATGCGCCGGCAACAGCAGCAGCAGTACTGCACACAAGCTATATTCATATACACAGAATACATACATCTACGTACGGGCGCAGAAATTGCGTCGCGCCACATTGTTTTGCGGCGATCGTACGTGTGTATTTTATATAATACGCATCGCTTCGTTTCATATTTTACCGAAGAGAGAAAAACTCGTTTTTTCCTTTTTTTAAATCGAAACTATATCAAATAATTGATTTCTCTCTCGCGTCGCGCGCGTTTACCCCAATCCCAATCGGGACGATTGCTCTTCTTTTTATTCCCACACCGAATAAAATTCAAGTGTATAATTGGCGCAGTGACTTCGACGTCGGCAGCGGCGATACGATGAAGGAATATTTCACGCTGGTGTAATGTGGCATGTTTTTGGCGTACAATACTCATAATGAATAAGAGAGGCGCGCCCTTGACAATGAGACTGCGTGGGCCGATCGTCTATGTAATACAGCACAATCGTTTATTGCTTATTATACGCAGATATATAAGTACTTTCTTATCGAAGTCGTCTTGGACCGGCTTTCGCGATGCTTTTGTCTCGCCCGACGAAGAGAAAGTCATTCTCGATATATATAGTATAGAACTACCAACCTTTCGAACAAATATATATTTATACACGCGAATACAGCTTATATATTGTATTGTGTATTCGCCAACAATGAAAATCGTTTTGCATTCGCGCGCTCTGCTCTCCCTCTCCACCTCTTGCCCGACGCACACGCGCTAATAGCTTTCGAGATACGCAAAAAGGAGATAAAACAAAAATTGCACGTCGTCGTCGTCGTCGTCGTCGACGCTGTCACGCGGCGAACTTGAAAATTTTTGCTTTTCTCGCGCAAGAGAGTCTCCGTAACGACGAAATGCACAATGGAAGCGCGGAGAAGGGAGAAAAAGATTCTTTACGATGTTTGTTTCCAAGGAACGATATTGTCGCGTCCTCCTCATTTGCTCGCGCCGTGTAAGCGCACGACTGCACGCGGCGGTGCATTTACTAATATTATCGCATCGTATAATACACGCGCGGTTCTCGTCTTGACGCGCGGTCTAATTTGCGTACAGTGCCCCGTGTGTACTACCACTCGTCTCGGTCGTTTAAAGAAACCGATTCGACGAAACGAGCTTGCGCCCCTGTATACACGACGATATTATATAGGTATATACGTGTAATCGCCTAAACGTCAATATACACGCACGCGGAGCTTTGTTGTGCGCGTTGAGGCCTGTCAAAAAGTATATACAGTAATAAGAAGTTTGTGTGCGCGTACGAGCGTGAAAAGCGTCAACAGATCGTTTCTGTGTTATACCGTTGACATCTTACCGACATCCATCTCTCTCTCTCTCTTTCTCGTCGGAATTGCTCTCTTCAAATAGTTAAATAGAGATTTCGGCAAGATTATCGGCTATGCTCTCGTCGAGTTAAACGACGCGTGTGCTGTAGTAGACGAGGGCGGCATCGTCTTCGTGTACCGTGTTTCGCAAGCTGCTTCCGCTGGAACGCGCGCGCGCCAAATCCACGTGCTATTTATCCGAGTAAAGCAAAACACAAACAGCAGCCGCTTTGTATACGTATAAAGTTTATAGGTAGATACTTCGGACAAAAGCGGCGCTGTGGTATATAATACGGTATATGTATATGGCAACAGTAGCACCGCGGCTGCTGCTGCTGCTGCTGATGCTACTAAAACACAAGCCACCCACCAGAACCAGCAGCAACAGCAGCACACCCTCGGCACCTCAAGCGCGCACACACACACACAAGTTTTTTGCAGTATCGATCAGCGAGAGAGAATACAGCCGTGCGGCGCAGCAGCGGCAGCGGAAGCTACCCCCGCGGCGACGAGCTAGAGCTTCTGTCCTGGGAAAATAGCATCTCCTCTCCTGCGTCAGGAGTGGCTGAATCGCGTACTATACGCACGCGAGGAGTGTACGCGTATGCGTCTGTGTATTATATATATCACAAGCTCGAACTTGCGGAGCTCGACTCCTCAACTTTACGCCTCAATATAATGTGCTCTCTATGTTGGCGCGCTTATACGCTTTCTATCCCCCGCGCACGCTACTTGTATACCGTGTAGCAGTCCTAATACTCTCTGCCACGCGCGCCACAGGAATGACAATGAACCGTGTTACCTTTATGTGTGTACACACGGTGTAAGGATATATACATGTAGGCAGCCACAGAGCTGTATGATTTATTGGACTTTAAACGATTTAAACGTCCGCCCGTGGGCGAGTCGTTTTACTTTTCTTCTCTCTGTTTGTGTATGTTGGCGCTGAGATGCGCTCGATCGATTCTTATGCGTATAGGTATATGTAGACTCACGGGGAGAGCTGCAGTTAACACACTCTGTGTCCCCGGCGCTTTTCTTTCTTCATTAAAAAATTATCCTCTTCGAAACTCGATTACTCTTTTTTATTTATTCAATTACATCTATGTATCGTATCGAAATTATGTTCGCTAAAATAATTTAAGTAAAGGACGATCTTATCTGTATAAATGAACTCCGGAGCAGTGGCATGAACGATGATCGGTGGTGCCCATACCGCTGGCGCACCTGCGCCCGAAATTTCGACTGATTAATCCCCGAAACCCAACAGCAACAGCACGTGCTGCTGCGTGTCCGGGCCCCGCGCCGCCGCAGCAGCACGTGGGCCGCGCGGATAATGAAAAGAAAATCTGTGGCGCGAATCTTCTCGATTCTCTCTCTCTTTCTCCGCAAAAAAGTACACACCTGTCGGTCATTAGCTCCGCGCGTTGCGCACACAGGAACATCAATTATATCGATACCCTCTCGACGACGGTGCGGTGTATCTTCGTAATATATTATACTTTTTACATCGTATACGAGAGACTTGCCGGGCTCTCGTCGAGTCACGATTATTAGCGAAGCGACGCGAGCGCTCGCGCATGATTGTAAACTTATACGGATAGGCAACTTGTAACACAAATCGTACGAAGTTGGTAGAAAGACAGAGAGAGAGAGAGAAAGAGAGACAGACGCGGCCAACCTGTTCGAAGCGGCAAAAGCAAATTTGAATTGTAGATCTAATCGACTACATTTAACCAGTCGCTACCGGGCTTGATGAATGGACCTTTTGCCATGGATATAGAAAGAGAGACAGAGCTTTACTGCCTTCCTCAATTTGTGTAGACTTCTAGCAACTGCAGAGTAGAGAGAGAGTTTAAACCGCGACACGATCACATGACGGATTAGCAGAATAAAAGATTCATCGAGGCGTTTTACGTTTAAATGTTTTTTTTGCCATTTATAGTTTTCAATTCAATAGGATTGAAAAATCTCGCGTTTTATCCAATAGCCACGTAAAGAGAGAGGAGGCATATACTTCATTGGAATTTCGATGAATCATGTCTCTCTCGCGATAGGTGTTTGCGCATAGAATACAAAATTGAAGGAGAAACAGACTGAGATCGTTGCAAAAATATCTGTTTTATAATATGTGGGTATATTACGGATGAATTTTTGCTGACTCGCGTTTATAACGTCGTGCACGTGCGTGTTCGTATTCTCGTACACAGAAGTGTTTCCACGCAACGCCCTTTTTCGATGTACAACAAGCGCGCGCGACGACGGTGGTGCCCATTTTATTGCAAAGTAATCTTACTTCGAACGTGGAAGTTTGAAAGAGAAAAAAAAGAGAATCGAATGCAATAAGGAGCCTCTTACAATTTTTTTTTATCCTTCGCTGTCTCCTTCGAAAAATGAAGATACACCTCTTTACATCGTAAAATACATATCATTTTGCTGCGAACGATTTCGATTTATGGTAATAAGCGAAATATATATATTTCATTCATACGCGCTAAACGTATGTCATTTAACAAAAGCAGCGTCAAGATAGTTTAAACCTATTTATGAGTAATCTCAACATCTTTTATAGGTATTTAAATGTCCACAGATTAGCGTGCTCGAGTCAAAATGTCATCCGAGTGTATAACATCCAACGATACTTTTCTTTGCACACACACACACACACACATGCCGCACGCGCGAGAATTTATACACGCGTAGAAATAAGAAATTCAATCTTTACTGGCCTCTATCTAATTGCCGTTATTTACTTATTTT
The DNA here is from genome assembly GCF_000599845.2 of Trichogramma pretiosum. Lineage (NCBI taxonomy): Eukaryota > Metazoa > Arthropoda > Insecta > Hymenoptera > Trichogrammatidae > Trichogramma > Trichogramma pretiosum. The sequence goes on from NW_019640824.1 coordinate 164,797, forward strand.
GGTTACAGAAGAAAAGAGCATGTCACATCACGCAACAACGACTTCGACGAGCCGTCGATGAGGCGTGAATCAATCGCCCGAATGGGTTAGTCAAAGAGAGGCCACATCGGTCAAGCAAGCGCGAGAGAGAATTTGGGATCGAAGAACCCCCAAAATAAGCGAAAAACACAAGGAAGAATGGAGGAGCCGGACCCGGAGACGTGGACCGCGTGGTTCCTCGACGCGATCCGCAAGATCCGCAGCCAGAAGCAGCGGCCGAGCGTGGAGCGGATCGCCCACGCGATCAGGCTGCAGCACGACTATCACGAGGAGGTCATTGCTGAAAATCTTCAGCTGGCCGTCAAGCGCGGCGACATCCTCAAGCTCTTCAACAAGGGCCAATCCTCCTACAAGGTTCGTGTACATCAACGCCAAATCCTTTGCATTACATTATTTCTATATACGTGTCTATCCCGCTCGAGTTTTGCGCGATTGGATCTGTGCTCGCGCGCGCGCGTCGTTATACGTACAGATTATGTAAAAAGGCGGAGAGAAATAAAAATGCCCAAAAGTGAACGGCGATCGGTTAAACTCGCTCCTCGTTGATCGAACGATTCGACGCGCGGCCCCGCATTCGAAACGACTAATATACTTTCGGAATTCAGGTTTAACATTCGATAAAGAGATATGTTATATATACAAGCCGAAACGAGACTGCAGATCTCGCTTTACCGTTCATTAATAGATGCCCGCGCTCGCGATATATATTATATGGCTCCGTGATTTTCCTTTCTTTGTGGTTTTCACTTGCGCGCGCGCGCTCCAGCGAGAGTCGTTTGTAAAATACACACATACACGTACTGCGGCCCGAGAAGTCGAAAAATCTCTGTGTCGAGACAACCGTGTGTGTGTGTACAGTCGTATATATTTTATATACATGTATATAAGGAAAAGTGAAAGTGTCGAAATTATTGTTGTTATGATTTCGAAAGCCATGATTTTATGCAATGATGGCGCGCGCGGGGGGTATCGGCTATCGATACGTCGCGGGCGATACATATAGTGTGACTCTCGTGTACTACAGCTATTTGTACATTACGTACGTAATAAAATTTTTATATTCAAATCCATAGCCGCGTCTATCTCGAGAATTTCCAAAAAAAAATAGCAGTCGAATAAATTATCGTCTCGCCGTACAGTAACACTCCCATTTTCCGAGAAAAAAATACTTTCTCTCTTTACGAGAAAAAAATTTTTTTCACCCTACGATTACATCAACGATACAATAATGATCTAAAATGTTTGCCCACCCCCCAAAAAAACAACAACAACAGGATCCCGGAGGCCTGCAGACGAAATCGCTGAAAGTCAGCCGCAACAGCGACCTATGCAAGCTCATCATCAAGGCGGTGCGCGAGCTCGGCGAGCGCGACGGCTCGAATCTCAAGAGCATCGAGAAGTACGTGAGGCAGAGCCACACCGTGGACGAGGAGCAGGAGGGCGATCTGCGGCTGGCGCTGCGGCTGTCCGCCAAGCGGGCCGTCGAGCGTGGCCTGGTCATGCAGGACGGCCGGCTGTTCAGGCAGGCCGACAGACCGGTCCACCTGGCCAAGAAATACAACGCGGAGCAGGCCAACAATCTCGAGATCTCAGCGCCCAAGGTTTGTTGTTTTTGCTTATTTCGATGATATGTATAACGATTTATTATGTATGATCCATGATGATGATACACGTTATTTGTATAAAGCCAAGTGAGGAATATGCTACCGAGTTACTTGGTTCTTTTGTATGATAATAATAATAATACGCTTGGGGTGATGATTCGACACGAATTGTTACCGACGAGATGATCGATGATTTTTTTCTCTATCGTAAACGAAAGATTGATTTAGAAAAAAGGTGTCTCTAATGGCGATAATCATTCGTACAAATCGACGCCGTGTTTTAATACTTGGATTTGTAAACGAATTAGCTAACCACTTTATTATCGCGGCTCGTTACGAAGCATGTGAAAATCGCAGAGTACGACCCGAAGCACGCGCGCGCGCGGTAAATAAGAAAAATGAAATGTTAATCTCTCGTACGCGTCGAGGAGAAAAAAACCGGTTTTATGCAACGAGAGCTCGCGGCGCGACATTATAACCAACGACCGAATGAACGATTCAATAATCCCTTTTACAAACTCTATACTATGCGCGCGTACAAGTATCTCTCGAGATTGACCTCGTCTCTTACTCTCAGCGTAAGGTTTTTCGGTCTTTTCTCTCTCTAATGAAGTATGAAAAAAGGAAAAAAAAAAGAAGCGAAATAAAGTGGCAAAAAAAGAAGCAACATGTGGAGAACATAAATATGCATGGCTACCCACGTATATATACACGTAGTTGTACGTGTACAGAGACAATAGCGAAGAGAGAGAGAGTCACCCGTGACCTGGATTCCGGGCAGCGGCGGCAGGGTATATAATAATCTCGAGTGACCTTGAACTCTACGTACCCACCGTAAATTTTCGTAGTTACGATAGACTGTTCGGAGCAGCAAAGGCACAACACCCCCTTCTGTGTGTATATTATACACACGCGCGCGCGCGCCTGGATGGTGCATCTCATTCACTAGTACGGCACACATACACACATGTACGGGATACATGCTTAATATTGCATAGGGAGAGAGCTCGAGAGGCCCATTAATTTTAGGCTATACGGTATGATTATATTGGTGCTTTAAATTGCCCGACAAACCCTCAAAGCTCCTTTTTAACGTTTCGCTTTTGCCTATTCACTTTGTGCCTTTTTCCTCTTTTATTGTTTTCTCTCTCTCTCTCTCTTATTTTTACATGTTCTCGTCTTGATGAATAGCGCACATATACGCGCACACACTTGACAATCCTCGCGACCTTCACCCATATTTTAGCCTGCTGCCTGACGCGCTTAAATCCTGCGGTTATTCGCTCCTTCGTTGTTGTTATTACTTTCCATGTTTATTCTTCAATTACTGCCGATATACTTTTTTTATGTAAGATCGACAAAAGCACGATCGTCGCACGAGACGGTATAAATTTTCAATCCTTGCCCGCAGTCGTCGCCACCGTTACCTCGCGTCGCGACGAATTATCAGGCTCTTTTATGTAGCATTAAAAAGCGCATAATCGGCGCGCGAGAAAAAAAATGAAAGTTTCTCATTATGTATATATCAGTGTATTATAATCGACGCTTACGAAATCGAGAGTTGCGCGCGAGCGACGTTAACACGCGACTCGCGACGCGTACACACGAATATATTATATATCATATTTACGATTAAAATCGCGTGCACGATTGCAAATTTTGTCAAGCGCATAATAATTAGAGGTATCGATCCTTCTGGCTTGCGGGTTATTAAATACGACGGGGGAAAAAATTCGAAAAACAAAAACCAAACGAGTCAATTGAGCAATTCAACGAGATGCGTATATACGCGCGTTAACTTTTAATACGTGATACGTTGTGGTGGCAGTGGCGGCAGCACGTTACATTATTGTTATAAACGTGATTGCGGCGCGTATAAGTAAATCTCTCTCTCTCTCCCCTTCTCGCGAGAAGGCGTCGTTCTGGGAGAGCAACTTTTACAGCCTTGGATCGAGCGGCAACTGCCCCTTACAGCACACACATACGCGCACACTTCATGAAGCAATGGCAGCAACAACTCAACTCATCGTGCATGCTGCACGGGTGAGAGTGAGTTAACCAGATTGAGAGAGAGAGAGAGAGCCCCGCGGGCGAGTTTTCTCTTTGCTCTGATTTTTTCGAATCTCTTTTTTCTCGCGCGCGCCTGTTCCGGTTGTTGTTATCGTGCTTGCAATATAACACTCTCGCTTTTACCGACTCTCGCGCAAGCACCACCATCGGCGCTGCGTACACGCGTCGTCGCGCACTCATAAATGCACGTTAATAGCAAGTCGATTCATTTTTCGCACTGATGTAAATAAAAATTAGTGAATTGTAATCGCGTTGCCGTAAAAAATGCATCTACGCACGGAAAAACTTCGAAGGTAGCTTACTTCTTTGCGCAAAGCTCAACGACGATAATCGAGGAGCACAGCTCGATCTTTGTCTGTGTCTGTGTTATGTATACGCATTACGTCAACGCGTCTCGTCGTGATTTTTCATCGCGCTGTCATCGCGACGATTAATTACATTTATATATTACACAGACACACGCGCTCACTCTCTGTCTCTTTCTCTTTTTGTACTTTTCTCTTGGTCTTGGAATGCAACATGTGCAGAATTTAAGCGAAAGATTACTCTCTCTCTCTCTCTTTCGCATTATTCTCTGCTACCAAGTCTCTCTATACAATAACAACGCGCGGATGCTTTAATGTCATTGCCCGAAATATTATATATAATATAATATTTTACAATGCGGTTGTACGCAAAAAGGAGGCAAAAAAGTAAGCGCGCATAGTTCCTCTACAAGCGTACGCGCATTAAGCTGCGAGGATTTGCGAGGGTGTAAGGGACTATTTTTTTTTTTTTTTTTTTTTTTTTTTTTTTTTTTCATATAAGCGGTATACATGTAGCGTCGAAACAAGTAGCCGCTTATTGATCTACCTTATGTGTACGGACGCACGCAGTACATGTACACACCGACCGAATCACGTGTATATAAAGGACACCCTCGCGCGCGCGCGCTCGTGTGCGTGCAAGTATATATATCTCGGCTCGCGCCGACGCAGTCGGAAGTACAATGAGCCGGAGATGCGCGAATTTTATCGTGTGTATGTATATATAACATTTATTCCTATGGGCCGCCATCGCCAAACCCAGTTCGATGTATATGCGTATAGGCGCATAAATAGCACACAACACTTGACTCGTTGGCGCGAGGGCCGTGGTATTATATTATGTATGCGTCGCATTTATGTGTATCATAACACGCTAAAGCAGCGACTGCTGCTGCTGCCAGAGATATAGAGGGAGGGCGACCCAGGGCGAGAGAAAACTTTTTCGTTCCAAGGGTAGTATTTCCTTTCTTATTCCCGCTCTTTCTTTCCATATTTTTCCTTTTATACGTTCTCTGCTTCTTTTTTCCACGAGATTCAGACAAGACAGTCAAAAAATTGAATAAATATACGATTCCTATAATTGTTTAGACAAACTCAGACGGAAGTTTTCAATTTTACAGTGACAGGAGCTTTATAGTGCTTCGTCGAAATTTAATAAATATAATAGACAGCCGTGCCGAAAGCTCGAACGACCTTACACAGCCGTTGATTATACATTCACGATATTCAATCTGTCGTTTCGATATCGGCTGTATATTAGCGCGAAACTAATATACGAGTACCGTTATGGGGGATTATATCGACTCGATCAATTCGCAGGTGCGGGTAGAGAACGCGGCTTATATTTTCATTGATCGTAAGTTTTAATATGTAATAATATTATTATTAAAACGCACGAGAGTCGTATTAACGAAAGCTCATAAGCTTCTGGGACCCTGAATTATTTCCACGTGTCGGACCAACGCAACTCGTTCGAGTTCGTGTATACTTTACGTATAGAACTATTGATGCGTCACGCATCTCCGTCGTCGGTGAAAAAGACCAAGAGAATTTTGAAAAAAGAAGCAACGATGCAGGGTCTGCATCATTGTCTTGATACATATGCACTCCCGCTCAGTATAACACGTCTCACGCGAGTAATCGTTTCTCGTCTAATTCTCCTTCTTCTTTTAGGGGCCGGTTATGAATTCTACCAACTCATCGTCGTCGTCGTCGCCGTCATCTTCGTCGAGCTTTAACCTCGACCTTTTTCAATTAAGCACGCGTACGCACGCAATTATCTTTGGTTCTTTTTTGCTCTCGCTCGTCTTTCTCTCTTCCTCCTTCGCATATATATACGTATTACCCTTCGAAAAGCTACGCGCGTGTACATGCGTTTACGAATAATTGATGCTTCGTATCTAGGTGAGCGAGACATGCATATGTACGTGCGGTAAAATACAAGTTGTATACGCGCGAACGATGAATCGAGTGGGCTTCTGCTGCTTCTGTTAGCTCCTATACATAGTTCGACACGGTACTTGCACCAAAAGCTCTAAAAGAGTCGAGCATCGTCGGAACGAAAAGCTATATTATTAATCGCGCCTCGATGTACAAGAGCTCTACATCGAGCGGTTATTGAAAACCTTTAGCTGTAGTGGATTGAATAATGAATAGCCGCAAATAAAAAGGATCGTATCGGATGCGATCGAGCTTTTACACCGTGTGTTTGCGTCGTGCAATGCCGTATTTAGAATATAGAAATACGACGTTTAGAAGTTGAAAATAAGATTTCGGATCGAGTTTATACCCACTGCATATCGATTAGTCGGCATCGGTTAGACTAATGGCATACGTAATATCGCGCAGGTACATATATATATATATGCACAACGTTTGATCTACAGTCGAATTTGATGTGCACTCGCTGCTGCGTGGGTCGCGCGAATGAATCAAGGACACGTCGCGGCTCGGCTGGCACACGGCTCAGCAGCGCGCACAGCCTTAATATAATACACAGCCTCCCACTGCGGCTCCCGAAATCGATATTTACCGGGATCGCGCAGGATACATGTTTATATACGCACGAGCTCGCGGAATATTCCAATATTTCGACAATTTGGCCAGGCGTGTCACGCGTCGCTCGCTTCGTTCGAAAGACTGTTCTCCCGCATGATCCGCTGTACGAGATAAATCGATTAAAAGCTCTATTACGGAATGAGCCGTGAGAATAATTATTAAAGCTTGCGAGCTTTACGCTTCAAAGTTCATTTTTCAAACTAGATCGTTTTGTTTTAAAATAAAAAAAAATACGATTACAGACAGAAGTCGATATAATATCGAGCCTGCGTACGTTATATCATGCGCAGTTTTATATTTGCGCCTTGTCGCTAAAACTGATCTATCCGTGCCTCATGGCAAATTCAATTAGAGCTTGATCTTGTAATTCCACATGCTATAGTATGCGCGTGCGCGTGCGGCTATTACTCCGCACACTGACGACTTGTTGCTGCACTTAACTCTGCCATTGCGGCTGCTGCTGCTGCTGATTTAGCTCGTTTTTCTTGTTTTTTTTTTTTTTTTTGTGAATTGTTACTGTCGCGATCGATTTGTGTGTCGTTCAAGTCGAAGCTAAAGTTGCTCTTCCGCTTGCATTTAGAAAGTGATGTGTAATCCGGCGCATTTTCATTGCCTCGGTCATCTCGCAAATGGAGATCGATCTTCGAAAATGCGCTAGAACAAATGCTGGGATAATTAGCTCACTTTGGTTTCTTCGATAGCTGCTGTGAGTCAGTCACCTATCTACAAAGTCAAAACAAACGAACGCGTGTGCGATGCACCGAGTAAGAACAACAATCGAGTCTGACGCAGCGACTTTCGTCCGATTTTTTCCTCTTCGCTCAAATCGGATACACGAGCTCTTTCCACAGATGCGTTCCGCGCGAGGACGCAAGTAAACGTGTACGCGCGCGTCGCGACTCGGACGTATACGAACTCGATCGGGGCTCTATTTACAACGATGATCGAGTGTGTTATATCTCGTGGCTCATTAAGCCATTAATCATGGTGAAATAATAGGACGCGTGTATAAATACGTAATGAATTTCGGCCGGAATCGACGACTTTGGTGTGGTAAATCATATTAAGCGCCGAACGACCACCGGTGAGCGGGCCGCACACACATGCACACACACACACACACATGCACACACACACACACACATGCACACACACACACACACACAAACACGCGCATTGCGTCACGCTTTCCGGCAGACGTGTATCTGAACGAATTCGGCACGTGAAATACGTGAAATCGGGCAGAAAATTCTTAAAAACAACTTGTTTCGTCACCTTTTTTTGTCGTAGTCGTGCTTCTTCTTGTTTTTTTTCTTCAAAATCACACACCGCTGGCATATCACGATACGATATGTCATTTGAAATTTATTGTTACCACATGCCAGGGCCTCTGTTTGAATATACTTATTACGAGATTGCTCCTTATTTAATTGATTTATTATTCAATTTTTTTTTTTGTTTTGACGATGGAAAATATGAAAATTAATCGCGCGCACAAACGTTCGATGTAGAAACACGTGTCGAAATTACGTAACGCGCGTCTCGAAAGAGGCGAGTGTGAAATTTATAATAAAAAAAAGAGTAACGAGTGTCGACTCGTTACTCTTTTTATCAATCGAGCTTGCGCCTCGATTCATAATATACACATGCGGAGATATTAACCGGCGAGCGAGCTAACTGCACGCGATAAGATTCACGGACGGTTACTCGCTCGCTCCGCGCGCGGCTCGAGCGCATAATCGGATAAACGCGCGCCGGCCATTGTTGCCCGCGGTAATGAGATAGACGCACTGTCCACTTTGATTATGTGATATTTATATTCGTACTATAGCTATCTTTATACACGGGTAGTGTTTATATATTATGAGCTTTCGAGACTCGGAATATGTATAGAGTGTCCTTATCGATGGCGCTCGCGCGTGCTTTCGCAGGCGTCGACGGCGGAGCATCGAGTTCACGCTCGTGCTATTAAACCGGTCGATCGTTGATTTTATTGTTTGTTTCGATTTAGTTATTGCGGAGTTTTGTATTTCAAACTTCATCGCGATTATCGAGCGCGGAATATTCCAAATGATTTGCTACTCGCAAAGACAATAATATCCGGAAGAACGACCAAATGAACGAAACAGATTATTATTATTATTACATAAAAATAAAAATATATATGCGCTTTACCGAAGTCGCTGAAAGAAATACGCGTTTCGTAAAAGAAAAAGAGCATCGTATATATTAAAGCGCAGTACAGACATTGAGCGTTATACCTATATATTTTTCAAGGGACATTCTGAAAACCTTTGTGCAAAAGACGCGCAGCTCACTACATGAACACGTGAAAGTTGAAAAAGTAAAAGAAAGACGGTCTCGTTCCCTCTCACCCTCTCTCTCTCTGTCGAGAAACGAGAAGAAGACGAACTCGCGCGCGTATTATATAGACAACAAAAAAAGCCCCAGCGCACACGCGCTTTAATACACAGCGTGCAGTAATACCGCTGCAGAGTGCAGATGTGTTGAAAGGCGCGCGAATCGAATTCAATTCGCCACGCTCGGAAGGAAGTGCAAGGATACGTACCCCGGCTGGTATACTGCATGGGTATTAACGAGCCGGAAAAGCGAGCTACGTGTGTAAGTGTGCGTGTGTGTGTGTGTGGCGCAGGGCGCACACTAGCGCACCAATGGTCGTGTCAACGCATTTATTATTATTATATATACGACGATAAAATACACCTATGGAAGCGAAGCTTGCGCGCGCGCACATAACGTACGCGTATACGGACGAGCGTATATAGAGCCAATGTAATTTGCGCACGTCTGTCGGGACTGTATACGCTGTTTGTCCAATCCTCTCCTCTCGGTCTCTTTCTCTCTCTCTCTTTTTCTCGACCGTTGTGTGCGTATAGATATATTTTTATGCCCGACTCGGTATACACACAAGCACATATATATATTGCATATGTATATCGACAACTCATATACGCGTATGTATACGAAGACGATGTACAGACACGGGACGCAACGCGACGAACGCACACTACTCGTTCGGTAGCCAAAGCAACAGCAGCAGCAGCAGCTTTTATTATAACGCGCACTGCGCGAGAGTCTCTCTCTGACTCTGCGGTGCATACGGAGTTTGTTGCGCTGCGTATACCGTGTACGGCCCTCTCGCAATCCTACACGATAGTGTTAATTTACGCGTGTCTTTCTGTGTGTCTGTGTGTGTGTTTGTAAATGGCATCGATTGCAGATGTTTTGTGATGCGACGCGCGATACAACGCCTCGCGAGTGCTCCAAGAGCCGCGAAAAGTACGAACACGAGTTCGTATACGGTTGTGTATACTCGAGCACAAAACGTATTGTAACGCGCGCAACAAATAAACACGTGCGCGTAAAAGTGAGAGACTGCCGAATAGCCGAGCGCGTCATACGTCAAACGTACACTCTCGCGACACTCGACGTGATTATTGGCGCTTTTGCCGCGCCGCAATCTTCCTAATAGTTCTCTTTTTTTCGAGTTTTGTGTGCCTAATATAGCTGCAACGAGTTTGTTCTCTGTGCGCGCGTCGGTCAGTTTAGTGCCTCGTATACACATCGAGCTTGTGTGATTTGTGTCTTTTGTTCTTCTCTCGCCGAGCGTTTGTGTACTTTATAGGTAGTCGAAGCTCCGGGTACATAATAGTAGTACTATAGTTTTTGCTCGCGGTGACGACGACGACATCGGCATCATGGTGATTATTTTGCGATCCAGCAAATTGGCCCTGCGAAGGAGCAGGAGGCCGCGTTTACTCCTGACCCTGAGAAAGCGCAGGTTCAGAAGAAGCAAAAAGGTAATTCGTCACGCGCGTGTAACAGCTTATCAAGCTCCTAAAAGTAAGGACTGTCGTTTATCGCGAGCCAGTCGGACAACTCGGAGCAGACGGACAAACTACGTATATATTGTCGTCTCGATTCCATTTATCGATATATTTAATTATGGAGACGGATCGTCACAGAGATCGCGACGCGCAGAACAGATACAACAATTGAGATTATTCACACCGCGCTTGTACACTCGATGCATCCGTACGTGCATCGTACACGCGAACGACGCTTTGATGCGGCTCCTCGAGCCTATGTATATATCTATCTAGATGTGTGGGTTAACCCCGCGCAGCGAGCCGGTATGCGCGTCCCCGTGCAAACGATCGCTTTTGTGCGGTACGCGTTGGTATATGTATATTAAGCATCTGCGCATGTGCGCACGAATTGTTATCGAGCTCTTGCATGTGCGAGTGACTCATTACTGCAGTGCATGTTCGGAGGATACCAACCACCTGCTTTATCGACGCCGATCGAGCTGGACTCGTGCAATTACACGTGTTACATGATTATTTGCGAATTTCGATATTTTATAATTATTGCTTCTAATTCTCATTTGTATCGATTCCGAGAGTGATTTGTTTTTTATTGCTAACCGACTCTCCGCGTGTCTGTTGGTTGCTCAAACATGGCATACACTCGCCTTTTTTTATCATCGTCAACATTTCTCATGGCTCTCATTACTCATGCACCGATTGATACAAAAAAAAATTGTTGTGTTTTTATTCTTTAAGAGGTGTGCGTTATGGTTTGTCTCTTTTGAAACAAAAAAAGCTGAATAAAAAAAAGTGTCGTTATTATTCGCATCTCGACTATAACAGGAGCGAATCGTCTCGTCGAGGAAACGTACGCAACGATTATGAACGTAAACTATCGAACGATATATAGCTCGTCGTCGTCGTCGTCTTCGTCTTCGTCGCTCGCGAAGCACGAAAATAGCACGTGACTCGAGCCGATACTCGCGTTTCACGTGGCCTGGAATAATAATATTACAATATATACGTTATAGAAACGAATGCATCTTAATGCGGTTCAAGCAGTATAGAATAATGAGTTAATTTCGCATCATCGTTGGTTTTTTTTTCCTCTGGACTCGCCGCCAAGAAAATAAAATAAAAATATTCTTCGGTTTCCATCGGGTAACTATATTGTTAAGCGTCAAACTCAGCTCGACCGATTTCTTCGGTCTCTCTTCGATTTGATGTAGAAACAGTCCCTGCACACCTCGTCGTGGGTCATTATAAGTATAGGAATTGGCCTGGTGCGTCGCGTCCGTTGCTCCTCCGACACATTGCGCGTTATCGCTCGTTACACATATTACAAGGCGTGCGTGCGTTGCATATAGCACAATAATAAGATGCACCCTTTATTATACAAATATATCTTTCGTTCTTTCGCTTTATGTGTGTGTGTCTGCTATATAAACGACGTATCGAAGTCAGAGCGAGAGAGACAGAGGGACCGATCGCCGGTCTAGATATTATGTACTCGTGTGTGCCCGCTGCAGGCTTACGTGTTGCACCTTCTCTCTTCCTCGCAGACAGCAGCAGCAAAAAAAGCCCAAGATAAGAAATAATTACCCCGCGGTATTTGGGGGTATTATACACACACACACACACATACACGTACACACGTTTACGCGTGGAATACCACTGGACGCAAAAGAACGACTGCAGCTCGGAAAGAGAGAGAGAGAGTCAAGACGTTGATAATACTACTTATGTATACGTATAACACGGAGTACATATAGAGAGAGAACCTCGCGATCGCCGGCCTTGGCGAATATCTTTCGCCACTGCGCGCCGCTGCCGCCACGGTCGCCGGTATTCGATGCATTTTAAGCGATGGGAAAGTCAAGGAAGAGAGAAGAAGAAGTGTATGTGTGTGCATTAAATACACACAGACAGAGAGAGAGTCTAAGGGGCAGAGAGTAATTAAAACCGGCGACTGCACATGTGCGCTGCGCGCGGCGCGGTGTATACGTAAGGTTGAACCGAGCGAGAGAGAGAGACGCGCGAACGATTTCGCGTATACCCATACTTGCCTGTATTTTATACGTAATCGTTGCTCTCTCTCTCTCTCTTACCGCACGACGACGATGAATGTGCCGAAAATTTTTCGGATGCGCCGTGAGTTCTGACTCTACCGGTTCTCTCTCTCTATATATATATTTTCATTGCCGCGCACAAGAGTATAGAGTCGATGAAATTTTGTTCTCGCGTTATTTTACGTCGATTATTATTACTTGAAAAAAAGAAGAAGTAAAGGAACAGAAACATTAGTTTCAACAAGAACAAAATATAGATTTCTTCGAGACCGATATATAATAGGTGCCGTAGTAGCGCACACGCGAGGCGTTGAGCCGCGGGTTTTTCAAAAATAAAAGGGAGGGAGGCCTCAACTGCAAGGCTCTCGGACTCGGCTTATCTTACATCGAAATCGTACCAGTTTTCGCGGCTTATAAATATCTAATTGCAGCTGTTACGCCGCTGCAGCGTGCAATATCGCTCACGCTATGTTCCATTGTATTATCTCTCTCTCTCTCTCTCTCTCTCGTGGTAGGTAGCACTTCCTTTTGGGATACGGGGCATATATATGATAATTGAATGATCAGGTGCATGTGTGCTGCGCGCCCCTCGTATCGTTCCGTTCCCCGTATCTCTCTCGGCCCAATTATCGCGTTGAACTTGCACACACACACGTTTTCCTCGCTATGTTTTATACTTATAAAATTTTACATAAACACATTCGCATTGCGTAATGTGCGAGACCAATCGATATGTATAACTAACGATCTCTTTTCTCTTTGTCGTGTATACACAGGTACCGGCACCGCTGCCGATCTGCCGCGAGTGCCTGGGAACGACGGCGAGCGGCAACAACAACAAGCAGCGCAGCACGTCGTCGGCCGCGTCGCCGGCCTCGTCGTCGCCCCAGCGAGGAGCAGCAGGTGGAGGCGCTGAAAGAATAAGCCGCTGCAACTCGTGCGGCGCCGCCCTGCACTGGGCCTGCGCCCCGACGGAGCTCATCCAGCTGCTGGAGCGCGGCGGCAACTGGTGCTGCGACGACTGCGCCGGCCAGCCGTGCGCCGGCTGCCAGCAGGACCGCGAGACCCAGACCTACCTGGTGCGCTGCCACGGCCCCGGCTGCCCGAGATCCTATCATCTCACCTGTCTCGATCCGGCGCTGGACAAGCGCAGCAAGGCGCCCTGGAGATGTCGCGCCTGCCTGGACGGCGGCAACAAGCCCGAGGCCACGAGCGGCGGCGGCGGCACGCCGCAGACGAAGAAGCACGCGGCCGACTCGAGCACGAGCAGCAGCAGCGCCAAGAAGAAGCAGCAGGCTAGCGCCAAAGACGCTCGAAAGTAAGTGCACGACTGAGCGTAATCGATGCATTGTTGTCATCGTAGTACGAATCATTCATATATAAAAAATGCAATCCCTAATCGTCATTAAAAAACACGATTTTCATTATCCTCTCTTTTTGTGTGTTTTTTTTTTATTCTTCGACTCGCGCACACGCAGGTCTTTAGCAGCGACACCGGCATCGTCGAATCGAAAATCCACCGTGGCAGCGACTCCGACGTCCTCGAGAGGAGGAGCCGCGGCTACGACGCCGGGAGGAGCCGTAACATCGTCCAGCAAAAAGTCATCGGCCACGTCGGAATCGGCCACGAGCAGCAGCAGCATCAAACACGCGTCAGCGGCCCAGGTGGACAACAGCTCGGACGGTAATGCGGGTGTTGTCTCCCCTCGTCAGCCTTCGTCCTCTGTCTATACCTTTCCCGATCCACTTCTCGAATTTTCTTCTCAATCGTCCGCGTCCCCGTCCCTGCATCATTGTCACGTGTCACAATCCTCCTCCTCGTCCTCCTCCGCCGTCGTCCACAACAGCAACAGCGGCAACAAAAGTCAGCAGGCGCTGGGCGTCTCCTCCGCGACGAGCAGTAGTAGTAGTGGTGCTGTCGGTAGCAGTGATAGCGGCGCGACGACGATCCTCTCCCCGAGCGCCAAGCCGCTCGAGGAGAAGAACGATAGGATATCCAAGGAGAAGCAAAAGTTCTTCAGATTGAGCGCCTTCAATGCCAAGCACAAGAAGCTGAAAGCCGCGGCCGCGGCGGCGGCCTCCATGGACGAGAGCGGTAGCATCGGTAATAAACCTCCGAAGAGGGACGAGTGCGGCGGCGCTGTCAAGCGCTCGCGACCGGCATTGAAAGCCTCGGCTGCGGTGCGCCAGAAGAACCGAAAGACACACAAAAAGTCCAAGACGCAGACTCATAGCGACGAGGAATCCAGTGATAATAATGACGAAGTCGACGACGACGACGACGAGGACGACGAAGACGACGATTGTCTGAGCTCCAGCAGTTCGGACGAGCAAGTCACCGAGGAAGTAAAGACCGTTCAGAAGCGTAAAACACTGTCGTCCTCGAAATTGTCCTCGTCGTCCTGGAGTAAAAAGAGGAGCAACGACTCGAGCGCGGATCAAAACCGCGTCGGCAGTAGTAGTAACGTCAGCGGCAGTAATAATCAAAATAATAGCAAAATGTCTGGCCCGTTCGCCTGCAATCTCGACGAGAAGAAGCCCTGGGGCTTCGCGGCGGCTGCGGCGAAACTCGGAGTCGACGGCGAGAGTCCGTTTTTCAGCAACCTCAAGGCCTTCGGAGCACCGCTGCCGAAGCTCGAAGTTGGCGACAAACCCAAATTCGCCGTGGGCTTGGATCCGCTGAACACGGACAGAACGAGAAGCAGCGTCGTTGCGCTCGATTCAACTAGTAAGACGTCGCATCAGCATCAGCAGCAGCAGCAGCAGCAACCACAAAAAGTTAAAAGTACATGTAATAGTGATAATAGTTGTAGTGATAAAGATAAGAAACAGACACAGCAGCCAAGGCCAAAGCAACCGGGTAGCGGACAGCTACGTGGATTATACGATGGTTTGAGCCACTTTTACTCGGCTCCGATTAGCACGAGCCGCGCAAAACCTGGCGCACCACCACCGAATTACGCGCCCGACAGGCGGAAAAAGTCCTCGTCGACGACGTCGCCGAGCGCGACGACAGCACAACAGCAGCAGGCGGCTCCGGACAAGAAAACGACCGCGACACCTTCTCCCAAGTCAACGGGCGTCAAGCCGTGCAACGAACAAACGAGCAAAGCCGGCCCGTTGCGAGGGAAGAAGGAGCCCGAAATGACTCTTGTGCCGAAGCCGAGCATCCTCGTGCCGGCGGACAAGGA
Organism: Trichogramma pretiosum; assembly: GCF_000599845.2. Taxonomy (NCBI): domain Eukaryota; kingdom Metazoa; phylum Arthropoda; class Insecta; order Hymenoptera; family Trichogrammatidae; genus Trichogramma; species Trichogramma pretiosum. The sequence goes on from NW_019640824.1 coordinate 180,464, forward strand.
GATCTCGATCTGCCTGGCCGACGAGGACCCGTCGGACATGTCGCCCTCGGGCCTGGTCAAGACGGCCGTCAACACTCAGCGGCAATTAGATCGCGCGTCGTCCGTTAAATACGCTACCACAGCCGAAGCCCACACGATGAAGCAAAAGTCAAAGGGAGATCGGAAGTCCGGTCAAGCCAGCGCCATGACAACCCGTCCCAAAACTCCTCGTCCAAAGTCAAATCCTCGTGCCTCGACTGGTGCCACCACTACCACTACCACCAACACCACCAACACCACGACACCCCGCGCGACACCCTGCTCCAACAGGAAGGGTAAGAGTCTACCCCGCCCGTTCTCTTTCTCTCTCTCTCGCTCTTTCACTATTACTTTTTATTCACCGCCTTCATTTAATTCACTAACTATTTTGTTGACTCCTTGAAGAAAAAAAAAATAATATAGACATTTTGTTCTCCGCAGCGACTTTTATTACTTTTGCATTGAATATAATTTTTTTCTCTATATATTTTTGTTCACCTTCGTAATTATTATTAACTTTTTTTTTTTTTGTAAAGTACGTGCCTTCAATACTTATCATATCCTAATCATCCATGTTTCGGTGAAATCATCCTTGAACATATATAACTCTGATTCCTTCACTCATGACTTTTTCACTTGCTCAATCTATCATACCACCGTGGATGTGTTGGCGGTGTGGTGTGGTGTGGTTTTTTTCGTGTATGCCTGTGCATTTGAACAAGAAGAGACATGGTTGTTCTGTGACGAGTTTTGTTGGAAATATCTTTAAATAACATGAGATGCTTTTTTTATTCACATAAATTCAAGAGGAATCTAAGAAAAAAGTTTTATTTGAAGATCTTCATAAAATTCGAAAAGGAAGTAATCAAATGGAGACTGAACTAGAAATGAAGACAAGCTCCTCCAGAACAATCAAGTTTTGAAAAAATCTTTATGTGGTGAAACATGGTGCAAAGTCATTGGAAGTTTTAAATACATCAATGATACCAAAATCACGTACAGCCAGATTATTTCTCATCGTGGAATTATTTAATATATACTGCATGCGATCGTTTCATTTATCAAAACATTGCTTTGGTGAAGTAATGTATTTTAATTTCTGCATGTATGGGCATAACAATGTTAATTTTTCCCTATTTTTACCGTCCAACAACAATTTTTTTTATTATTATTGAATACTAACATCACCACTAGAGAAATGAAGTACACTTTATACTTAATTGTTTTTATCGTATATAATAAAATCTGGGAAAACAGCCAGCACATCCTTTTAACTTTACCTTATAGCTTTATCCAATTGACACATTATTATTTTAATTATTTATTATTGTTTTTTTAATTTTTATTAAAAGTGTTATTTTTATGGCTATCAGTGCATAATTATCATAAAAATTTTTCCAAAAATCAATTCATTACATGAATTTTTTAAACTCAAATGACTCATGTCTTTCATTCAAATTTAGTTACTCGTAAGCTATATTGTTAATCAGTATAAATAAAGTATTTCACAAGCACATTAAAGTTGGATAAAATTTGAAGTAGTAGAAAAAAAACTCTAAATTCTGTTGGAATACATTTGCTTCACACCATGAGAGCCATAACATATTGTACAAACTTTATTTCGACCAATCAACATCAGACTCAATAAAATTTTTTCCTCTCCCATTACAGAAGAAATGGTTTTACCTCAAACTTTGCCAGCTGGTGTCACCCAAAAGGATGTGGAATTGTTCAAAGAGGCTCGTGAAAGAGCTAATCGTATGACATTAGCCGAGACGCAAAAGGACGATCAAGACGCTGCTCCGCCGCTAATCGTTAGTCCTGGAGGAACAGATACGCGAAATCCTGCTGCTATCGTTTTCGGGCGCTACGAGGTCGAGACTTGGTATTCGTCACCGTTTCCGCAGGAGTACGCGAGATTGCCCAAATTATTTTTCTGCGAATTCTGCTTGAAGTACACGAAGAGCAAGGCAGTTTTGGACAGACACATGAACAAGTGCAAAAAGAGGCATCCTCCTGCTACTGAAATTTATCGTTGTAATGGTTTATCAGTATTTGAGGTAAATATTATCTATCGGATTTAATCGCCAAAAAATTATGTCATCAACTTGTTTATAATTCAATATTTAATTCATTTTCAGATTGATGGTAATGTAAATAAAATCTACTGTCAGAATCTTTGCCTCTTAGCGAAACTTTTCCTGGATCACAAAACACTTTATTACGACGTGGAACCTTTCCTTTTCTACGCGGTAACCAAGAATGATAAATACGGTTGTCATTTAGTTGGTTACTTCAGCAAAGAAAAAAATTGTCCAGCACAGCGTTACAATGTTTCTTGTATCATGACTTTGCCTCAGTACCAACGACAAGGTTACGGGCGGTTCCTAATTGAATTCAGTTATTTACTATCCAAAGTCGAAGGGATTCCTGGTACACCGGAAAAACCACTCTCAGATCTTGGACGAGTGTCTTACCACTCGTATTGGAAGGGCGTTATTTTAGAATATCTCGATGCGCATCGGGATACAGGTGAACTCAAAATTGCTGAGATCACGAAGGTACAGCTTTTTTCTAATAATTTAGCTTCTGAATTGTGTCTAAATTGTTTGAATTGTGAAAGTAATACTAAAATAATTCCATCTTTTTAGGAGACTGGTGTATCGAGTCACGACCTGGCAACAGCCATGCAGTTATTAGGTTTCCTGCGTAGTGTACCAAACGACGAAGGCAAACGACATCTGGCTGTTCTTGTTGATTGGGATAAAGTCGATGCACATGTAGCCAAAGTTCAACGCAGTAATCGTATACAACTTGATCCGGAATGTCTTCGTTGGATACCTTTGTTGCCACAATTACCAACCACAAGTCCAGGAGATGAAGCTAATGATGCAGATTCCGAACATCTTGACTCCACTGACGACCAACAAATGATTTGTGCCTCAAATAAACCTGTTGCAGCTATGCCTGAAAAGGTGCAACGAATCAAAATCAAAAAGAAATCTCGAACGTCAAGAAAGTTAGGAGCGCATAGAAGATCCACGCCTATGAGGCCTAAAGTAATGTTCCATAAAAATAAGACGCCTCGAAGTGCGGATAAGAGCTTCGACGCTGTCGATAGCAGCGGAAAAGACGACGAACGGTCGCCCGAGAAAAAGAATATAGCAACAACTCCAAAATCCACTAGAACTGTTTCGAACTCGCAAAAGAACTTGGCTGGAGTTGCGAAAACTCTCGCGACAACCACGCCTTCAGCCACATCTCGTCGCAGCGTAAGAACAGCTCTGAAAGCTACGACTCCGGCGGCACAGGGTCTTGCATCGCCGAATACCCCATTATCTCGGAAGCGTAAATATTCCGAAAAAACCACTGATCCCGAAGATGAATTGGTGGAACCTGTCCCGTCTGGCAGAAAACGGGTTCGCGAGTCTCGGGAAAAGGATAAGGATTCTAACAAAGAGAAAGAAAAAGAGACCAGAAAGAAGGAGTCCAAATCGAAAGAGAGTAAAGAAAAATCAAAATCTTCGCCAGAATTGAAAGCAGTGAAGGAAAGTGCACGAATCAAAGAACGTGTGGCTGCTAAGGAGGCATCTCCGTCTGCTGCAACAAGATTACAGCGATCACCGTCTAAGGAGCAATCACCTGTTAAAAATGTTGGGAAGTCTAAGAAGCAAACGAAAATCGACGATATTTTACTAAAATCCGATGGTCGACATAAGAGCGCATCTAAGTCGGGTCGTGAGCGACGTGCTAGCGGTACAGCTCACTCAGCTGACAACGAAGAATCGTCAATTCGCGGCAATTCGCGATCATCCAAAAAAGACAAGGATTCGCTTCCATCTTCGCGACGTCGTTTGAGAATGCAACCCGAAGCTGTTACCGATAACGAGACCGAAGACGTTATGGAAGTGACAAAAGAATCCAAAACCGCAAAGAAACAGCTTACCATTACTGAAATGTTTACGAGTGCCACTGCTTCTGCACCAGCGACTACTAATACCGAAACCTCTAGTGAAAATGAGACTCCTACTGAATCGAATAAAACGGATAAGCCCGAAAATGCTGTAATGAGTATGTCGCCACCTCGCGTTATGAATTCTTCGATTTCGAGTCCTGCCGAGTACGAAGCTGGAGACGAAGATGACGGAGATGATGAGGAATTGTTGTTACCAAGAGCTGAAGTTAATAGTGTGATAAAGTCGCTTGACGCAGCGATTGAATCTGAGAAAGATGCTGAAATGGAGGCAGCCGCTGCTGCCGCCGCCGCTGCTGCTGTTGAGGTTTTGAAAGAGAAAGAGCTCATTAGTTCTTCGATACAGGATATCGACATGACTGAACCTGAACAGAAAAATGAAAAAGAAGAGAACCCCGAACCGTTGTCGAATATCATTGATGAGCCCATGGAAGAGGAACCTCCGATAGAAAAAACTTGTGACCTTAATGCTGAAAAGAGTGCAGATCCTATCAGTAAGGAAGATATTCCTGTTACAGAGATGCCTTTGGAGGCTCCAGTACAAGAAAAATTGACACATCCGGTAGCGGAAAACAATGACTTTCAACAGGTATCACAGCAAAATCAACAAATCATAGTGACTAATCATGCGAGTGTTATAGAATCCTCTATAACTAAAAGTCACATGCAAACTGTTGCACCTCAAGAAAAAGTTGCTTCTGCACCGACTGAACCTACTGCGGAAATTACTCCAGTGGTTAACCATCCTGAGGATAAACTTCATTCGCCGGAAAGTGGTAAGCTAAATTGATGTTTAAATAATGTTTTTTTTTTAAGATTCAACTTGACTCTTACTAATTTTATTTTTTCGTGTGTATTTTAGGCAAAACAACACCGCATCCCGAAAATCCTGGTTCAGTGAAACGTACGCCGCCTTCGCAAGCAGATCTTCCTTCGATGGGCGTGTATACCCCTGATTCGACCACGAATTCGGTGCACTCGCTTCATTATGGTCAATGCGATCTTGACGTCAGTCAATTGGGACTTGAGTCGCCTACTTCTATTGCTAGTGACTTGGCATCACAAAACAGCGTTGAAAGACCGCCCAGTGCATTACCCTCCATGCCTGCTCAACAGTCGCAGACTGTGCAAGTGGGGCCATTGACAACAGGAGTGCCAATGCAGCTGAATAGTCAAACTTCTGGGCACTCTGTTAATTTACAAACTCAACAAGTGCACCAGCAGCAGCAACAGCAGCAACAACAACAGCAGCAACAACATCAACACCAACATCATCATCAGCAATCGCAACAACACCTACAACATCAGCAGCAGCAACAGCAACAATATAACGACTGCTCGCTGCCGCAGCATGCGGCTACCCAGCACGTAAATATTCAGCAATCTCATTCTCAACAACACCAGTTGCAACATGCTGATAAAAACCCATATGTAAATAAATTTTATTAATGGTAAAAAATTTATTTTAAAAAATGTACGCTACAACAATTATATTTTTTAAATAGCTTCAACAGCAACCGCTGACGCCGCAACAGCCTCGCACCCCTCAGTCGCATACTCCTCAGAGTTTACCAACTCATAGCCCGCAGCCAGTGCAGTCTCTGACTCCTCAGCCGTTGTCTCAGCCTCATACACCTCAACCTATTCCACAAACGCACACGCCTCAACCAATGACTCCGACTCAGTCGCATACGCCGCAACCTATGCAACTATCGATGGTCCAGCAGCAGCAGCAACAACAACAGCAGCATCATCAACAGCAACAACAACAGCTACAACAGCAGCAACAGCAACAACAGCAGCAGCAGCAGCAACAACAGCAACAGCAGCAACAACAACAACAACAACAACAGCAACAACAGCAGCAACAACAGCAACAACAGCAACAGCAACAAAAGCAACATTCAAGAACTCAATCTCTAATTCATGCTCATAGTCAACAGTTGCAATCTCAACCTCAACAACAATCACATTCACACTCACACAGTAGCAAAAGATCTAGTTCTCAAAATTCTCATAGGTACAGTTTTATTCATGTTCTTTTATCAGTTTCTTTCTATGTAACCAATAGGATTGTTTCAATTCAAAATTCTTAAAAATCATTTCAGATCATCAAAATCTCAGAGCAGCAGGTCTTCGCATCGAGGCACGCCACCGACGACGCAAACGCAAGCACAGCAATTGCAACAGCAACAGCTTCAACAACAGCAGCAGCAACATCAACAGCATCAGGCTGCCCTCGCCACCGTGAGCCACAACAATCATCTGGCGCAGCAGTACCAGCAGAGCGTTGCTCAAGTCGGACATGCGCACGCCAGTCATAACATGGCAGTGATATCCCAGACCTCGGCTGCCAATTACATGGCTGTGTCTCAAGCAATGGCTTTTCCAGCAAGTCAAAATACTTACGTGATACATCGACCGAGTCGAACGAGCTCGCACACTCCGGTCTGCACGACAGCTACGAACTTTTACATCCAAACGACACCGGTGCCGCCGAGTCATACGCCAACTCCGACTCTCAGCCCTGCTAGTGGTCCGAATCATCAGACGCAGCAAGGGCCGACCAGCCTGGCGAAGCTTCAGCAGCTGACCAACGGTTTGGAAATGATGCCTCCAGCTCCCAATCTTACGCCACCGTCGCCCATTTCTCACACAACGCCGCACTCGTCGAGACAGTTGTCAACGCCACCCCAGGTTCCCTCCATTAATTATGCCAAGAACTATTACAACGTTCAGCCGCCATCGGCACCGTCGTCCGTGCCGCCGTCGTCGAGTCGTTCCACCTCTCGATCTTCAGCCACACCAACAGGCATGGCGAGTCCTCTGGGCTCGCCTTACGTTCCGACCGAAAGCCTTTACAGACAAACGTTGGATCCAGGTAGCAGTTGTCCGCAGATGCAAAGCGCAGCGAGTCGCGTGAGCCCTAACGTTGCCATCAATACAAATCTTATGGCAGCCCAAGCAGCCTACGGCTATCGTCTCAATACGGGGCAATCTACGAGCGGCTACATAAATCAAGCAGCCCAACTCGGCAGTTTCATGAACCCAACAAGTCAATTACCCGTCGGAGTTGTCAATGTTCAGCCATATGCTCAAGATCATCAGCAGAATCCGGCTACGGTTTACACGACGCATTATGGCTACATCAACGGCAGTCTCATGCAGCCGCTGAACGGGACCATGAGACCTCGCTAGCGACCCTAGAACGCGGCTAGCGCGTTTAACGTGCCACCGCCAAGGAATTCGATTTAAGCCTCCTATCTTATAAGGCATGACAAATGTTTTTCATTACATGTAATGATTTTAAACATACAAAAACAGAAAGTTCTTTGACTGTTTGCATTATTAACGATCTTCCAAGATTCTCTTTCAAATTAGTTATTGTTGTGTTGTATTTGCCTTGAAAACTGAAAAAAAAGAAATTACCGTGATGATTTTAGCGAAGTATCGAGATAAAATCAGTGGTCGTATAAACAGATCTGTTTAGAATCTTCAGTATTTTAATCGTATCCGTTATTTTTTGTCTCTATCGAAAATTGATTTAAAAGCAATTTTAGATAAGAAGATTTACAAGCTTTATGGTTGCTTGTATGTTTACCTGAAATATTTACGTACAGCATTTAGGAAATGTAGCGAAAATGGAATAACTAAATTGAATTGTTAGCAGATTATAGGAACTTGGTCATCTATTTGACAATTTAATTGAGCAAATTCGGGGCATTTTCATCAATTTCTATCTTTTTGCAGTGTTACGTTATATGTGTATAGTATAATGATATTTGTATCTAGAAGAAAAAAATTTGAGAATTAAATAGGAAGATGATATACTTACATTTAAAATATTCTGTTTGATATAATCAATTGTTGAACGTTGTTGTTTACGTTTTAACAGGGCCCGCTGTACTTTATTGTATTATATGATATGATATAAATGATTAGGAAGCATTAATTTTGTTTAGCTGATTCAGGTATAGAAAGATACAATAACAATAATAATTTTTTATTATTGTAATCAACGTGGATCGTCGTCATTACTTTTATTATTGCTATTATATATTATTTATAAAAAGTTATAGATTGTAAGAAGTGATGAGGTAATGCGTGACGAGCATGTATTATATAATTAGTGCATTGATAATTGCGCTTTTTTATGTCCTATTTTATATTCAATCATTGCACTCATTCTTGTATTTATTAGAACTTCATACGTTTTTTTCATAAACTTTACTGGTTATGAATAATTTCATTTGTTTGGATTAGTCCTAGTCTTGTATTTCTCTTCTTTTTTTTTACAAAAAATATGTAAATTGTAAACCTAACAGTTTATATTACTTACAATCAATAATACTATTATCTTTTCTTGATTCATAAATGTGGTAATGATGTAATAAATTATGGAATTAATTAACTATGTATATATACGATATAAATCGAAATAATTATTGACTCAATGGGCTATTCCTCAAAGTGTCATACAAGATATAGTGTACACAATGAGTATAAAAATCAAATTATTTTTTGTATTAGTATTGTAGAGAAACGTGGTAAAGAGAAAAAAAAGCGTGAATGGTTGTACGTAAGAATGAATAAACTCGTGTGATACGTGATAAAAAAGTGAAAACAATATAAACGAGAGTAATTAAACTTAAAATGCCTATTTTGCCCTGAGAAAAATACAAATTATCAAGGGTGCTCGCTTATAATTGAAACCTTTAAGTTTCAAAAAAAAAAAAAATCTCGCGACACTTTGTGGAATGGTCATGAATTATAGATAAATATATATAAAAATACAGTTATATATATTTAAGTATTCAATATTCATGATACTGACGTATATAAATATATATAAATACACGATTATATATTTATACATAGTAAATGATAATTTTTCTTTCGAATCGATCAGAGTGCGTGAAGTTACAAGTGAAGAAAAGGAACTTGGCGCGTTAGTTTTTAGAATATAAAATAATATATAAATATATATAATACCTTTAAGAATATTATTATAATGTAAAAAATATCAATATTTATTGTACATAAATATACAAAAACTACTAACAAATAAAATTTAAATCGTGAAAAATTAATGATATCGTCGCTTTTTGTGGTGGCTCCTTTTACGTACCCCTACGATTTTTCTCTTGCCCGTAGTCGCCGTCGTCGTGCTCCTCCTCGTATTCGACGACGACGTTTTTGTCCTCGTCCTGGTCGTTCTCCTCGACCTTTAATTGCGTGACGTGACTACATTATAGTACACATAAAACATCGTGTGCGTGTACGCGCGAAATGTCCAAAAAAAAGTGCAAATACGCCGCGAAAACGCAGCTCTCTCACCTGTCCTTGCTCGTAGCAGCAGCAGCAGCAGCAGCAGCAGCAGCGGACTGCTTTTTGTAATTGTTGGCGAGGGGCAGCGGCGGCGGCGGCTTCGGCCTGACGAGCCTCGCGCGATCCGCCTCGGGATCCTTGCCGAGGCTGAGGATGCGCTTGCCGTTGCACTTCCTCTTGCCCTTGTTGCTGCGCTGCTGGCGCCTCGTGACGCGCCGGTCCTTCTCCTTGCTGGCGATCTCGATGTACTTGCTGCGCTGCGCCTCGCTCATCGTCTTCCAGCGCTGGCCGGCTATGCGGGCGATCTTGGTGACGGGCACGTCGGGCCGCTTGTTGCGCAGCCTCAGAAAGAACGCGAAGAAGGGATTGGTGGTGCGCAGCAGCGAGCTCTCGAGCAGCTCGCGACGCTGCTCCCGGCGCGAGTGGGACTTGCTCGTGCCGCGAAAGTCCTGATCGTTCACGGTAGTACCTGTTGCCGAGCTGCGGCGCGCGGCACTTTGGAGGTAAAGGGTCGCGTTATTGGGGAAGAGACAGAGTGCCGACCGTTTCGGGAAAAAACTTACTTTTCGAAAATTTTTTCGGCCCTGGATGTGTGCTTGCCCGACGATTTTCTCGATTTTACATTGCCCATAATCGAAAATGACGCTCGACGTTTTTGTAATCGGCATTTATGGTTACATGGTTAATTTTGGCCCGTGCCTTGAGTATCCGGCTATTATCAAAATACTGAACGTAGCAGCGGCTTGAAATTATCGCATTATCGATCGGATGGAGCAATGTATACATTTTGTTTTTGAATCAATTTACACTTGCACCATTTCTTTTTAAATATAAAAAATATATATACTCGTGTATTTGAAACGTTTCAACAGGTAAAGTACACGTAATTCGTAGTTTACAAAAATTGCTCTGAGCTTTTTACACGACTTACGATAAGGAAGAAAAACATAATGTTATATTTACAAAGAGTATTAACGGGAGTAATTCGCAACAATTTTAGCGCGCACCGATTCACAGCTCGCCGCCGGCCTTGCGGGATTTCTTATTGCTGTTGTCGTTGTTCTTCTTCGCGCCAGCCGCGCTCGGGCAGTAGCAGGCCTGCCTCTGGGCGTCGAGGTAGCTCTTGCAGCCGAGGGCCGTGGTTCCCGTGTGCAGCAGCTTGGCCGCGGCCTTGCACGCGTTGACGATCGCCGTGGCGGCGCTCTGCTGATAGCCGTCGCAGTATCTGTACAGGCAGCGCTTGAACTCGAGATCGCATCTGTCTTTGTCCTGATTGCACGTGTCGTAGCAGATGTCGTGGGCGTTGCAGCACCTGGTCATCTCTTCGAGGGGCAGGTACTGCTGATCGATCTGTGGCATATGAGGCGTGAAAAAAAATCGTTAACCCGAGAATTTTTCGATTTAACGCTGCGATCGTTCTTGTGTACGTACCTCGAAGCCCAATGATCCACAGCCATTGCTCTGAGGTTTGTGGTTCCAGTCGGCTTTTGGTGAGGCTCCTGTATAAGAGAAACAAAATGATAAGTTGAGAGCTTTTGAATTAAGCGCGCGCGCGTCACACGTTATAACGACATGCAATCTTAGCAAATGTGCTTTACGTCATTTCGTGAATAAACTTCGGTATGACATTTTTACAAATATTACCAATATAATTCGATGTTTGTATAATTATAATATTTTACTATTGATTAACATTTTTGAGATTTTTAATAAATGATGATGACAATTACTTGAAATTCCATTTAATAAAAATTTAAGCAATTTTTAATTGACTCCGTATATCAATAATCACGTGGAAAGTGTAAACACTTCTGGAAACTCAACAATGTCGCGAAATTGACATATTATGTAGGTTATATTCGCAATGTTGACAGAATCTGCAGCCAATGTGTACGATGCGATTCGCGATTCGCGATCCGACACGTCAAGCTGCACATACACGCATATATACATACAGTACGGGCGTCTGCTGCAGTCACTCACCGGACGGGCACTGAAAGTCGCAATGCTCCTCGACGGCGGCGTCGAACACCTCGTGTATGTCCTTGATCTTGTGCGCCACCGTGACGGCGTTCTCGAGCAGGTCCGTGAAGACCGTCTCGGCGGTGAGCACGGCGTCGCGCAGATTCTGCAGCAGGCCGGCCCCGTAGCCCGACCAGGCGTACGCCAGAAAAGTCAGGGCGTAAATGAAGAACTTGCGATACTGAAAGATGTCCATCGAGGCTGATGGTGCCGCGCGAGCTTTATTAATTATTACTACACCGATTGTTGCCTTGTACGTAAGAGTGTTGTGTATCACTGAGCGGGGGTACTTACTTGGTGCGTCGTCTCCGCGCGCGCGAGAGAGAATCGAGCAAAGGTATTTTTAGAGGGAACACTTGAATAAGCGACGTGCGTACGCTTGATAGGTAGAGTCGAGCTTCGCGTAAATTTCGTACTAGATCTGCAGGTATATAATACATGACATATAGCTGTCGTTCGTTGTAAGCGTTGCGTGGTTGCATTTCGGCGATGAATAAATGAGTCACGTTGGATTGCGAGTGAAAATACTTTATATATTATCTTTGTCAAATACACGAGTGATTAAATACATACATCGAAGGAAATTAATCCTTGTCATTTTCATAAAAAAAATTATCTTATCTACTTGAAACAGTGATGGAATACTGAGTGTGATATTTCAACAATTACAAAGGAGTGTACAAAGTTTTGGTGTAAATTAATTTCAATAACAAAAAAGATTTATCTTTCATTGATCAATGACTTAGATGCAATAAAAAACTAAGATATTTTTTATTAAATCAACAATTGGAAAATTTAAGCCAGTTTCTTGGCCAACTCTCCGCTTTCGTACAGTTTCTTCACATCAGTACCTCCTCCAATGAACTCTCCTTTGACGTATACTCTGGGTACGCTCCTGGCTCCGGTGAGCGTTCCAAGAATGTCTTGGAATTCATCCATATCGTCTCTTTTGTCCAGCTCGATAGCAGTGAATGCTTGCTTCAGTTTTTCAAAGCACTGTAAACATATGAATAACATATTAGAACTTGAATTTCTATTCAAATAGTGACATCATCAAAGCTATTTTCAATACTCACTTCTTTGGCCATTTTGCAGTAGGGGCATGAGCTTTTGGAAAAAATGACAACCTTGTCTGATTTGATCAAGTCTTGGACTCCTTCGACTGTAATGGCCATCTTGTTGATTGTCTTTGCTGTGCTGGAAACTGTACCCATTTACTTAACAAAAATTAAAAATACATTGATAATATTGAAACTATTCTAACTGAACATGTCATGTCAATCACAAATCTAAAACACTTGAGATCACTCGCTGAGGTTCAATTATGTTTTTCACAGTTTTAAATTATGATACATAGAGTACGGAGTACCTTCCCTCCCAGATGTTTCAAGACTGCTAGTCCACATTTGAGAAATAAATTGATAAAAAGTGTCAAAGTAAGCAAACATTGTAATCTTTTAAGGTTATATTATTATTGACTTGGAGAATTCTATACTTCTATCAAATATAAATGAATAATAGAATTGAATTATCAAAAAGGAGTCTATGAAGAAAATTCTAATGTGATAATTAATTTTTTGTGCAATGATATAAATTTAAGTGGTTTACTCAGAATGAAAGTTTATTAAACTACCAACATGATTAATTGAAAAACAAATGATAAATTGCAATAAACAAAACACAAATTAAGTGAATGCTCAAGAAGGAGTGGTTTAGAAAATTTTATACTATTGATTTTAATGCAACTCTACACACCAGTATTTAAAAACTATAGAGCACAAGTGTCAATTAAAAATTGACAAACTACCGACTGTATATAATATGATATAAACGAAAATGTAAGAATGTGACACCAAGAAGAAACCTTAATTAATTTACAGTAGAAAATAATTAAGAATAGAAATGATAAAACTAAAACTGATAGTTGATAAGACTTACATAAGTGTCAATCGGAGAGAGTATCAGTTGCGACTAACGTGATATTACAGCGACTGTGCTTGTAAATAAGTGTTCTACGCGGCGCGTAAATGCCCACGTAAGCGTATTGTTGCGTCTTACATTGTAAAGTTGGTCTTTCCCCGGTAATGGGGTAATGAGTCACGTGCGCATATTAGTTGCGTTGGAGCGAAATTTTGAACTCTACGAAATTTCCCAGGTGATGAATCAGTAAAAATACTTATGATATGGATAATGGATGGATTGATCATCATTATATTCATCTGTTATAAAAAATTGTTATTATAGAAAATAAGATGGTCGATCGGCCAAGTGTGGAAATTTGTGGATATGATACGTTCTATTTGTTTTCCCCGAAATACGCTAGGTCAAAAATATTTTTAAAATTTATTATTCATTAAGAAAGTGCTTTCTCAAAAACGAAAATTTGATATTAAAGATTTTTAACATAATGTGAGTAAAGAATAATCAATGAAAAATTTTTTATTCGTTAAAGAAATATTTTTTAACAAGAATTTAATTGAGTGGCGCTTTGTTTCAAACGTTTCATAAAAACATCTTTGGCTGGAGTTTATACTCCAAGGACTTATATATCACAAAAATATGTTGTAATTTTCTTAATTGATCTTTATTTCTTAAAATTAAACATAGTTGTAGTTGCACAGTTGAAATTTTGTAATTGATCTCGCATATGAGCTGCTATTCAAGAGCTTACTATAACCATCTTAGCGTTAAAACGTATGTACACCTTCGCCCAATTTTACATTATCATTATTGTATTTTTGATTATTCCAATTTACAGCACTGGATTTGGAGGAGAGCGTTCTTTCCCGCTTCTCGGATAACACGTGTCGCCACTATAGTTTACATTTCCAACACGCGCACCGGAGTTTTTAGCGCTCGCCGCTTGCAACTATAAGTCTTCTTTTTGGTTATAGCAAGGTAAAATACACATGGCTCTCCGTTGATATTTGCAATTTTTGTTATAAATTATTACATTAGTCATTGTTTAGTGTGTACGACAAACTAAAATCGTTGTTTTTTTTCAGTTATAACAAATCTCTATTGAAAAATGTCTGACGTTGAGACGTAAGTACAAAATTTTTATACCACATGTTTTTTCACAGAAATTTCCTTAAGATGTTATGTTGTGATAAATTTAATATTTTTCATAAGAAGACTTTAAAATTTCACCAAGTATTTATTTTCATTAACTACATTGACCATGTTAAACATTTATTTTAATATTATTAAATATTGTTAATAATATTTACTTCTGTTTAAATATTATTAATTTAGGTTATCTTTTTTTGAATGAATAATTAACAATGGTAATTGCTCATTTTTCAGCGATGATGTTCCCTCGGCAGTTGGTGGTCCTATGGACGTAAACACAGCACTTCAAGAAGTCCTTAAAACAGCCCTCATTCATGATGGAGTTGTACGAGGTCTTCATGAGACCACAAAAGTTTTAGACAAGTATGTCATGAATCTATTAATTACTGAACTTTAACTTTGCTTTAGTATTTTTCATTACTTATTAACTCATAATCATTTATAGGAGGCAAGCTGTTCTCTGCATCCTTGCTGAAAACTGTGAAGAAGCTGATTACAAAAAAGTCATATCTGCCCTGTGTAATGAACATCAAATTCCTCTCATCAAAGTTGACAATAACAAAAAACTTGGTGAATGGGCTGGTTTATGCAAGGTTGATAAAGATGGCAAAGCCAGGAAAGTTGTTGGATGCTCTTGTGTAGTCATCAAGGTAGAGTTTTTTTTTAATTTGATTTTTTTTACCTACAGTAAACTTTATCAAAAAAAATCTTCAATTATTATGATGAAATTTGGGCTCCCTCTACTGAGATGAACCCAAAAATTAAAATTTTTTGCTGAAAGAACCCATTTTTCTGATATATTATATCATTTGATTTGATTATTTGTTTAATTTATAAGTTCATACTAAATCTGGTATTTTTTTCAGGACTTTGGTGAAGATACTCCAGCTAAAGATGTCCTTATGGACTACTTGAAGCAAAGTGCTGTGCATTAAGTTTAGTTTAATAAAAAAACTATAAACAAAAAATTCCAGAAATTTTTTTATTAAACCACACATGACAGAAAATAATAATTTATGAGTAAAGCATGCATAAAAAGTTTCAATTATAATTATTCAAGACTGCTATCATTTGAAAATTTGGCTTTGGACTTTATTATACTTTCACAGAGACTTTTATGCTTTGGCCAATCTTTAACTTGACATTCTCTGAAAAATGATAAATATTAATGATATTAATGAAAAACGATAAATGATAAATTTTAAACATTTGCAACGCACTGTAGTTGTCAAGAAAATTTGTGACTTACCTAGAACAATAACTTGCTTCTTTGCATCTTGAACAGCGATGTTTTGCAACTTTCTTACAAACACATTTTTTAGATTCGATAACATCTAATTTGTCAAAATCATAAGCATCGCTCAAAATTTGAGCCATACTTTGAACATACTCCATATCTGTTGTAAATAGAGTTTTAGCTTGATGTTCTGCTAATCTTTTCCATCTTTTGTTATATTTTTCTCTAATCGAAGTACTTATCTAAAATGATTTTCAATTTCGTAAATAAATGACTTAAACATTTAAAGATGTAAAAAAATTGAGCAAAATCCAATAAGATTTACCTCAGGGATAATCTCTACATTTATGGGTTTTGGAGCTTTTGGTGTTTGAGAGGATACGTTCAGATAACCCAACCATCTTTTTAAGTCAATTAATGGTGTTAATTGATCAAGGACATTATCTTGTAAATATTTCTGTAACTAAAGGATGATTTTATAAGTTAAAAATTTACTCTCGAATTTTTTATATATTAAAATGAAGTTTACTTTTATTAACTGGGCCATACGAAATTCTGTAATATCATAATAAGGTGCGCATTTGGGATTCAGTAATAATTCTCTCAGACCAAACCATGCTTGACCTTCCATTTTACATATTTTATCCTTATCATTGTCAGTAATATCTTCCCATTTACCATTGTAAATTTTCCATGTGCCTTTACCATTATTAGTATTAGTATTCAATTTGCGTTTATTTTTTGGCTTATTGTTACCTTCACTTTCTTTTTTCCAAGGTTGATGTTCTATCAATTGAGATAATAAATATGGTACATCGTTGGTAGTCAACATACGAGATAGAGCACATAAAGGTAGTTGATCAGCAAATTCGGCCAAATAACGCAGTATGGAAATGGATCTCATTCCAATGCTAAATTCAATTTGGTCTTTTTTTTCTAATAATTCTTGTAAGCAAGAACTAAAATCAAAATTATTTTTAAATAATCAACCGCTATAGTAAGTATGTATTGTAAACTTACTCAGGATTTTCCTTAATTTCTTTTTTATTTGAATATAAAAGTTTAGTAAGATAATTTACGGCATAATCTATTAAATCAATGACAGATTCATCCATTGTTTCTACACTATCACTATGATACATTACATTTTCAAGAAGTGAAACAACTGTATCTTCATGATAAAATACGCTAAACAAAATGAAAGTATTAGCTGGTTCTTTGTGTAAATCAATCATTATAGGAAAAACTTTTTGTTTCCAAATCATTATTTGAATGGCTTCAACAACGAGGACAGGTATCTAGTTGAAAAGACCAATAGCTCAATACATAATTCAGTATTAAAGACAATTAAATAATCATATTTAAAAAACTAACTTTGTTGAAGCTAACAAACCACTCTTTTATATTTTCTTCTCTTAAACTATTTACTTCAAACACACTTTGTTGGTTTAAAAGCATCAATTTTTTATGATGTTCAAACCAGCTGTGAAAAAAAATAATAAAATAATAGTTTGCACCAAGTCTTAAAAAGTCTTAAAATTTTCATCCAATTATATCATAAACTATACCGTTTTGTACCAACATCATCAAGTTCAATTGGATGTAAATTTTGGATAAATGCTTCTGCTTCCCAAGAAGGTAAAATATTTTCTATATTTTCACTCATGCTTGACTTAACTTGAATTGTATCTGGCTACTAACTTAACTGTAACTAAGAGTCCTCCATTTGTAAACAAAACGCGGTTGAGTAGCGATGCTTTTTTATTAGAGAAAAAAGAATGTAGAAATAACTGTACCAATAAATTGATAATTATTATATCAAGTATTTTTGATTTTTCACAAACTTAAAACTAGAAAGGCACTCAATACAATTTTATATAAAAATAGCACTATGACATTATGATAAATAAAAAGAGTCAAGATTTACAAATTTATGATAAAATCAATTGTCAAACATGAGATGAATCATCATTAGTATCTGCTGCCATTGCTTCACGATTTTCATATGCCCAAAATCCATGGAATTCAATTAAAATACTGACCATTGTATCACCTTGACCACTGAAAAGAGATGACAATTTTATGTTAATAATTGATAAGGTGCAAAAGTACAAATAAAAATATTTAAATTTATCTTCAAATTTACCAAGATAAAAGATCTTGCAAAGTAATTTTGTAAGGATCTGCTGGTTTAACCATATCAAATATTTCATCTTTAACATCTTCAAAACTGACTGGTTCTTGACCATGCATTGTCATTTGTTCTTGAATTGCCTAAAATTACAGAGGCATAACGTAACTAAGGATTATAAAATATATTTTCAAAATACAAATCTTAAATCAGTATTAGCCTTACACGGAAGAAATAGTTCAAGCAAAATGTATCCAAATATCCTTTATTATTTATATCCAATATCCTGAATAAATAATGTAAGCTTTGTGGTTCATGTCGGTTTTCCAAAGCAAGTACAAAGTCTAAATATGTTTTATAGTCCATTTCACCTTCGTATGTTAAACATTCTTGAAAAACTCTTTCAAGAAAAACACCAGTCAATGTTCCAGTTCCATAACTTTGCAAATCAAACAAAGTGTTATTTTATAATTTTTTTCTAAAATGGATACAATTTTTGTCTAATGAAAATGAATTTTACCCAGAAAGCTCTTCTTTATTAAGCATGCCATTGTGATCCTTATCAAGATTTAAGTACTGGCCATATACTTTTAATGCAGAAGGTGCTGAAAACCAATTAGCTTCTTGTAAGTCTTTTGGTAAATCTTCATCACGCAATTCCAGTAAATCATCTAGGAAACTACAAGCTAGAATGTCTTGTATTCTCACTCTTCCTGTTCTCAAAGGATCCAAAAAGAAAAGAAATTTTCTAACAGCTGTGCAAACATAAAATGAATGGAAAGATTTTTCTAATCCTTCAAGTTGCGGCAGTGTTGGAATTAATTCCAAAATATAATTTTCTAAATCCTAAAATGACATCGTTATGAATAACTTTAACAGATACTTGAAAAGATACTAAAGTAGTTTTAAAATTCTTACTGATTCTCTTAAATAACCTTGTCCAGTAACATCATATAGCGATAAGCCTATTCTAGTTTGATGAAGCCAAACTTTTCTCATGACATAATTGAAAAGTGCCATAATACTTATTCTGCCATGGGGGTCACCTTGCTGTAATTTTGCAAAAACAACAGCCGTAAAATACAGACTGCATTTTGGTCCAGCTAGTTTTCCAACTTTTCTGAAATCTTCATAATTAATTAATTGCTCATCTCGGGCAATAGGAGGACTATGATGTTTGTCTAAAAGCACCCATAAGGCTTTCAATTCATTATTGTCTAATAGCTGACGAGAACGTCTCTGCAAAAATAAAGCTCTTGTTTCCTCTCGTAGCTTTTGAGGCAAGATTTCATCTTCTTTTGGTATCTAAAATACACATGTATTTTAAAAATTTTTTGACAAATAACAGATTGCAGATTAGATATTGAAAGTAAAGCATAATGTTTTTACCTTGAAGTAAAATTTAGGTATAATTTTGTAAGTTTCATCTGTATCTTTGGCATCAGCACCCTTCCATTTATTATATACTGTTTTGAAATGTTGATCCTCTATCTTTTCTTTTTCCTCTGCGTTTCGTGTAGTTTTGTCAAGAACTACAATAAATATTTTTCTTTATAATACCAATTAGTTCTTTTCAAAATTATTAATATTTATAATACCTTTATGGGATGCAACATAACTACGTAGTACCGAAGCCAATTCCATCACTAGAGATTTCGAAATTATTATTTGACGAATTGCATTTGACACATCAGTGTTGACCTGCAGACTGATGTTTGCTGTTTACAATTTACAGCCAGTGCCGCTGTTATGGTTATTCACGATTACACTGACATATGACATCAGTGACGGGTCATAAGCATGACAGGTTGAATAAGTCATAACGTTCAAAGGATAAGACTTCACCTAGTTTAAGTTGACTGTTAAAACTTTAATAGTTTACTTTTTAAAACATCAATAAGATACTATATTTTTGTCCCTTATTTAAAAATACTGTTAATTATTTCGGAAGATCGCCTTGAATAATATTAAAATTCCAAGGTATCTAATGCATCTGTGATCAAAATCCGTGAAAAAAATATTTACCCTAATAAATAATAATGATTTAAAATTTTAGCATAACGACAAAGTTCATGATCTCTCCATCTGCATAAACGTAAACGAAACAAAAATTGTTCTTATTTATAAACAAATTTTTTGCCTTATGATAGAAAATACAAATGGATAGTCGATCGATTACGCAATTATGACGATACTATTAAATATAGATCAGAGAAAGAAGGCGCCGATGCGAGACAAGGAAAATGCAACAATTCGACAATGATCATGAGTAAGCGATGTCGTTAACATACGACGCAGATTATTTAATGCGCACGTGGAAAATCGTTTTGGCAGCTCTCGCGCGGTCGCAGTGACGTATGCAGCTTCGCCAGTTGGTCTGCTAGAAGCCACTGACTCAGTTGCAGAAGTCGCAAATGTCATGAAAGCTTGAGTTTTGTATATCATTCTTTATTTGGTAAAACAACATGATCGATGACTTTTTACGATTCTTCATCGAAATTGATAATTTTAATCCATTGGGGCGTCTTCTGAATAATATCAATAGGTGAGCATCAGTGTTTCGAGCAATTCCTTGTGACCACACCACAATTGCGTGACCATGAATAAATAACCTTACATTTTATTGTTGCTTAATTTATTATTGCAATTATTGCAATAAAACGTAACAATGATTAAAAATATGTAACAAAAATTTTGATTGCGAAAATATATGCATTGAAAATATATACATTTCTTATATGCAATGTTTATTTATTTCCGTGTTTATTTGATTCAGTTCTCTAATTTTTTCCGTTTTATTTTTAGATAACGATACTAGATATATTGCTGAATAGTTCTTCATTATGTACAGGTAAAATAATTGTTAACTTGAATTGTTTCAGTCACGTGTGAATCTTATTTTAATGTTTATTTTACTTGCAATAGGTATACTGCAATTTTAGACAATTTAACCCATCATCTAAAGGACAAGAAAAGCATAAGATATGCTTTTTCCACATGGGATCAGAGTAGAACAAAAGAATACGAAGGGAGAAAGCTCATAGGGTATTTATACATTTCTAAACTTATTTTTAATAAATTACCACAAGTATTTCAATAACATGATGATTAATTACAGGTTCTCCATGGAACAAATATTTGATGTTGTGTCCGATGTAGCTAGTTATAAAAATTTCTTGCCATTTTGTAAAAAGTCTGATGTGATCTTAAAACAACCAGAGTTTTTGAAAGCCAACTTAGTCATAGGTTTTCCACCACTCAAAGAGAGCTATGTGTCAAATGTGACCATGTTATATCCTCAGTTAGTAAAGGCCGAATGTACAGATGGAAAACTTTTTAATCACCTCAATACTCTTTGGATTTTCACACCTGGTTTAAAAAATAATCCTCAATCCTGTGTGATTGATTTCTCGTTGTCGTTTGAATTCAAATCATGGATTCATTCTCACTTATCTAATTTAGTTTTTAATGAAATTGTACGACAAATGGAAAATGCTTTTATTGAAGAAGCTCACAGACGATATGGCAAGCCAAGTATCAAAACTGTTAGATTGGAATGACGATATACATGCATATAAATTTTTATTGTAAGAGAATCTTTTAGCTAATTTTTGACAATGTTGAATTTTTATTTTTGTGATGTACATTTATGCAACAATAATTTTTATAAAAGTGTTATTTTACAGATGTTTTCAACCTTGTTAACAATGTGAAAAACTTTATGTTATTAAAAAAACTAACTTGTGAAATAAAAAAAACTTGTACATAATGCAAATGAAAAAATGTTTTTTTTAATTACCAGCAAACATATTAAACAAAATCAGTTCAAGTGTCAAGAGAATTTAAAAATCTTTACATTAAATGAAACTATTTGAATGTAAAAAAGAAGATGAAAAATTATATTACATTAACTCATCTCAAGTCGCTCGCCTCATGAATTCACACGTTTTTCGATCTTCGAGACTACGGGTTAGTCACATGGCAGCCATACAACTGATGTTCCACTTTTTGGTGCTGTATATCCTAAACAGATTAAAATTGAAAAGACAAATTAGACGACAATTGCACAGAATTGAATCAAGTGTACCAAAAATAACGTCGAGGATCAATGGATGCTCTTGAGCGAACCTTTGTCGCGAGATCTCTTGTAAGTCGCCACGATGGTGCGGGGCGATGGTAAACGACGATCCGGGTACATCTCGGCGTAGATCCTGGACGCCTCGCGCGAATTCTTGTTGGCCTTGCCGTAGCACAGCAGCATGTCCGTGTACTCCTCGAAGCTGAAGGGACGCGCGTGATCCTCTTGGGTGGGTGCCATTTTTTGATTGGCTTTGCTGGTAGATTTGGATTGCGATGACGAGCGCGGACGATCAGCCGGTTTGATGCTGTTGATTAATACAGTTTGCCGATCGAAAATATCGTACAAGGATCCGGATGGGATGTTCCCTTCATGCACTACTTTTAGAGCGGTTGATTATATTTTTTCTCTTTCCACTACATGCAACAAGCGTCAACGAAGTATGTGAGCGCGAATGACAATTGAGACTCAAAAGACGGTGCATATAAACAACTGACGATCGTGAACGAGCGCGGCTGCATGCGAAAAGATAGGGACTGGTCTTTGCAGACCACAATGTTTACAAAATCTTCCATGAACAAACTTGTGGCAGGGAACCTTACCAATGAGATGCAAAGTTTTCAATGACGTGTTATAATTAGATCTATGAAAAAAAAATTATGATACATAAAGATGGGTAAGATTTATTAAATTTCAATGATTGATTTTTATTTGCAAAACTTTATACAAATGATTAGAATTATATACTTTTTTATCTTTTTATAAAAATATTCTTTATCAATTGTGAACAAGAGAAAAGGAAGCAATTTCGAAAATATGCATCATAATGAACTCTTATCTTAAATCTTATTTTGAAATACTGATTTCAAATGATAGCTGAAACGTCTATGAAAGTAACACTTTTGAATATAAATATACAGACATTTTATTTATGAACATAACTTTTGAATAATTCTGGTTAAAACTTTTCCATATCAGCTCATAAGACTGCTCATTTACAATGGCAATCAAAAGAATAGCTAACAATTTCCATAAGTAGATCGTAATTTTTTTTTCCTAGTTCTATAAAGTCTTCTGATGTTGATATTGTTTTAATATTTTGAGCAATAACACTTTTTGCCCAAAATTTTAATAAATCCATTTTGTACAGATCTGCAAGCTCAATAATTCTGATACAATTATTACAATTTATTGACCGATACAAATAATTCTCACAAAAAATTTTCAAATCCTCCATTTGATACTTGTCAGAAGCCATTAACAAATTAATTACTATATTTTCATTAAGCTGTTCTACTTTTCTTGTATAAACAAACTGTAACATGCTCTGAACAGTTTCAGCATTAAGATCATTAATTTTCACTATATTATCTTTACTTTCTTTCATATCAATGTTAAACATTGTTGCAAATACTTGGCTGCAATTAGCTAAAATGGCTTTATGCGCATGAAATGATTGATTTCCAACTGAAAGCTGAACATCTGAAAAGTCAGAATTGTTATAAAGTGTTGAAGAAGGTAGAACTGAGAGTAAAGTACAATATTCATCGTTTTTTAGTTTAGTAACAAGCCAAAAGCGAATTTCCATTATTCCATTTTTCAAATATTTATTCAAATTTGATTTTTGTATATCAGAAATCGTTATTTCATTTAATGAAAGTGATTTTCTGTAAGTTACGCAGTTTTGGCAATTCTTGTATTGTAGATAACTTTTTTTTGAATTCACTTCATCCTCTACATCATCTTCATTTGAGCGTTGAAGAAATATTTTTAAACACGTTATATAATCATTGTTATCCCAAATCAATACCCACTTTAAAACAAAACGCCACGGTTTCTTCCGCGAACAAAGAAAGATTGGAGAAGTAATGACATCTGTTTTTTCAATAAGTTCCTTTTTTATGTGCCATTCCATGTACGAAGCACTTAGTGTTGTAACAATAACTTGATCCATAATGAAAGCGAATAATACAAAATCAACGCTAGTTTTTTTTCATTCTTGACGATGATATTTTCGCAATGTGAGTAACTGAAAAGAAAATAAAGCTTGAATAACTTCAGTTTCACCTTGCAAAATCAAAAACCTGTAAACATATGCAATACAAACTTGTTCTGGGATCGTTAATCCAAAAACATAAACTTACTAGTACACACAAAGATTTTGAGAGTCACAGCGTCACTCAGCAAACAAAAAAAGAACTGATTTCGAATCTCAAGTGTTCAACCGAAAATATATGCTGTTTGATCAGTTCGACGGGTATTACCTAGATGTATGCGTACCAACCACATCATACGTCGCAATTACGAATTATTTTTTCAATCCGTCCGTGGTTTTTATTACTGATTCTGAATATGGCAACAGTGTAGTACTTATATTTTTGCGCGCGAAGTCAAACAAAGGAAACTGAAAACGATAGGTACCATAAATATATCAATCTTAGTACAGCCATCAGTATGTCGTTGAAAAAATGAAATAAATCACATAGAAATAAATGGAATAAGTGTCTATTTAACCGATAACATAGAGGACAAGAAAAGCATGAGATATGCTTATTCAACATGGGATCAAGGTAGAATCAGAGAATACGAAGGGAAAAAGCTCATAGGGTATCTATACGTGTCTAAACTTATTTTTAATAAACTACCACAAGTATTTCAATGACATGATGATTATAATTACAGGTTCTCCGTGGAACAAATATTTGATGTTGTCTCCGATGTAGATAGTTATAAAAATTTCTTGCCATTTTGTAAAAAGTCTGATGTGATCTTAAAACAACCAGAGTGTTTGAAAGCCAACTTAGTCATAGGTTTTCCACCACTCAAAGAGAGCTACGTGTCAAATGTGACAATGTTATATCAAAACTGTTAGATTGGAATGCATATAAAAACTTTTATCTTATGAGAATCTTTTAGCTAATTTTTGACAATGTTGAATTTTTATTTTTGTGATGTACATTTATGCAATAATTTTTATAAAAGTTTTATTTACAGATGTTTTTAACTTTGTTAACAATATGAAAAACCTATATTAATGAAAAAAAAACTTGCACATAAATGTGAATTATTTAGAGAATTTTATTTTTCATTTTCTTTATTGCAAATAAAAAAATGTTTTTTTTATAAAACAAATTGGAGTTGCAGGAGTATGGAAAAGTCGTTTATTTAGATGTAACTAATATACTGAATGATTATTAGCGATTATTAGAATCATATCGTCGTCATCAGCCAACATCCTCTGCGTCAATTTTACCTCTTCAACAATTTTCGAACTTTGGCCTGTAGCCGCCAAGCAGATTCGCCACAAATCGTCGTTACTTAGATTCTCGACGATCATGTCACAGCAGAGAATCGGCAGCCGGTACCTTATCAGCTCCAAGAAAAATCCTAACGCCCAGCGCCGGAAAAATCGTCTTGTCGGTATCTGGCACAGGTGCTCGACACACGCGCCGCAATAATCTTCGCGGAGTTTCCACAATTTTTCCGAGCTCGCGAGCTCGTAGTAGTCCGTGTACGTGAGTAATCTAGCCGCCACCTCCGGTCGTGAGTAGATGAAGTCGTACAGCGACAGACTCGGATTGATCATTATTTCTCTCCCTTTTGTGTCGAATTCTTCGCCATCGTACCACTGTTCTTCGTACTCTCCCGACTGGGCAAAAAATCGTCGCTGAGCGAAAAATTTCATGATCGTCAGGACGTCGCTCGGACTCAGCGCGTATCCTTTGTTCTCGAGATGTTCGGTGATGGCCAGAGCGCCAGACGCTTGTTTCAATTCACCATCGAGCCAATCATATTTTTCCGAAGGAATCGCCGCGCCAAAGCAACTCTCATCGGGAAAAACGAAGCTAGACAAGTCGGCACCGCGATCCAAGAGTACACGGACGGTTTTTGGCAAAAGATTCGCCACGGCCAATTGCAGCGGTGTTCGGCCCTTGCTGTCCTTCGCGTCCACCTGCACCAGCCGACCTAATTCGTCGCTGATGTCGAAGAACAGCTTTACAAAGTCGTCACTGTGGTATCTCTGGCAAGTGATATGTAGTGGAGTCAGCGCCTCCGCGTTAGCCAAATTCGGATCCCCGCCTCGCCGCAGCAGTAACTCGACCATCTCCTTGCTGCTCCAGTTTAGGGCATAGTGCAGGGCTGTGTTGCCCAATTTATCCCGAGCATTGACTCGCACCGTCCGCTGCATGTCGTCGCAGACCTCGAATAGCATCTTCGCCAAGTCGATATCCTCGCTATCGTCGGCCGTCTCGTTTCTCTTGCATATGAAGTGCAGAGGCGTCAATCCGTCGACGTCGGTGGAGTTCTGATCGGCGCCTTCTCTCAGCAGCAACTCGGCCACCTCCTTGATGCGCTTGGCCCGCACGGCGTAATGCAGCGGCGTCCGGCCCAACTTGTCCCGGGCGTCGATCCTTATCGGCTTGAACCTCTCGTCGCTGTGCTCGAACAACATCCTCAACGGGATGTCGTCGCCGTAATCGGCCTTGCACGCGATGTGCAGAGGAGTCGATCCCTCGGCGTCGGCCCGATTCGGATCGACGCCGTTCTTCAGCAGCAGCTCGGCCACCTCGTCGGCCATGCGCTCGATGGCCAGATGCAGCGCCGTTCGGCCCAGCGCGTCCGCGACGTCGACCCTAATCGGCTTGTACCTCTCGTGGCCGAAATCGAACAGCATATTGGCGAACTGCACGTCACCCCACTCGGTCAGACAGACGATGTGCAGAGGGGTCAGACCCTCGGCATTGGCTCGATTCGGATCGGCGCCGTTTCTCAGCAGCAGCTCGACCTCTCGCTCGTGTTCGTGCTCGATGGCCAGATGCAGCGCCGTTCGGCCCAACTTGTCCACGGCGTCGACCTGCATCGGTTTGTATTTCTCGTGGGTGAGATCGAAGAACGTCTCCAAGAAGTCACCGTCTCCTTCCTCGTTCTGACACACGATGTGCAGCGGAGTCGATCTCTCCGCGTTGGCCAAATTCGGACTGGCCCCGCTTCTCAGCAGCAGTTCGGCCACGTCCTCGTGAGCTTCGGCCAGTGCCAAGTGCAGCGGCGAATCGCCCGTTTTCGGCACGAGCAGATTGGGATCCACCTGGCCGAGCTCGAGAAATTTCTCGACGACGTCCTCGCAGCCGGTCATGCAGGCCACGTGAAAATGCGTCAAACCGGCCTCGTCGGTGCAATTCACGTCGAACCTGTTGTAAATCTCGAATAGGCTCTCGACAACGCCGAGGCACTCGTGTCTCGCCGCGAGATGCACTGCGGTGGTTCGCCGCGACAATGGCTTGCCGTCTTGGCCAACGACGGGCTCGTCTTTGTAACCGCTCTTGGCTACGAAGTCGACGATTAGTTCTCTATCATCGCTACACCCGTAAGTGATGGAATCCGAAAGAAGAGAGTCGATCTCGTGTGGCTGAAAAATGTCCCGGAGGTTAGGAAGTTGGTCCTCCCAATCTCTGATCAAGGGGCAGAGTTGATCGAGAAATTTGCGCCGCTCGTCTCTCATCTTCCTATAGACATCTTCTCGCAAGTACTTCAATTTTTGGAAATTTTCGATTTTATAAGGCTGATCCGAGTCTTCGGAATCGTCGCTCATTTCGTCGCCTTCGTCGTTTTCGACAGGAAAATTTTCGTCGGCTTCGTCGTTGGACGCGGACATTGTTTTGTACACTTGCACAGAAACACAACACACGGTAACTTACGACTCAACAGTTTATTTTCTTCCCTTGAATCACTTGATTCGTCGGTCGATGCGATCTGATCTTTCTGTCATTAATGTTCCCACTGGTGCGTCGTGAGGTATCTGACTCACGAAATGAGGCGTGCTAATGTAACATCGTGTCGATTGACCAAGAAATTCCCGCTCGAACAGGACACGTGACAAAGGGCGAATAGAAGCGCGAAAGAGGAGCAACCCATATAATATATTCGGTCACATTGTTATTTATCAGAATTTATAGAAGTGCTAAAACAGCGAACTTCATATTGAATCATTTCAATTTATAATTGATCCAAGAACTTTTATTAAAGAGCTCGAAGTTGCGTTCGATTAAACTAGTTTATGAATTGCCAAATATGTAGCTTAATGCAATGTGGTATGTATAGGTGACGATTAATATAGAAAGACAATGAGCTTTTGTAAAATAAAGCTTTGAATTATTTTTAATTCATTTAGATTGATTTCATCCCTGATAGAAATGCAGCATTTTTACACCATTGGTGTAACGCCAATTGTCATTTGCCATTAATTGCCATTAAATGGCCATTTTTTATGAGAAAAAGCGTTACGCCCGATGGTGAAAAAATGTTGCATTTCTACCAGGGATTCTTTGAATAGAATAGTCAATCATAACAATTGAATATAAGCGAATGTTTTTTTGTTTATTATTGCATTTTATTTACTTACTGTACGACAAAACATAAATTGTTACTTTTAGCCAACTTTATAAGCAAACATTTATTCACCATGCTCCTCATAACTCTGATAATATTGTATTTTTGAATCGTTAAATAAACCCTGTGCGTTACTCGATTTTGAAAATATTAATTTTTGTTCTTGTTTTTTATGTATATTGTACGTTTTTCAAAATATACATCCAACAAAGCGCTTATGTCACTGTTATATTTGCATTCAAACCAATCACTCAATTGTTGACACCATGGCCAAATATCGCACAGATCATAATTTAACGGTATAACATTTCACTCGTAATGTGCGCTTATATGTGCTCACGAGCCATTCAAAACTCGGTCTTGTAATATTATAAATCTATTCTCTAGTCTTCCAACGAGTCGTCACACATGCGTTCGTGCGTACATGTACTGATGTGCACGAGCCGAGATTTGACAAGGATATTCATACATTTTTTTCCTGCAAAACATGATAGCCCAATATTCATTACGTTTTTGTAATTTGATATGATATATATTAACTTATGATAAAAAAATACTGTAGTCCAGATTCACGTTCAAACTATCAAATTTTTCTGTACTTTTGACTGTCGTGCACAAATACTATTGGTAACTTTTTTAACTAGTCGGTAAAAAAGAACGAAAAATTTCCAAAAAATCAAAACACCATTCGTCTCAATACGATTAAAATGAAAACGAAAGTGAAAGTATAGCGAAGTGTAGATCATACCAATGTCTACCCGCATACTCGATTTACCAAAGAAAATTGATGTAAGTATCTATTTTCTTTGGCGATACACACCAGAGGCCCCTACTACGATGGATTTACTATTGCCTCGTTCTATAGCACATGGCTCGCTGTACTTTTATTTTTTGAAAGGTGACCACATGTTTTAGAATCTATATTAGAAAGTAGATGCACATTTAGTACGTACGTTATGAAGCTAATGTGTGAGTAGCTAAGGAACCTCAAGTCTAATGGATTGTATTGAAAAAAGATCACTTTCACTTTCAGCGCGTGTTCAATTAGACTCGATATAACTCGTTGAACGTGCGGTGCGTTTAAATCGTGATCAGTACATTTCGAGAAACCGAACTGTAAGCATCAACGAAACATCAGCTCAGTCGGAGTCTCCGGAAAAAGCCAGATTACTTTCAACCACGTGTTCAATTAGATTCGATATACATCATTGTGCAGTGCGTTTAAATCGTCAGTACAATTGAAGGCGCTGAACTGCAAGCAGCAAAGATCGAGCGATTTTCGTAAAAAAAGTTAAAAACATCTTGAGTTATATAAGTGACTGTATTTGTGTGTGAGTGCGCAGTTATTTTGATATCATGGTTATGCTTAGCAAACGTGTAAAGTTGAACCAATTAAAGAGCTTAACAAAAGATATCGATTGGGAGGACGAAGAAGAGCGATCTGAGCTTCTTGATAAAATTGACTTTTTAATCAGGAATTGGGAGGGCCAACTTCCAGATCTTCGAGATGCAAACCTTGGAGCCTATGAAATAAATCATCTTCTCATGGATTCCTTAGACGCGTGGAAGGAAGACGATTACTATTATGATCAATATAAACGATTCATCGACTTTTTGATCAGGGCCGGCTACAAAGACGAGTTCGGAGTTAATGAAGTTAGCAAGGAACCGTTGAATTATTTATCAATGGTGTTCGACGCGGCTAGATTCTGGCGCTTACCCAATATCGAATTCGTAATCTGTGAGCTGTTCAAAATTTATTACGATGTTAATTTCAAAAATCATTATAACGGCTTTACGCACTTTCACGTGGCCTGTAAATTTGGCTGTTATGATGTCGTCCAAAAATTTCTCGAGCTTGGGCACGATCCGAATCTTCGCATATTAAAAGGTTATTCGGCGCTACAATTGGCCATCGTGAATAGAAAAACAGAAGTGATCAAATTGCTACTGAAAAACGGCGCCGATCCGAATTTCGGTAATTACACAGGATTGACTCCTCTGCACGTTATTTGCAGCAGAGACGATGCCGATGATGGCTTCCTGGAACAGTTCTTCAAGATGAATGACGAATTACATCTGGCATTACAAGTCAATGCTGGCGACCATGTGGGCAACACACCATTGCACGTTGCCATGAACACAGGCGCCACAAAGGCGATCGAATTTCTGCTGAGAAATGGCGCCGACCCAAATGCGCCTAACAATATGGGATATACGCCTCTGCACTGGTATTGTTGGACGCCCAATCCCAAACCAAATCGTTGCGAATGTCTACACAAGTTCTTCGATATCAGCGACGAATTAGATCGGCCGGTGCAGATCGACGCCAAGGATGTGAACGACAGGTCTCCACTGCAATGGGCCATAGTGAGTTGTTCGCCCAAAACTGTTAATTTACTCTTGAATCGTGGGGCTGATCTGTCTAGCTTCGTCTTCCCAACTGAGGCTCATTTCTACGAGAGATTTAAACGGCCGAAAAATGCATTTCCTGGTTCGCCTGGTTTTAATTCTATTCTCAACGTTCTGGCCATCGTCGAAATTCTTGAGAAAAGAGGATACCAATTGACTCAAAGCGACGCCCTGACGATCATGAACATTTACGCCGAATTCGGATTTTTCGAGAAATCTTCGGATCTTGACAAATATTCGCAAGACGATGAGAAGTTCGCGAGCAAAGCGAAAGAAATAATGATCAATCCGAGTCTGTCGCTGCACGACTTGACCAACCTACGACCCGATGAAGCGGCGAAACGACTCAAATTGGAGGACTACTTAAAGTTTGCCCGATTGGGAAAATTACGAGAGCTTCCTAAAAAGTACCAAAAGACATGTGAAATTCATTTGTACGAGAAACTATCGCGACGATTTTTCCGACGATGGGCACTGTATCCTTTCTGGGAGCAGCTGGTGCATTACCGTCTGCCTATTCTCTGCTGTGACATGCTCATCAAGAATCTGAAGAACGAAGACTTATATCATATATTCTTGGCAGCTACAAACCCAAGTGAGGAGAGACTTAAAACAAATGTAAAAAAATATACAAGACCTGCGAGGGCTAGAAAAGCCCCAAAAAGGCTACAATATCATAAAATGTAAATATTGTGAAGGTTTTTGTTTGCTTTTTTTGTGAAATTAATAAAAGTATCGAAAAAATGTATGATTTATGGTTTATATTTCCTTGTCGGCTGGAGACCAAAGCTCGTGATGGCGTTAAGAATATTTGAATTAATTTCTTATGTCTGTGGTCATTGGAACCAGATATATTTTAAAATTCGAAAATTCTGATGAACACACAATAATCTAAGAATCTGATCTATAACTATTAATTCTTATTCTACTTACAAAAACAAATATTTTCTGTGCATAAAGTTTTTTCCTATCGCATGAGATATAAATGTACAAAGCCGTGTACACATGAACGAAAAAAAAAATTTGAAAAATGATAACAATTATTTCTTTACAGTTAAATAACCGTATTTTCGTTAGAAATGTCCGCAGGACAATTTTAGTTAAACGGAAAGGTCTTGTCAGAACCTACAAGCTGGACTCAGAAGGTTTCTATGAGGCTTTCTACTAAAATAAAGAGTGAAATAGCAACTACAAGAAAAATTGATTTTTTGGATTCTTAATTTGTTGATAACAATTGGTGAATAAATGTACGAATCCTATCATAATATATATAGTTGTCAAGCGCTTGTAAAGAAATTTCCGAGCTACGACCCTTTGAAGTTTTCTTTTTTGTTGCTGGGGTACTCTTACCATACGACAATTGGAAAACTTTTATTTAGTAGTGGGTGAGAATTTTGAATGTATTCTTGATTTCACATCATGGGCATCAGATGAAGAGATTGTTTTCAATCGGTGTAACGGTGTACGTATGCGTAACTCGTGGCGCCTGGTAAAAAAATTACCAGTTGAAATGACTAAAGCTCCAAAAACGAAAAAAGTATAAAAAAAAATTTGGTAAAATAAATTAAAATGTCGACCCTTGTACCATAATTCATCCAGACACTGACAGAAAAAATAATCGTCCCTTTAAACGGCTTCAAATACTCGAACTAATTTGTTATGTTCAATGAATATCGATTTTTCTAGCTATATTTTATGGCGATATATTTTAACATAAATTCTATATTTGTTTTAAATTTCTCATTTCTCAGGCGTAGTGTCATTAATGTGTGTTAAATAAAAAATTGTAGTAGTGACAGGGAAGAGAAAGCAGTTAAAATTCTTGATTAGATCACGAGACAAACTTATTTTCCTTCTGCAAAAAAATACGCAGTATTAATTCAAAAGTTTGAATTTCGCGCAACATCTAGTGGATTTGCAATCGTATAGATTCTAGCGTCGTATAGTGACATTTGGAAGTTTAGAGACATCGTCACTCTTCGGAGCTCGGCGAAGCTGGCTTATATCGCGAGTTGACGTGCAAATTTTTGCAGCGTAGGAATAAATCGAATCGTGGAACTTCGTCGTGTGTGTACACTGACATACATGGCCACCTGTCCACATAAAGATAAACGATATCTGGCCTTTTAACCGACTGCTGTCCGTGACTCTTTCGAATTAATTCATAACAACGCTCTTCGAGCATTAAACTTCGTAATTAGTGAAAATTGCGCCACTGCGCTTTTTTTTCTCTTTAAAAAGTAAAAGCCTAGAAAAACGTTCCCGAGATATGGCGTGACGACAGAGAGCAGACGCTCCCGCTGCTGCTGCTGCTGCTGTTGCTACTGCTGTGTCTGTAGTGCTGTCGCTGCTCGTCACCTCCTGCAGATGTCTGGCAGCTACTAACTCGTATGCATGAGAGAATACCTTTGACACTGGGCCGTTGTCACCAAAGAACAACAATGTTTCGCTCCAACTGTCCCAGCGGGGGCCTCTTCGTCGTCGAGGGCGAGCTGGGCCTCCTCATGACGGCTATGAGACGTGGTGTCAGATGGTCGTCGCATTCGCATCAGGTTAGGTTTTCCGTCGCAGCAATCTGTGCGATGCGCGCTTTTCTGTTTCGTAACTCGTTCCGCTGAATTTTCCGCCGAAAATGCTCGAGACGATGCTTGACTTTTCATTGAAATACAATTCCACTGAGAGTCACTCGATGCGATCGCGCGAGATTTTCGCACGAGCGAGCTCGACCGCGCTACAACGAGTTGTCGAATTTTTAACAGCTGCTTGCAATTGCTATAAATGTTGATCTTTTGTCCAATACATTTTCATTCAATTTCTCACTCGTTCTGGCAAAATTATATCTTTGGCTCTATGTCATGACATTAATTTATGCAATTTTTACTGTCACTGTAGGATGAAGATCAGGATATTCTGATGAAGAATCTGGCAGGCTTGAAAGAAACTTTAAACGATGCTAAAGATTTATCTCAATTAGAACCATCTGCTTTCATGGCACCTTTTTTAGAAATTATTCGGTCTGAAGAAACGACAGGACCTGTCACTAGTCTTGCTTTGTCTGCTGTAAATAAAATTATTTCTTATGGTCTTATCGGTATGTATTCATCTACAGAATATTTATTGTCTTTGATTAGTATTAGACACTGTGATGATTATAAAATTATTTATTAAATTAGATCCAGAACACCCTGCTGTTGTTCCATGTGTTGAAGCAATAGCAGATACAGTGACACATGCAAGGTTTGTAGGAACTGATGCTTCTGGAGACGGAGTAGTTCTCATGAGAATACTTCAGGTCCTGAGGGCTCTAGTTTTATCACAACCTGGAGATAATTTATCCAACGAGAGCATATGTGAAATAATGCTCAGTTGTTTTAGAATTTGTTTAGAAACTCGTCTTAGTGGTAAGTATAATTATTTTCGTTCTAACAACTTTGTAAACATTTTTACACCACTTTTCTTATGAAACATTATTATTTTAGAATTACTAAGAAGGACAGCAGAACATTGTTTACGAGATATGGTTTATCATTTGTTTGTGAGACTTTCTCAATTTGCGGATGATACCAGAGGACTTCTTAGCATGAGGGTAAACCACTCAAATAATCAAATTATTTTTATTTTTTATCATGGATTAATAATCTTTTTATTATTTTAGAAAATGAGAACAAACAGTATGGAAACTACAAAAAGTAAACCTAAGAAAAATAAAATTAGTGCAAAACCAAAGTCCAAATTAAATCTTGATGATATGGATGACGCAGAAGCTCAGCTTCTAAGTCCAGTTGAAAAGGTTGAAAAAGTCAAAGTCAATCATTTAGCTACTACACCTATTTCACCTGCTGGCAACATAGTTGATATGCAAGGTTCATTAAATCATGGAACATCGGATAAATCTGATGATGGTAAAGGTGATTCTAAAACTAGTGCATTAAAAAATATTAATGGCAAGGAAATTTCTGAATCAAATACTGTAATAAATGATCCTGAAAAGAAGATTTCTAAGAATGAAAATTTGGAAAATGGTCAAGAGATTGAAAGTTTAAATAATGATAATAAATTATCTGAAGAGCAAGTGGATAATAAAGTTGGACAAGTTTCAAATCTTGAAAATAATCAAGGTATATACATTTTTTTGCTATTCTTTACATAAGAAAATTATATTAAGACCAGTTTTATTAATTTTTTTAATTACAACTATTAACATTCAGGAAACGCTGAGAACAAATGCAATGATGTTCAATCACCAAGTGGCAGCATTGAAGATCTATCTGTTGATGATGGTATGAATATCAATAACACTAAATTGCCAAATAATAAACCTGATGGTGAATCTGTTGAGGAATATGTAAATTCACAAGGAATCAGATTTACTACAGTTCAGCAGCATACTCCCTACGGTTCTCTGTGCATCAGGGAGCTATTCAGATTTTTAGTATCTTTATGCAGTCCTCATGACAAGCAAAACACTG
This sequence comes from Trichogramma pretiosum, assembly GCF_000599845.2. Lineage (NCBI taxonomy): Eukaryota > Metazoa > Arthropoda > Insecta > Hymenoptera > Trichogrammatidae > Trichogramma > Trichogramma pretiosum. The sequence continues at coordinate 215,591 of NW_019640824.1, forward strand.
AAGTCATGATACATTTAGGATTAAGTCTACTGCAAGTAGTTCTGGAAGTAGCTGCAGATTCTTTGGCTAATTTTCCTTCATTACTTGCTCTTGCCAAGGATGAATTGGCTCGGAATTTAATAGTAGTATGTTATGTTAATACTATATTTCAAAATTAAATGAAAATTAATTTATAAAAATTTCCATTACTGTTGATTTTCATGTTTGAAATTGCTATGATTTTTTTCTAGTTACTGGGCACAGACAGATTGTCAATTTTAGCTGCAGATGTACAGGTGTCATTTTTACTTTTTGAATCTCAGCGTGAACATCTTAAATTTCAATTGGAACAGTTTATTGTAAAGTTGATGGATATAATTAATTCTGATTCAAATCGAATTACTTACGAACAAAGAGAACTTGCTTTGGGTAAGTAGTAATGATATTTAATTAATTTATTTTCGTACTTTTTTATTTCTTTTTAATACCAATTTTATGAATGACACATGTAGAAGCTATACTACGTTTGTGGAAGATACCTGGTTTACCAGCAGAACTTTTTGTAAATTATGACTGCGGCTTATTTTGTATAAATTTGTATGAAGAACTAATGAAAATGCTATCAAAGGTACTGTTCAATGTAAGATCATTTTCTCTCTACTAACATGCAATAACTTGAGTGCGTAAATAGAAACTTATTCACATTTGTTTTTAGAATGTTTCGACAATGGCTAGTAGTATGTATAGTTTACAATTTATTGCTTTGGATGCAATATTTACTTTAATTGCTGGTATGGAAGGAAGGTGCAAAGGAAATACAGAAATGTTAAAAACCTCTCGACAAACCGCTTTGCCTAATCTACCAGCCAAAGATGTTTTATTAGATACGAAAACAAAGAAAAGAGTAAGATTACGTTCCATTTTTTACTTAATTTAATATTTAGAAGGTTCTAATGAGGTATATAATTTTAAGTTGCTAGCGATTGGGGCTGAAAAATTCAACGAAAGTCCCCGCGAAGGTATTGCAAAATTGACCGAATATGGCCTACTCGGAGGAACGCCGGGTCATCCCGATCCTAATGAAATTGCAAAATTTTTAAGAGAAAATCCAACGTTAGATAAGAAGCAAATTGGAGAGTACATTAGTAAAAAGGAGAACGGCAATGTATTGCAAGCGTTTGTAAATAGTTTCAATTGGTCCAATACCCGTTTAGATGTAGCCGTACGTCAATACTTGGAGACTTTTAGGCTGCCTGGAGAAGCCCCTTTAATCTTCCTTCTACTCGAAAAATTTGCCGAGCATTGGCATGTAAGTCTCTAAAATTTAAAGTTGTTGAACGAATGAAAAGTGAAACGATTATAATCGAAAATAAAATTTTTCAGGAAAGTAATAACCATCCTTTTGCCTCAACGGATGCTGCTTTTACTTTGGCATATGCTATCATCATGTTAAATGTAGATCAGCATAATAACAACGTCAAACGACAAAATAATCCAATGACAGCAGAGGACTTTAAGAAAAATTTGAAATCGACCAACGGTGACGCCGATTTCGATCAAGAAATGCTCGATGAAATTTACACTGCTATAAAGTATGTATATATTTTTTGGCTTATAAATTTTGAATCATCTTAATTATAAATCGTTATAACGAATTATTTTCTTTATCAAACAGGACTGATGAAATAGTTATGCCGGCAGAACAAACAGGCCTCGTCAAAGAAAACTACTTATGGAAATGCCTCTTGCGAAGAGGTGCCAATCCAGAAAGTCTGTACATAAGGGTCGGCGATGCTAGTGATTTTATCGACAAGGAACTTGCAGAGAAAGCTTGGGCCCCGATTATTAGTGCTCTATGCAGAGCGTACGATAAAGCTCCAGATCGTAATTTTCAACGAAAAGTGGCTACGGCATTTTTCAGGTAATTCATTGAAATTCGTTACTAGCTCATTTTATGGCTTCGGTTAAAATTGTCCTTTACTTTTCAGTTGTGCCGCTATCAGTGCTCATTATGGTATGACGAGCGATTTGGACACTCTCATAGTAAGCCTATGCAAGTTTACCGGACTAGCGGCCGTTGGCCAGCCAGACCAAATCGTTTTGAAATTAGGTGGCAGTGGCTCGTGCCAGTTGGCCACTCGAACTCTCTTCAAAATCACGCACCTGCACGGCGACGCTCTGCGAGCTTCTTGGAAAAATATCGTCGACTGTTTGCAAATTTTGTACAAAGCCAAACTTCTTCCCAAAAGTCTGACGCACGGCGCGGACTTTCTCGATCCTTCCGGTAAAGTAAGTCTCATCGTCGAGTCGGCTCCAAAACCGGCCCCTGTTGAACAGGGCATATTATCAAGTCTGTATTCGTACATCGCCTCGGATACGTCGAGAACGCCTCATCCCGCTGAAGCCGTGGCTAAAAAGAGAGCAAACGATTGCATTGCCCACTGTTATCTCAAAGAGATAATCGAAGAAAGCAAGTTACTGCAGGTAAACTATCGCGCATTGAGATTTATAGTTTGAAACTGAAAATATGAATACTAAAAGCATTTGCCGTCCTCTACAGCTGGATTCATTGCAATCCTTAGTGACAGCATTGATGAGTGCCAATCCCGCTGACGAGGGTACATCAGTATTTTTGTTAGAACAATTGATCGAATTAACCATAGAAAACTGCGATCGAGCCTCGATCATTTACCCGATGATTCAGCCTCATTTGGAATCGCTCGTTACCGCTTCAGCTCGGGAAAATCAACCGCACCTCCTGGAGCGTGCGACGGTCGGTATGCTGCGACTCGGCACGAAACTTCTTCTCGCCGAAGATTTCGCCCGAATTTTACTGCAGCCATTAGCACCTCTGACGCACTTGCCATCGGCTTCGGTTTCTCCCCTGGCAAGACAGATATCGTATGGTTTATTCGAGCTCCTGAAGATCGGCGCTGCAAACATACACAGTACAGAGGACTGGAAAGTAGTTTTCAACCTGTTGGAATGCGCTGGAGCTGGTGCTCTTCAACCGAAACAGTCATCCAACAATCCCCAGGATGAAAATAGTTCCAGCAGATCAACAGTATGCTTACTATTATATTCATAATGTATAATTGAAAATGTTCACATTAACAACGAGCGTCTTTTCAGGCCGCACCTCTGGATCCTCGGCCCGTGAGCCCGGTACCCGAGTGGGTTCTCGTCTCTCCGACTGGTACGGGCACGGAAGCGCCTCTGCCCGTAGCCGCCGACATCATCGTGCTGGATCGCAAGCTGCAAGCTCACGATCCGCTGGCCCTGATAAAGTGCTGCGAGAGCCTCAGTTTTCTCGTGCGCGACGTCGCCCACGTGACCCCGTTCAACTTCGAGCTGTGCGTGCGCTGCGTGCGTACGTTCGCCGAGGCCGTGCTCAATTCCGCCGGCAAGCGCGGACGGGTGCATCTGCCCGCGGGCGAAGAGCTGCCGCAAACATATCAACAGACTCCCATTCAATTGCTTGATTTAATGCACACGTTGCACACCAAAACTGCTCAGGTATGTTAACTTCGTCGTTGAACAGTTTCTGTCCTTTTTTTGTGCGATCAACTTCAATCATGATACGCGTGTATTATTCAGGTGTTCCGATGGTGGGCCGAGGAGGGCAACGAGGAGCAGAAAAAGCAGATATCCACGAGCTCGCTGTGGTCGCAAGCTTGGCGCCCGCTGCTTCAGGGTATCGCGAGACTTTGCTGCGACTCGAGGCGTCCCGTGCGAGCGGCTGCCATAACGTCGCTGCAAAGTACCTTGTTAGCTCATGATTTTAGCCAATTGTCCGCGGTCGAGTGGTCGCAATGCCTCGAGCAAGTGTTGTTCCCGCTGCTGGCTCAGCTACTCGGGCCTGTCGCGCCAAGCGATCCTCTCGGTCTCGAGGAGACGAGGGTCAGAGCTGCTATGCTATTATCCAAGGTAAGCCCATTCCGCTATGCTCTGCAAACTCTTTAATTCGTCTCGAATAATCGAACAAAATATTCGCAATTCACAGGTCTTCCTGCACCATTTGAATCCACTGTTGACGCTGCCAGGCTTCTTGCCGCTGTGGCTAACGGTGCTGGACTTGCTGCGCTCGTACATGCACGCCGACAACAGTGAAAATCTTTACGAAGCGATTCCCGAATCATTGAAGAACATGCTGTTGGTAATGGCTTCGGCCGGAGTGCTTCAGCCCGAGTCGTACCTGTGGACGCCAACATGGCGAGCTATCGATGCTTTTCTGCCTAATCTGAAGGGCGAGCTGTTCCCCGAACCGCCGCCTCAACCTGCGCCGAAACCAGCAGTGGCCCAGTCACCTCCGCAATCGCCGACGCCTACTCAACAAACTCCTGTTGCTGCTACCCCTGCTGGTGCTGCTGCTCAGGCTCAGGCTCAGGCTCAAGCTCAGGCTCAAACTCAGAATCATTCTTGTTCAATACAGATGGACGCCAGTTCGTACGACGTATATCCGACTATCGTGCCGTCGCCCTCGATGCCGATTCCAACTCAAGTGCAAGAGTCCACCATGCCGATTATAACCCCGATACCGTCTTCGATGCCAGTTATAAATGCTTCGTACGAGGCGTACTCGACATCGCCGACCGGGCTCAATCATATGCCGTCATTCTCGATGCCGATTCTGACGCAGATGCCAACTTCTCCGTTGCCGAGTCCACCTCAAATACCCTCGTCCTCGATACCAAGTCCGAGTCAGATGACGTCGTCGCCGCCTCCGTCGGCACAAGTTCCATTGCAATCCTACTCGATTCCAATTATCACGCCGTACGAGATATCACCGCCAGCCGCTCAATTTCAAATATCGTCGCCCATACCGATACAGAATCAGATATCATCCCCGATATCAAACCCGACGCAATTGCCACCCTTGATACAGAGTCAAAATCAAATTCCGACGTCCTCGATACCTAGTCATACGCAATTACCAGCCTCCTCTGTACAAAGCCAATCTCAATTAACATCCACGATGCCCGCTATGGCTAGCTCGTACTTTGTGTGAGCTACTTAACTTTTTTGAGTATAAACTTTATAACGTGAAATTTATGTAATCAACGCGAATCGTTGCTAATCATGTTTCAATCAATTCTTTATCAATTCTTGATTTATAATTCAACTATTAAAAATCTTTTTATTGCATATAAGAACTATTACCAATTATGACGAAATAAATTCAAAAATAGTATGAGGAAATGTTAACAATCAATACAGTAAACAATTAACAAACAATTAACTTTTAAATTATACTAAAATTATTGCAAGACTTGGTAAATTCATATGAAATGACGTAGGGTAAAAAAGGATATGTGTGAGAATTCAAAACAACAGTTCCGACTGATTATTGAATTAAGAGCGCTTCAATTTTATACTTTATTACAGTCAAACTTGTTGATACATTATTTACGTTTAACGGTACAATGTAACTGATTATAATCAACAATTAGTTATTCATTGTTATTTAGATATGTTATTCTCAAATACTGCTTTATCAAAAAAAATATTTTTAAAAATTACTATAAAACTAATTAGTTCTATTATTAAAAAAAAAAAAAAACAGAAATGAATCTGTAAAATTTATAAATTTTAAAAAATCATTCCAATTAACTAAATTTATGAGATCTGTTAAAATCTTAATTCTTTGGATTTTTTGTGGGGGTGATTAATTTTTTCAAATTTCTTATGAATTGTTATGTTTATGAGACCAAATAACTTCAAGACAGTTGACTTATGTGACTCTTACAATTTATCAATGATTTGTAAGCTTCAAGAAAAAAAAATGGTGTAATTATTCAAGTTGTGTATATTAAATGAGCAGAGAAATATTGATTCTTTCAATTTTGATAAACAGTTTCAACTTTCTCTGCTGAAAGTATGAGTTTTTATAAGGGAAAGAGATTCGTCAAGAATCTGCGACCTTTTCGTATTATTTTTTATCAGATATTTTTAATTTACTGTTGTTATGTATTAATGAATATCTATTATAATATAAAAATAATTTATGAGTACCGTTGCTGTACGTTTTAATGAAAAAAAAGTGTATATATATACATATTAATGTAGTCACGAATAACCACATAAAATTATTTTACTATGTATAAGAGGTGTTGCATTTTACTTGAATTAGTTGTCAATAAAATTTTACATAGTTAAATGATTAAAAAAAAATATTGCGTATACTTTTGATTTTAAATCCTTTTCCGACATACTCGCAAACGTTTATTCAACGTTGTTTAGTAAACGTTGTTTAGCATTGTTGTTAAATATGTTTAGAAGAAATTCGGAAACGATCGCGTTTCTACACGAAACAGTCAATTGTGTTTTTATTTTTCTCTATTCGAAGTTGACAATCGAATTGACATTTGAAATGGTACGTTCAAGTTCATGATATTTGACGATCAGATTGAAATCAAAACATCGAGTCTCTTTCGTGTAACCGACGAATTGAGAAAATGAAAAACGGACAAGACCCCGGCGACTTATGCATTATTTCCGACTTATTTCTGACACGCACGCTCGCCTCGATTATAATAAGAGGCACGAGTAATTCGCATAATGTCACTTTAATGAGAAAAACAAAGCGAGAAAAGAGCTCGACAAAGTCTCGAACGATGAAGTTCCTTCCCGAAATATCTCGAATGTCGCTCGTGTATATAAATAAAGTCGTTGAAGGCAGTTTTGCAATTTTCGCGCGCTGCTCGGTCAACGCTCCATTATCTCGTGTGTACAATATATACAGATATATATAATGCACGAATGCAATGCGCCGATGCGCGAATGTTCACGTAGCTTCTGGCACAAGCCGCGCACCACCTGCACACACACCGTCTACCCCGTGCCTGTATGAGCAAGCTCGAGAATCAGCTCGAAGGGTGTAGAGCACCGCTTGATATGACCTACTATTGCGCTCGACCCTCCTAGAAAAATCTCGGGTCTTTAAATTCCCACGGATGTTTGCTAACGTACTTTTCTTTCTTTTTTTTCTGCAGCAATTACCGGACATGATTGAATATGTACGTTTTAATTGAAAACGTACACACGAATTAAAAATATTAGATTACGACCGTTGCGAGGACACTTGTTATTTTATTTGATTATGAAACTATAACTACTTCTCGACTACGACGTATTAGAATCTCTCGTCGACAATGAGAGAAAATAAAAAACGTTTAGATTACGAAATGTTTGATATATACTAACTGGATAATCAAAGTTGTTGTCCGTTGTTGATCGCATCGATTGATTATCAATTAATACGATGAAATTACTAAAAACCCGAGAAAACTCTTCATCTCGTTATGAAAAAATACCGTCTTTATTAAGATGGCGGAAACTAGATCGAACAAATCAGATTTTTCGGTTTCACGTCTCAAAGTTAGAATGAGATTTTCATCGAAATTTGTTTCATTGTTATATGGTAAATAGCCATAAAAAACGTCATTTTTCTTGTTGAAGTTGTAAAACAATCACTCGTAATTAACACGCGATAAGCACGCAATAATTATTTAATAAATTGCACATAATTTTACACGTTATTGCTTGCTAAAAGTCCGTTTGAGCGGGTCGGCCCAAACGGCTCGTCGAGTCGTAGGTAAACAAAGCATGGCGCGCGGCGACCCGTCAAAATTGCGACGTTCACGAATTTCGTTGCGCAGATGCACAGATATCTTGTGATAATCTCGAAAATTTCAACGCGATACCGTCGAACGTTAACTTTTCAGCGAAATCACGCATTTTTTTATAAAAATCTCTATCAACAAATGCGAATTTTCAGCCGTGGAAATTGCGAGAGCTTCTCGAGGATTCGAGCGGCTGCTAGCGCCGACGTTTCTCGAACGGCCGGCCGGTGCGCTGGTATAAATACGGCCGCGCTCGTCTGCTCGAGTCAGTTGAACACAAGCATTCGAAGCGAAAGCATCTACTACTTAGCACTACCGTGCAAAAACCTCTAATCTTTACCTCTCTCGTTTGAGAAGTATACATCGATTTCACGATCTATTGAATTTTTTGTCAAAGGTGAGTATACAAATTTATTTCAAACTACCAACTTCATCTCAGTGCCATTTTTCAATTTTTCTCATGACTCTTTTGTAATATTCGAGACATTTCAAACTTACCGATTAACGATTGCTCTGAAGTTCTCATTCACCATTATAAATTCGCTAACTAATGAATTGTTTCAAATTTTTTGTTACAGACAAACAGAAATCATGTCTCTAGTACCACTTCTATTCTCTGACTGGTGGCAAGACTTGGAGCGCCCACACCGCATCCTTGACCAGGACTTCGGTCTAGGTCTGCGCCCCGAACAGCTTTTGGCCCCGAGCGTCTTGGAAAGTTACATCGTTCCTCGTGAGAGAAGACGCAGCCCGTTGACCATGATGTACTACAGACCCTGGAGCGAGCTCATGCGTCAAGGAGAAGGCGGTGGCACTTCCACAGTCAAAGCCGACAAGGACAAGTTCCAGGTCGTTTTGGACGTACAGCAGTTCAAGCCCGAGGAGATCAACGTCAAAGTCGTCGACAAGTTTGTCGTCGTCGAAGGTAATTATTCAACTCGTTTTTTATTTTTACTTTTCCAATTCTCTTTGCTTAAGACAAGTAACTATGAAATTTAAATATTAGAATTTTTTAATTTATTCTATTGACAAATCTACATAGAGAAATCTGTTGGATTTAGATCTGAAAATTTGAGTTAATTTTTGTTGACAAATCTATTTAAATTCTCTTGAAATTAAACATTTTTAAATTCTCTATTTATACCAAATTATTTTAAACTATACAATGTGTCTGATAACCAATGTGCTCAATTGTTTACAGGCAAACACGAGGAAAAACAAGACGAGCACGGCTCCATTTCTCGCCACTTCGTACGCAAATACCTTATACCAGAACAATGTGATGTGGACCAAGTCAGTTCTAGTCTCTCTTCTGATGGTGTCCTCAGCATCACAGCCCCACGCAAAGAGCAACCAAAGACCAACAACGAAAAAGTAGTCAAAATTGAACACACTGGTAAACCAGCTATTCGTGAGAACAGTGAGGAGAAGAAGCCTGTAGAGAAGAAAAAAGAGGAAACAGCTGAAAAGAAAAAATAAGTGTAGTTTGCATTTTCTGACGCTAAGATTAAGGACTTTGATTTAAGTTTTCATGTAATAATATTAATGTTAGTTTCATCGTTCACGACATAAGATATAAATTCAATTTGTACCAGTGTTTACGAAGCTTGTAATTGTTCCTAAGTAAAAGTAAAAGTCATTATAAAATCAAGATTTTTATAATAAAATGAAACTCGTTGACTAAATAAAACATCTTTTCATTTTCATACCCTCTCTTAGTAGTTCTAAACTTAAAATCATACAAATTTACTTAAAGATTTTGATTAATAACAGTTCTTGAAATTTTTTTTTAAATTTATTATCTTACTTTTCTTATCAAGTCAAAATAAAAAAAATTCACTTGAATATTTTGATTAATAACAGTTCTCGAAATTTATTTAAATTTGTAATATTATCTTAATTTTACATAATTACAAAGTATTATTTCAAAAATTATTTACAGTATTTGAAATTATCTTAAACAATATTTGTCACAGAAATACATTGAGTCTTAATAATATCAACTGTCCTTGAGGACTTCTTTCAAAATTGACCCTGTATTCCTTGCTGGGACAAATTCTGGGAATGTAGGCAAATTAATATTTGACAATAACAATGTAGACTGAGTCGATGATGATGAGTGTTGTCTACTGTGACCTGGTCTGTCTAACGGCTGAAATTAAATATAAAATTAATGAAAATTACAAAATCAATGCCTTCAAGTTCATTAGTATTTCTTTGATTGCTTACCGAAGTTGAAATGGGCAAAACTGGCATCTCTGGTTTAGGCTTCGATTCGTTCTCCAAAAATTGAATGAACGCACTAGACAGTGAAGACTCTTGTTCCTAAAATGTACAAAAAAAGAAAAGAATTTACAATATTTCATCTCGTTTGCCTAGTCGATTACAAAAAAACCCTATCTATCGTGTGAACTGACCTTGGTTGGTGCAGCACCACTGTTGATCATGGAAGAGAACCAGCTATTTTTGGAAGACGCGCTATTGAGCCCGGACTTCTCTCTCTCGGCCTCGTTGAAGTCAAGCACGTTGGCGAAGACCCGCAGAACCGACACTTTGTCGTTGGCGGGCGACGAGATGTAACCCATCAACAAGTTCTTGACGAGCGACCTTGAAAAATTCGATCATTGCTCATTACTTTAGATGTTTTTTGAACGATTTACATTAGAGTAGAAAAATACTTGGAATTTATCATACCGATCGACTTTTCCCTCGCAGCTTCTCTGCGCCTCTTGGATTCTCTCGTCCGCCGTCTGGACCAACTCGTTGAGTCTGCTCACTGCAAATGAAAATTGCCTCGGTTAACTTTTCTTTAGATCGCTTGGCATGTATTTGAATTATAATCGTAAATGACGAGAGTTTTAATATGAATAAAATTACAAGATTACAGTAGTTACAATTTTGCTTACAATAATTACAAGTATTAATTCTTTAACCGATACAGTTTCATAATAAATTACAGCTATCAGATGTTAAACTTAAAACAAATTCCATCTAAACAAAGTCACTAAGATTTATAGATTTTACAACGGCATATCCATAACAGCTAATCTATAACTAACATGAGTCAAGGTGAGGTATTGTATCGATAAAAACCAAATTATATTATTGCGTACAAAGATGCAGATGGACGATTCCAAATGATTTTTTTTTTGCTTTCAATCAGCGCAGATATTTATGGGATAACAGGAGGCATTTGAAGAGACGAACGCAAGTATGACACAAGTACTGGTCGATGAAAAAGTTTAACACCAGTACCTGATGTAATACTCACACCCTTCCCCTGTTAATGTTTTTTTTTTGCAATTAGGACACATGCTGCATTCCTTAATGTATGAATTACTTAGTTTACATGCCATAATTTTTAGGAATCTCAATTTTCTAAATTTTCGTTACAAAGTTACCCGGAATAAATTTTTTTTTTGTTTCGTTATTTGTTTGAGTCTACGTTCCCCGTTTTTGAAATTGTTTGAAAGTACAGCATAAATGAATCGTAATTTGTGATAATTTCAAAAAAATAATATTATGCTTTTCTTACAAGGCACACTGCAACTTTACCTTCTAAAAACCGTTTCACAGTATACTCGAATCTACAGGTGGTATAAATTATAAATTAAATACATGCTATAATATAAATATATGATCAAAAACTAGTTACAATTTTATATTAATTAAAATTAAACTCGATAAAGAATCATGCATACAAATCCAATGGTATTACTTTACAATTACAGATTACTTCTAAAATAAAAACTACTCAGAAATTACAAATCCTTCTATCTAAGTATAATTAAATGATAAGAAATTGCGACCAACGGCAATTTGTACTGTTAATCATCTATTAAAAAAAAATTAAACTAAAAATCCGCAGAATAGCGGTAGCGAGTGGGAAACCCCACGAGGTAATATGAGCTTGGACTTAATATACGCTCACAGTTACCGCATGAGATTACCTGCTCAAGCACTACCATAATCAAAAGTTTTTTTAGTCCTAATAAGGTGTGGCAATTCATGATTTCGCTCAGCATTTTACATGTATATATGCATTTGTATATTTATATCCATTACATCAACAAAAAAATCAACCAAATTTTCGTCTGCAGCCAATGATAATTATTTTTCTCTTTATTTTTTTTTTTGGTCCTCCTTTTTCTAATGCAGTATATAATTTTTGAAAAATTATTATGTTATTATTTTGTAATGTGCATGGAAAAAAAATTTGTTTGCTTGTTTTTCTTCAACCAATCAAAGCTTATGTGATTTGAAATGAAAAAATTCCACGATAAATTTTGGAAATTGCGCATCGTGCGATCACTCGTAATTGTTACGCTTTTACTTCACCATTTAGTTTTACAAAAATCGTGTGTAAGTGTGCGTGCGAGTGAGCAGCAGTACATAGTTATCTGACAAATTAATACAATAACCAATCCAAAAGTTCATAAGGTGACAAAAAAAAATTAAAATACATGATCATTACCGAGAATGATTGAAGGAGAACCAACACCGTCGGATACATTAAAATGTGTGATATGCTTCGTGAATTATTGCTCTATTCGCTTTCGAATGCAGCGTAACAATGTAGATAAAATTACATTAAAAATTGCTCGGTACAACTCTTTCGTTCGATTTTTTTTGTCACTTAATTCAGTGCGCGACGTGCGTAAATTATGGCTTGGGTTACGATACTAATAATAATTAAAAAAAAAATAACAAAAGGCGGATTATAATGCGAGGCTAGGCGACGTGAGCCAGTGCGTAGCTTAATACCAACCGGAATGCTGGGCTAATTGTCGGACAAAACCATCACCAGTATTACCAGCTGATATTTGACTACGCGACCGAACTACAACAGCAGTATTGTTTGTTTTTTTTTTTTTTTCGTGAATTTGCGTGCTTGGCGATGGTGGAAGTGGTAGATGTGTCGTTTATTTGGTTTTATTTCGTGCTAGCGCTCCGCTCGAATTTTCATTTTTTTTCTGTTCGTTCTGCTCTATATGCAATTGTTACAATTGCTTGGGTGCTTTCTCGTGGATAGTTAATTTGCCCTTGGCACAGTTTCAGATTTGCGATTAGTCACATTTTGTGGGTACGTAAATTTTGAGTGAGGTAAAAAAAATCGAGTGAGTTTTGTGGAAAAATAGTAAATTCATAAGCTGCGCCTCGTTTGGCTCGTGGCGAATTTTTAGAACACACAACACATATATACATATAAAATATGGATTGCGAGCGAGTCAAGTTTAACAAAGAACAATACGAATTACAAAAGAAGCCAAGATGAAAGCAGTACACTTATGTATCGTTAAATCAAGCGTTAAAACACAAAAAGAAAGATGGCAAGTGATAGTAACAAAGCACCAAATTTAAGACATAGTTTTACGTGTTAAGAAAGAAAAAGAAAAGGAAGATGAAGAAATCGGTAACAAACGAAGGTTGTTTCGTACCTTCTTGATTGAGCTGCTCGATGCGCTCTGATTTTTTGTCCAGCTGATCGCTGAGTCGCGACGCAGCGAGCAAGCACTCCCTGGCGTCGTTCAGTTGCTCCTGCAAAAAGGATAAAAAATTAAGGAAATGACGCGATTCGAAGTCGATATATTTAATGTATACACAATATGTATATATGTTCACGATTAAAAATCGTGCGAATAAAATTATGGAAAACACAAACTTTCAAATGAGCGATTTCCTTGTTCAAGGCGTCCTGTTTGTTGAAGGATTCCTGCAGTTCGACGCGCACCTTCTCCGTGGCCGCGTGTATGTCCTTTTCTCGTTCTGTGAAATTCCAGAAAAAAAAAAAAACATTCATACCCAATAAAGACGCACGAGGGAAATAATTGCAATAACGAGAGACAAGACGTTACCGCGTTGGAACTGCTCGAGCACCAGCTGCAAATTGGTGAGCGAGGCCGTGTACGAGGCCACCTTGTCCTCGGCCGCCGAGATCTTGTTCTGCAGATCGTCCCTCTGCTGGGCCATGAGGGCGAGCTGCTGCTGCAGCGTCTCGACCTGCTGCTGGGCCCTGATGCTCGCGGACGTGTACATGGTCGAGCTGTTCTTCAGCTGCTCCTCGGCCAGGGCCAGACGCGCCTCCAGGCCGCGCTGTATCTCCTCGGTCTGGAGCTGCTCCTCGGTGCGGCCGGCCTCGATCTCCATCAGATGATCGCGCAGCCGGTCGCGCTCCTTGCAGGCGAGGCTCTCCTTGTCCTGGGCCTCGGCCAACTGCTGGCGCAGAAAGCCGATCTCCGTGGCGGCCGCCTGGGCGCTCCTCTCCAGGCCGGCGCGGGCCTCGCGCGTCGCCTCGAGCTCGCGCTCCAGCAGAGTGTGCTCGGCCAAGCCGCAGCGCTCCAGGGCGCTGCCGCTGGCGTCCTCGACGTTGCTGAGACGCTGCTTGAGCACCTGCAGCTCGTTGCGCAGCCACAAGGCGTCCTGCTCCTTGGCGGCGAGCTCCTGCGCCAGCGAGTCCCTCTCCGCCACGGACTTTTGCAGATTGGCGGTCTGGTCGGCGAGCAGCTGGGTGAGGCGCTGCACCTCCGCGTGATACTGCAGGCTCTCGGCGTGCTTGTCCTGGACGAGGCGCACGAGCTCGTCGCGCTCCGAGCGCAGCGCGTCGAAGCTCGCGTTCAGCTTGATGAGCTCGCTGTCCTTGGCGCTGATCAGTTGGGACAGATTGTTCATGGTCTCGCGGGCCATCTGCGCGGCGTCCCGGTCGCGGGCCAGGCTCGACTTCAGCGACTCGATCTCCTTCAGCAGCTTCTGTCGTTCCTCCTCGTCGATGCCCCCACTGGCGGCAGTCGCGTTGCTCGGCTGCTTCTCGTTGATTTGACTCTCAGCCGCCGCCACGGCTGCCTCGAGTTCGGCTCGTTTCGCCTCGAGCTCGGCGATCCTCTTCTGAAGCAGCTGATGCTCGTCCTCGAGGCTGCTCGCGTAGCTCTCGGAGCACTTGAGCTTGGTCAGGGCCACGGCGAGCTCGTCCTCCTCCCTCTGGCACTCGGTGCGCTGCTCCTCGAACATGAGCTCGTGCCTCGAGTCCTCGGCGGCCAGTCGCTCGTTCTCGGCCCTCAGGTCGGCCACCTCCTTGGTCAGTCGCTGGCAGCGCTCGCGCAGCTCGCCGCACTCTACGCTGGCCTCTTGCAATCGTCGGCGCAGCTCCGGCTCGTCGACGTCCCGCAGCTGCGTCAGCTCCTCGACGAGGCGCTTGTTGAGCCGCTCCAGGCACACGACGTTCTCCTCCGCGGCGGTGGCGCGCTTGCCGGCTGCCTCGAGCAGCTCCCGGGCCGACTCGAGCTCCTGCCTCAGCAGGCCCGACTCCGTGCTCAGCAGCTCGATCTTGTCCAGGCTCTCGTTCTGATTGTCGTCGAACTGGTCGAGCAGCTTGTTGTTCTCGCGCGCGAGCCGCTCGTTGTCGTGGCGCAGCTTGTCGATCTGGCCGCGACTGATGCCGGCCTCCTCCAAGGCCCGGTCGAGCTCCTTGCGCATCTGCAGTATGTCGTACTCGAGGTCGTCGCGCTCGAGACTGGTCTTGCTCAGCTGCTCCCTGAGCTCGGCCAGGGCCTCGCCGTCGGCCCGTCTCTCGTCGGACTCGCTCAGGGCGGCCTCGAGCTTCTCCTTCTCGAGGGTCAGCCGCTCGTTCTCGGCGTCGAGCTCGTTCTTAAGCTGCTGCAGCTGGCTCAGCTGGTGCTCGAGGCGCTTGCCGTTGCCGCTGGCCAATTTCTGCTCGCGTCGGGCGTTCTCGAGGTCGAGCTTCAGCTCCTCGATCAGCTCGATGTTGTCGTCGAGGCCTCGGCAGCGCTCCAGCGACGATCTCAGCTCGCTCTCGAGCTGCTCGATGCGTCGACGCAGCGCCGCGTTCTCCTCGAGATCCTCCGGATTCGGGGTCTGCTGCAGCTGCTGCTGACTATCTTCCTCCTCCTCGGCCAGCAGTTCCTGAATCCTCGCCAGCACCCCCTCGACGTCGTCGTTTTTCACCAGATCCCTGACGGAGTCGAGTCGCGCGGCCAGACGCGAATTGGCCCGGCGCAACTGGCCCAGCTGCTCGTAGAGCGACTCGGTCTCGCACTCGAGACTGGCCACTCGCTCCTCGCTGGCCTCGGGTATCGAGGGCAGGCACTTCTTCAGTCGCTTCGTCTCGAGCAGCAGCGACTCGATGTTCTGCTGCATGTCCTCGCAGTCCGCCTGCATGCCGTCGCGCATCTCCTGCGTCTCTCTCAGCTCGCAGCTCTGCTCCTCGTACCTGCGCTCGAGCTCGGCCTGACGGGCCAGCAGCGTGGCGCAGCGACGCGCCAAACGCAGCAGCAGCGACGACGACGACTTGGATTCCCGTTCTTCGTCCTCCTCTTCCTCGGTCAGGTCGATCTGGGCGCTCTCGATGATCTCTCGAGCTTGCCGCTCCTCGTCCCGATGACGATCCTCCGGCACGGACTGCGTGTCCTTGTCCGAGCTGCATGGCTGCGCCGAGACGCTCTTGTCGGCGGTGTCACCGACGACGACGACGTCGACGCCGGCGGCAGTAGTCTGGCATTCCTTCGACTCCGAGGAGCTGCTGGTGGTGACGTTGCTCGACTGAAGCAACTGTACCTCGGCCTCGGAGCGCCACTTCTTCAGCTCGTCGATCTTCTCCTGGGCTTGATTGTAATCGGCGTAGAGCTGCTCGTAGGCGCTCTGCAGCGAGTTGTGCTTCTTCTGCAGCTCGTCCTTCAGCGACAGCACACGCTCTGTAATACATTATTATTAATTATTATATATTTATATATACGTAAGTAAACTGCGTAACTTTTAATATAATACGGAATGTAAGCAAAAAAAGAGATAATCATATATACATACCGATCGACTCGAGATTCTGCCTGTCGAGCTCCTCGATGCTCGTCGTCAGATTCCTGTTCTCCTCCTCGAGCTCTCTCACGCGCTCGCTCAAGCCGGCCAGGCGCTCGTCGTCGCCGGCCTCGTGCTTCTCGCTCGCCTCGGTCGTCGACTTTTCTTGCGGATGCTGCTGGTCGCGCTGCTGCTGCTCGGCGTCCAGGGCGATCAGGGCCGACTTGATGAGGTCCTGCTGCTCGCCACTGGCCAGCTTCGAGATGGCCAGGCGAAAATCGGCCACGAGCGTCTGCTCGTCCTCGTGCAGGCGTTTCGCGTTGCGCTCGACCTCCTGGCCCTGCGATGAAAATTTTTACCATCGTGTCGTGTATATATAGAAATGCAATTAAATTTTTTGTTCACGTTCGTTCGTTCGATCGATCGATCATAAATTATATATACGCGCGAGAGGGAAAATACGGTGCGCTGCGCGTCGATGTGTGCAAGCGCGATTCTCTCTATTTATGCCGATTTCCAAAGAAAGGAAAAAAAATTGACGCTTTTACGTGCCCGAGTGTGTGTATAGAGCCTTGAAATTTTTACGCTCGCGACGCGCCGCTAGGTGATTTCATAACGAAACGAAGCGTTCGCGTTTTTTTTTCTCCTTCTTTCCTTTTTTTTTCTTTTTTTTTTTCATGCCTCACAACGACGCGAATGATTTGCCTATTCAAACAGCCATGCGTGATTACATATTATGTACTCGCGACACACACATCGTTACAGTATACGTATACGCGTGTGCGACGATGCACTGTCATCTTGTCGCGCATCCCCTGATTACATACCGATTTTTCGGATTTCGAAAGGTTTCGAGAGCCCAGTAATAATGGAAAAAATTGGACCATCGGCGGGCGTTGCGTACAAAACGCATATAAATAAATAGGACGCGCGCTTGATATTAACCAACCTTTTCGCCGATTTGTATGATGCGATTCACCACGTCCTGTTTCGCACGCAAGATTTCCGCCTTGTGCTGCGTCGAAGGTCCTTCTGCTGTTGCTGTTGCTGCTGCTGCATTGTCGGCTATGATATTTGCGTCATCCTTCGAGTTCAGCTGTATAATATAAAAATTGCAGGCATGAAAAATGTATACAATAATTAATAAATGTATTTTCTGTTTTGCTCGACATTGTAAATTGTAGCAAAATTATTAAAAAAAAAAAGCAACTAATTACTCACCGATCGGTAACGACCGAGTTCGATCTCGAGATCGCGAATCCTCGCTGCCGCCTGGTCCAACTGGTCCTGCAACACTTTCGTCGTTTCGGTGGTGGTGGTGGCGCTGTCATTGCTGCTGCTCTGCTGCTTCCTCGTGCTTCTGGGTGGATCCCAAAAGAATCCCGCCCCCGCCTCCTCGTCATTTCGATGCTGCGACTCGTTGATGCTTTTCTGCACAAACCATAAATCGAAACTATGAGTATAAAGTATGAGTATAAATGAAACTATGAGTATAAATAGGCGCCACTATGAAAAAAAAAAAAAAAATTGTCTCTCGTTATACACCGTCGACGCTCTATGGAATAAGAAGGAGCAAAAAAAACCAGGCGAGAAAATTCAAGGTTTCGAGTACACGTTGCAGGCCTCGAGCCATTGCTGCTGCTGCTGCCTTATAGCGATCGTTGCATAAACGCGCGTACATAATAATATTCTCATAGCGTCATGGTTATGGTATAATATAAGGATGCGTATATAGGCGCGCGCGCGAGCAGTGCACAGGATGCATTAGATGCTGCTGCTGCTGTTTCAACGACGCCGTAAGTCGAGAGTATAACGTGACACATATATTTATACACACACACACATGTACATAAGATTTAGATGTACAAGTATATACGCTGCGCATGCATGTGCACATGTGATTAGCGCTCGCGCGAGCATTGTTGCGAGTTTACATAAGAAGAGAACTCGTGCGATATTAGCTCGCTCGCCTATAGTAGCCAGCGATTTACAATGGCTGCTCCTGTATAGTCTTATTGCTCTCTTTCTCGTCTATTCGTGTATAGCGATGTAGGATGCACATTACCGAACCCTTGTGGACGTCGACGCGTCGTTGGCATTGGCGCGTTTTTTTTTTTTCGACGAATCGTCGTCGTCGTTGTCTTCGCGCGATTCACAAAAGGCCAGAGACAGAGAAAGACTTGTATAACCATGATGTATATGGATTGCGTATTTAGAGGTATTCATCGAATAGGCTTGTAGGTCGAATAGGGAGAAGTCGATCGATTTCACTCTTCTTCGATCTCGTGATTTTTTGAGAGCTCATTAATTTTTCTAAATTTTATTGACTATAGAAGCATGTTTTACGTCTATACGTATTGACACTAATAGGCAGATAGGCATCGGTATAACCCCTACTCCCCTGGATTTTCCCTTTCTAATCGTTACCGATCTAAATGACTCGGACTGTGCGCGTCATTTGATCGTGCAGTTCGTACGAATTCGTGCGTAAGTGAGACAGAGACGCAGCAAAGAGTCCGATGATTCGTGCACTCTAGCTTAAAAAAAATGATAGAGAGAGAAAGATAAACAAATGAGATGCGGATCTTTTTTTTCAACTCACGATGAAACGAGACGCGTACGCGTAATGATATACAACTTGGAAGTGTCGCGTATAATATATAAAAGACGAGCCGAGATGATGTTTGGCCAACGCGTATATATTTGACTGTCAAATACGCGTATGTGTGTGATTCACGCAAAGCTCGTCGCCGTATCTCTGCATCGGTCAAGAGTTTAAGAGTGCACACGTCGACGGTAACGCGTAACTTTCTTCATAAATATCTCAGGATATGTAATATATAATGAACGCGCGATAAAAGCTCGCTCGCGCGTCGAGTATAATCGATTCATAAATGCATGCATAATAAAAAAAATTAATTTTACATTTATATATCCTCGCGATCGCTCTCGTATATGTAACGCTCGTGAATACATAACGAAGCTTTCGGACTGTAATATGTATACACGACGAGCGTGTGGACGTCGTCGGGGCCGTGCGCGGGGTAATGCATTCGCGCGGAACTCGGTTTATAGAGTACGACGTAGCGCATTGACAAGCGACGACGACGAAGACGACGAATGATAGACACAAGCGCAGTACAGTATGTGTCAAAGAAAGAGAGAGAGAGGTCGCCGCGACGAAGAGAAAATCAGAATCAAATTCACCTCGACCTGCGTGGCGTTGATATCGAGTTTACGTGTGTGTGTGTGCGTTAGGCAGCGAGAAAGAAAGAGCTGTCGCGTCGTAAAATTGAAATTACTCGCAGCTCTTTTTTTTTTTATTGTCACGACGCGATTATTATGGCTTATGTACTGCGTTACACGGAGCTAGCTCGCAGCCTGATAAAAGTGTAATTTTTTGTACGTCTATTGTTTAGCTTTCGACGCCTAGAAGTATGTAGCAGCGAAAAGGGACAAATTAAAGTGACTGATGGAAAGGAAAATTTAAATTACTCGCAAACGGCTCTTGCTGTTAACGATAAAATGATGCAAGGGATGATCGATGTTCTTCTTTTGTTAGCTTGACTCGAATTAGATTGCAATTTTCACATTAAGACTCACTCACAAAAGAGTAAATTTTACTATGACGCGCGGTTAATATTACTTTTGTGCAAATTTTAAAGAGTAATTTTTTGGGGTACGCCACGATAACGGTTATTTAGCAGGAAAAAAAATACCTGAACAACTTCTTTCGACGTACTTGTAATATAGATAGTTCGATGGATTACGTCGATAACGTTCACCCATAACGTATGGAAATTACAGTCTGCTTTTGACAAGCTCGAGTCATTCTTCGAGAATCAGCACTCGATCGTTCCAGATAAGAGGGACAATCAAATAACCGATCGCTGTTTGTGAATAATTAATCTTATTGCTTTTTTTCGTTGCGTATATAATAGTTCACGTTGTTGTAAAAACCGATCGTAATATATACGCGATCGGTATCCATGATGCTTTTATGCGCATAAACGTACACGCGTCTCTGCACAGAATATTCGTTCACGCACTGTGGAGGGAACTTTATACGATATACGAAAGCTAAGCAGAAGCAACCCAGATTTCGAGCTTCGGTTCTCTTTCTCGGGCGGCAATTGTTATAATCGAGATCCAATTTTGAAAGCTCTCTTTTCTCTTTACACCTATCGACGTAATTCTCAGGGAGAGGGGGTCGCGCTTTATAAACAATTAGTCACCCCCAGCCGATAATCCCCCCCCTCTTTTTTTCCCCCTCGGCGTATCGCAATTTTAAAAGTGTCTACTGTTTAGGCTTATCAACTCGCGCGCGCGCGACATCCTCTATTGCAGGTCTCGCGGTGATATAGCTCTGCGGTCGCGAGCCCTGCAGCACGTGTGTGCTGTATGCGATAATCGCTCTAGCTGCGCGCGGACGCGACGTGTCACTCGGCGAAAGAAAAAAAGACAGCAGAAGAGGCCTAGCCGCGTAATATTACAAGGAGCTCTCGGATATATTGTTGATAAACGATGACGACCGTATAATGTAGACGCCCCGCGTGGGAACGGAAGCTACACTGTATGCACATTATGCACATTTATCAGGGAAGCAAAGAAAGAAAGAAAAGAAAAGAAACAAAACCAAGTGCGACGAGGAGACGACTTTATACGGCAAATAATATACGAATCGAGAATTATACTAGTTCTTAGCACGCCGTATATGTACAGTGTATCATACGGTGTATATACGATGAAGTAGACAACTGAAACGCGATATCTTGCTTGCGGTTTATAGTAACGCGACAAAGAAAAGGAGTATGCGAGCGAGCGAGTAAAAGTGCTGAAAGTGCTTTCTCGCTCTTCAAGTGTGCATAGGCCATCGCCGGAGCTTCTTTCGACGGCTTAATATTACACACAGTTATATCATTATATTATTATTATTTTTCGGCAAATTCCACGGAGCAAAGGTGTGCAACGCCAATTTGACAAAAAAGAAAAAGCGCGCGGCACGAAATATTATATGGATAGGATATATATATACGCGAACTTGCGGCACTCGTGCGTAATAAAAACGGAGAAAAATATCATACGTGCAGACGCAAAGGTAAGAGAAAAAAAAAGGAGAAGGAGAGAACATAGGTACGAAGAGTCAACGAGAGTCTTTCACACCTTGGGTAATATGTAGAGCTTCGGTACACGGCACAGGACTCTCTCTCTCGTCTGCAATTTTTTTTTTTTTTGTTCACGCGTGTATACAATCGAGTTTGCTGTATTTAGTGTCAACTGCATCGCGTCGAAAGAGAGAGCGAGAGAGAGAGAGAGAGAAAAAAAGAGAGTCGGAGCATGCAGATGCGCGTATATGCAGTGCACCTATGTGCACATGCGAGCTGTGTCAACAATCGCAATATTATATACGAGCTTGTATAAATGTCTCTGTGCGTATACGTACGTGTGCCTGCAGCCTCGCGCAAATGCGCGGCTATAAAAAAAAAAAAAAAAAAAAAAAAAAAAAAAAAAAAAAAAAAAAAAAAAAAAAAAAAAAAAAAAAAAAAAAAAAAAAAAAAAAAAAAAAAAAAAAAAAAAAAAAAAAAAAAAAAAAAAAAAAAAAAAAAAAAAAAAAAAAAAAAAAAAAAAAAAAAAAAAAAAAAAAAAAAAAAAAAAAAAAAAAAAAAAAAAAAAAAAAAAAAAAAAAAAAAAAAAAAAAAAAAAAAAAAAAAAAAAAAAAAAAAAAAAAAAAAAAAAAAAAAAAAAACAGGCGAGATGACTGTCTTTTCGCGCGCGCGTGTGCATGTATGCACGGGGTGACAACATTTGTATATGTATAAAAAAAAACTCCCGCAGTCTCAAAACGCAGCGAGAGAGAAAGAAATACATCTTTAATTGTGTTATATATGTGCGCTCGATACGAAGCGATGTACGCTTGGAAATCAAGTTTTGCGCGAGAAGCTTTTTTGATCTCTTCCAACTGCGGTAAAACAATCGGTACAATTTCATAAATTGAGAGAGACAGAGATATATGTGTAATAAGGTAATTTTTTCTAATACGATCGGCGCGAGCATCTTTCCTGCTACGCTTTATACGTTTATAATTATTATATCGCGATCGCAAATACATAATTGAGCTCGATCGAGCATTTACGATCGAGCTCTATATGCACGTATAATAATCGAGAGGGAAAAAATTGCGTTAAAACAGCTGCATTTGCACAGCGTACATACACACACACACGTCAAGTAACCAGCATATGATATTCGTGTTTGCATACATATGATACGAGAGTCGAGATGCGTGTGCTCACACGCAATAACCGATCGTTTATCATAATGGCAGAAAGCAAACAACAACAAAAACAAAAAAAAAACGGAATAAAATGAATATACGATATTCGTGCTCGTGCATAATTCGCGCAATATATAATATACCACGTATGCGTGGACGCGCACTCGAAAGGAGGTCGCGCGGCGCTCGGCTACTACTGCTTATAGTGCATGCGCCAAGAGGCAGCTATCGGTGCGATAACAAAAGCAGCAGTCGGCTCGAAGCTCGAAGCTCGTCGCCGCTGCTTCGCACACAGGTAGGTAGTTTTAGAGCGCGGTTCGTTTCTCCTTCCCCCCTGATCGTTACGTACTGTATTATCGCACACGCACATATAAGTCGAAAAGTCGCGTCGCGTACTGTTTCTCCGTATGGCGTCCAGTGCCCCCCGCGCAAGCACACTTGATAGGCTCGAGAGCTACTGGAGCGCGTTTTTCGATAGTTAGGCACAGAGCGGCGCAGAACGTGCTGCATCGTGCGTTCGACTCCCGATATTCTTTTCTCTTTCGCGCGCGCGCGTGCAATAGCATATTATTATTTATGCAATATAAATATGCCTCGATGCTGGCTCGCAAATGAATTTCGAGTGAAATTTTTTTTGTTCTTCGTGTCGTCGTCGTTGTTTATGGTTCGAGCGCGAGAAAGAGTCTCGAGCAACGAGAGAAGGAGAGAGAGAGAGAGAGAGAGCGTTTAGAACTGCTGCTCCTGCACTGCACCGATGCAGTTGAGACTTTACGAGCCGAACGGTGCGTGCGTTACGATCCAAGGCGGCGGCGGCGGCGGCGCGCGCGACATATTGTGCAAGAGAAAAGACCAGCGCACAGTTGTAAATGCTATATGTGCGTGTACGTACATACGCGCATGACTTTTTCTTTCTTTCCTTTTTTTTTCTTTTTTTTTTTTGAACGAATGCTAGATTAAATATAATATATTTATTATACACCTATGGCAAACGTGTGCATACATAAAATCTCGCACGTGCAATAGCGACGTGCCGCGGCTGCAGCGTACCGAGCGCGAAAACCATCAACTCTTTTTTAGGATACTATTTACCGCTTATAAGTATCAGGAACGCGAGGCACGGATTTATATCGAGTGCCTGCGATTCAGGATAGAAATTGAAATTAATGATAATGTGTAAATCAGTTTTGTCGCTTGCGACCTATCGACTCTGTAGATTGATTCAGTTCAATTTGGAGCACCCTCGCGCGCCTCAATTTGATACCCGCAAAAAATCCATATATTCTTGACGTAATCGATCGCCCGCAGCTTCACGTGTGCGCACAAGCATGATCTCTGCAATGCACTCGTAAAAAAAATGTCGCAAAAAAAGAAAAAAGAAGAAGAAGAAACGGACGACAAATCATCGTACGCGTATTATAGTTGCTTCGCGATTGCAAAAGTTATCCTTTACAGTCGTGGCAGCGCAAAAAAGGAGGTATAGAAAAAAAAACGCGCTTCGCGGCACTGCGGCTACGGAGAGAGTCGCAATTTGCAATCGCGCGACTACTGTGTACCGTATGCGCGCGTGTGTATGTAAAGTTTATAAGTCTCTTCGCGAACGCTGCTGCACACAGGCGATGTGTACACCTTGCTGGACAGCAGCAGCAGCAGCAGCAGCAGCAGCTGTGTAAATATGGGCAAATAGAATCATAATTGAGCCGCGAGCAAAATGACGAACGAAATAGGTATACCTATAAAGAACACGAGAGAGAGAGAAAAGAGAGTAGCAAATGCCATTTGTCATTGATATAAAATTATTTTTTTCTTAGTTGCATATATACGCGCGACAAAGAAGCGCGCACGAGACAGCGCGGAGAGAGACCGATACACGTCATTATCGTCGTCGTTGTCGCGTCGACGATTCCGCTCATCCGCACACGCGGACTTGGAGCTATAGCGTTTACCCAACGCGTTTTTCGTCACTTCCTTTTTTTTTTCCTCCTCTTTCTCTCCGTCTCTCTCCTCCTTCTTGGTCTCTGTATGATATCTATGCTATATTTACCTATGGCCTGCATCGTTAGCGCGTATAATATGCACGTATATATGTACGCGTCTTAGCCTACATAAACGCATAATACATGCACATAATACACATCGTCGTCGAACTTGCGAGACTTTTTTTTGCAACTTACACCCAAGTGCGTCTACGTGTGTGTGCGCAGCTCTCTTTATATATATCGTAATATTGTCGCGTCCAGCTACAAAATATATAATGGAGCGGGTCGTCTGTAAATTATAGATCGCGCAAAAAAAAACGTACGTACGCATAGCTTCTCAATTTTTTATATAAAATACGTAAGTACGCGCGCGCGCACGATATTATTCACGTTACGGAGCTTTAAGCTTGCGAGCTGCGGCGGCGGCGGCGGTGGTTGCAAGTTTTCAGATACATAAGTAGTACGCGCGGGGGGCACGCGACCGACACTACGCAGGTGTTAAAATATATATACGTCGCGGAGAAACTCGGCTTTTCTTTCTCTTGCATTTCTTTTGTGTCCGCGTATAAACCGTTTCTTCCTCTCTTTGCTTTACCTTTTTTTTGCACTGCCTTCTCTACCTTCTCTTATATACGCAAAAAAAGGAGGCTAGTTTTAAAAGTTTGATCGGCGCGACGCGGGAGAGCACCGCAGCAGTATGTGCGTATGCGGCTTCATGTATCGAGCGTGCGACGCAATGATTATAATATATGCTCGTGCACATTCTCATATGCACCCCGTTGAAAAAAGCTCGGCACTCCGCGCGAGAGAGCTGACCCGAAGACTGCGAGGAAGGACGCGAATCGCGTAATTTTCAAGAAATATGAGTTTGTGCTTTTACAAATCTCCAAGCCGATGGAAAACGAATCCTCGCGTGCATATATATTTTATGTGTATACGTCGGAGCCTTACGCGTATTTGTGTCTATGTACGAGCACGAGCGACGCGTATTACGTAAATTTGTGTATTACTGCCCGGATACGGTAGCTCATCTCTCTCGCCATACGCTCGTTATTGCGTTCGCGCGGTCTATTTTTTCAACGCGTATACTCTATAGACAGCTGAGCAAAACGAAAAGAACGATTATAATTGCGATGAATTATTTTACTTTTTGTCCACTGTCCCTTCACAGAGTGACATACGTGCAAAACGAACTCTCTCGACTTTCGAGCTTTTATTTGCGGTCTCGGCGTGTAAGATACAATATAATATATATCGTTTTTCAATGTTTCAGCACGTATATAATACAGCGTAGCTCCTGCTGCTGCTGCTGCTCCGCCGTGGGTATTTCGAAATCTCTGCTGTGCGCTATATATATTTTTTTTTATGCAAACGCACGTTTTTCTACTCGTTCGTAACGTACGCGTGTGCCGTCTTCGCGTACATTACAATGCATGCGAGTAGTTTTGCGCGTTGCCCGATAATCGTTCTCCTTTCTGCGCGAAGCTACATTACACACACACACACACACACACACACATATATATATATAGAGACGAGAAAGAGAGAGGAAAAAATCGTTTTTCTTTCGCGAGAACGGTAGAAAATGACAATCGCAGTTTGTACGTCGTCGCGTCTCTGCGTCGCTCTCGCGCACGAGTAGCTTATATGTAATATGTATTGGTTGAGCAACGCGCGCACCGACACACAGCGTCGACGGCAACGACCATACGCGCGGAGATCGGTATACGTACGCGCGCATGCATTGACCTTTGACTCGGCGAGAAAGACAAAAAAAAAACAGAAAAAGAAACAGTTTCACTTAGCATTTTACGCCTATGCAGAGAGGTACGTACTCCGTTTCTTCGGCTTTCGAGCTGTTTCGAGTACATTATATTCGTTCTCATTGTGTTTTGGTGAAAAAATCGAGAGAGAGAGAAAAAAAGTGTAGCTCGCGATCGATTTTTTTTTTATAATCAACGATTTTCTCTTTTTTTTATTATCATTACAATAATAAAGTAAACTTTCTCATGTGCGCACTCTGACTTGGATTTGAATTTCGCAGAGTTGGCGAAAAAATGATTGCGAGGATCGGAATCAAAAATAAAAAGAAAAAAAACAATCGTGATTTCGCGGAAAGTGGACGACGCCGCAGGTCCTTCTCGTATAATGACTTCCAACTAAATCTAACGAAGAGGAGCTGCACGACGTGCAGTTATGATCACAGCTCGAATAAAACTAGTGCGTATACACGACTTAGAGGTAGAGAGATGATTTGCAGTTGAAGCGTCGACTTTTATTTCGATACGTATTATACCGGAGGCCCGAATATGCGTTGTACTATACGACCGACGTCAGAACGAGCGAAAAAATAAAAAATAAAGAAAGAAAGAGACGATTGCGGGGAGAGCGCGCTGCGTACGCTGACGATGTACGATCCGTGTTTTATCGCAAATCGTCACGCTAATTCAAAAAATAAAAGTCTCACGGCATTATACGTATATATATCGGGCGGCTCTCGCGGCGAAAAAAAAGTGGGAGAGTGCGCAAGCACTGCAACTTTAAACTTTTATACGTGTATGTGCTCGAGCTGCTGCTGCTGCTACCGGACGATATATTATATGCATCGTGCTGCTACACAAGTACGAGCTCGCTTATACACACGTTAAATGCGCGCAAGTCAAGAGAGCGTGTGTATAATGCAATATGCCTACTGAGAATTTAATAGTCAGCGTTGTTCCGAAGATAAGGTGACGAAAAAAAGAGAGAGAGAGAGAGAAAGGAGAAGGAATGGAAAGAAAGAAAGAGTCAGAACGGCGTCTTCTTACCCGTGCTGCGCTATTCGCAAGTCGTATAATGTACACACGATCTTTTGTTACTTCTAGGCCTTTTTACTCTCTCTCACCTCTCGTGCATGTGTGTACCATAAAAATAATCGAAAATTTTTACGACCGCACCGCAGCTCGTATCCTCGTTGATTTTCTAATTATCATAAACGGATTTTGCGATATCGTCGCGTCGACGGAGTGGAAAAAAAGAATGTAAAGGACTTCGCTCGTCGTAATCTCGAAGGACCGATAATTCCCGTTCTGCTCTTGTATATTATATACGGTCACGGGGAGAAGGTGGACTTGTTTAACTTGACACGTCGTCACTTATATATATCATTTCCAAGTTTATACGTATGAGTTTTTCGTAGAAATCGATCCATCATCGCCGCGGCGCGTCCGCCCACGCACTCGAACTCGCGGCGGATCGTTAAGTATATATCGTATCTCCAATTTTCTGCTTGTTTTTTTCTCGTTTGTGAAAAAAAAAATATATAATGCGTATAGTAATATGGTACACACGCGCGTAAGCCAATTGTCATTGATTTCGTATGTAGGCACGAAGAGAGCTCGCGCGAGAGAGAGAGTTGAATCAAACCGAAATATTCACGAGAGTGCGGTATAATATTATTGTCAACGCAACAACACGCGAAACGTCCTCGCGGCGACGGCTACGGCGGCTACATCATCATCACGCGAGGCTCTGGCTCCGTAACGCTCGCAGGAAGTACCTCTTTACGCTGTATGTACGTGTACGTATACACGCGTTGCAAAATCTGTGTACAGGAGGTTTTTCTTTGGTTCTTTATTTATTTTTTTTTTTTTTTTCAGTCGAAGCGCGCGCTCGTGTCCTAGGATAATGTACATGTGTCGACAATGCTCGCCCTCGTTAACGTTATTATTTTTTTTTGCTCGTTACTTTCACGAACGAAAAAAAAAAAATTTCAATCGCGTGCCAAGTGTACGCGTCTGTGCTCGCATAGATACGCGCGCGACGCTAGTTTTGTTTTTTTTTTTCGCTTGCATACATTTACGCACTTTTACGCAAATGTATGAAACGAACGGAAAAAAAATGGAAGCGAGCGCGTCGCTGCTCCAATCACAATTAATTTCTCTTTTCGCAGGTATAAACACAAGGTAATGATATTGATTTCGCGATGCTTTTTTTTTCATAAAAAATACATTTTCTCCTTCTGCCACGCGTAGATAGGTATAAAGGTGTGAAAAACGATCGTCTTGCGCGCGCATAACGAGCTCGATATATTTACTCACGTTCGTTCTCGCGTGAATCGCAATTTTGTCAAGGGAAAATTTCGGGAGTAAAGAACGAAAACGATCATCACGAGTACGAAGAAATTTGCTATTCTTTCCGTACGTCCGTTCGTACTTGTCACCGCAGGGGCGAGCGTGTATGCGAAGGTACACGCACGCACACACGCGTATAATATTTAATACGTAAACGTCGAGATAATTAGCGCGTATATATATATGTCAACGATATATAGTCGCACGAGTAATTAAATTATAAATACAGCTGTTGTTGTTATTGCAACAACGACAACAACAAAAAAAAGGAAAGAAAATCTTAAGTATGTCCTTCGGCTCGGCCGAGTTGTTGTAGCGATCCGCGCGTACATATATATACACAAACGACTCGGACACGATATGTAACTAATAGAGTACTACACGAATACAACACACACACACACACACTATGACAAATGTGTACACATGAGTGTAATATATAGCTGCATCGACTTTGAAGAGTCGCACTCGACGTGTACACGCAATAATATAAATCGAGATATTCTCTCTATGTGTGTATATAAAACGTTCCAATATCTACGTATAAGCGATTATCAATCATTTTTTTCCCTTTTGATTCTTTTTTGTTTCCTCCCGCGGCCTCATAAGCTCTCGATCGCGCACACGTACAAATGCACTTTTTTTTTCTCGTTGGAATCGGCGATCCGCAACGACGATCGGCGTCTCAAAAGACACGCGGCGGCGGCGGCGGCATCGGTCGAAAAATCCAACGATCTCCACGCGCCTCTTAATAATATTTCTTGCGCTTTACAATGCACACGCACTCGTGTCATTTTTATACGTGTAATATAATTTATGCAAACGTAATGATGCCACATACACAATATTGACTCGTCGCGCGCGGTTGTGGACAATTTAGCTCCGCGCGCGCGCGACGACCTCGCATATATAGAGCCTCGTGCCGACCGCACGACGACGAATCGACGCGAGCTCTTTCTTTTCTTAATATTTGAAAAAGTTTTGCATACTTCGTGCGTTAGATGCGTGTGCGTGTGTGGGTAAATGAACTACTTGTGGGCTATATAATGCAGTATCGCTCGCTCGCGAGCTCGACGTGTACGCGCATTTAATCATCCTGTACGTGTGTGTGTGTATATAGGTGTCCGTGTGTCTCCGTGTGTATAATACTATTTTTTTTTTCATGCGACGCAGAATAGATAAGCAGTCCGCGCTGTGCGCTAACCGGCCGTTTATGATATATACAAGCACACATTATACACACACACAGAATATGCTCGGGACTTCAAAGCTCGGCCTTTATCGTCTTTTCACGCACACGCATGAGCCTTTGCAGACATTATTATACGCGTATGTGTGTGTACGGGTGTACACCAAGATGATGGAAGCAAAGAGTACGCGACGGCACACGTGACGTAATTCGAGCTTTGTTCTCTCTCTCTCGCTCCGGCAAAATCGGCATAACCGAGGCGAAGGGACTCCTTTTTCATATATTTTTATTTTTCGAACGGCCAAAAAACCATCGATGTATGAAGTATATATTAACGCACGTGTTTACGGCAAGTATATTAACCTTATGTGCCTGTACAAATCAAGAAACGAAGAAACGAGACTAATTTTAGTTGAAAAAAATAAAATAAAAAGGAAAAAAAGAACGAAGCAGAGTACGTGTAGTTAAATCGGCGTAAATAACGTCGAGATCGAAGAGCGTGTGCGCGCGTCTCTCTCTCTCTATATGTAACGTATACTAACTCGCAATCGGTTCTGCGCCTATTACATTATATAGGAGGATGGTGCGTGCGCGACGCGACCGTTTACGTGCGTATGTAACATACCTTTGTACACACATACACACACACGCGCACGGACGATGATACAAATACATTAGTTGTGCAAATGGCACACAGTTGTGTTAGAGAGACAGAGAGAGAGAGAGAGAGAGCACACAGGCCGCGATTTCGCAATCGCTACGACTACACGTTGAGCGAGCTACAAATATATTATGTACTTTTTTGCACGGATCGTCGACGTCGTTGTGTGTGTGTGTGTGTGTGTGTGTGTGTGTGTGTGTGTGTGTGTTGCATATATCGTACCCACATAGGTTATCGTGGTAATTGACTCGGACTTCATAAAATATTTATAATAAAAGACGCGGTTTAGAGACGCGGCTCGACGAGGTTGATTGGTCTTTTGTTTTTTTTTTTTTTCATCACCTCGGGCCGGAAGAGGGTATAGAGCGAGAATGAATTCTTTTTTTTTCTCGATATATTTTGTGGCCCCGAGAGCTTATAATACAGCAATTGAAACGCTGCATGCGTGTGTATGTATAATGCACGCGAAGACATAAAAAGTCGCGCGCGCGTTCGCGCAATTAAATAGAGAACGGCCAGCCACCGTTTCGTAATAATGATTTTTTTTTTAAGTCGTTTTTCCTTTCTTTCATTATTCCTTCTTCTTCTTCTTTAATTCTTTCTCTGGCGCGTGATTCGAGCGACGCGTGCGAGAATCGCTAATATAACGTACGCTACTTTTTCGCCACGAGAACGTGTCATTAAAGGAAAATGACTACATCGGACGAGTCGAGCCGAGAAAAAAGAATAATAATTCAAGGCGGTCGATCGTTGTGGACAAAAAAGCGCCCGTTACATATTATGAATTGTGAGAATGACGACACTTACTTGAAGTAATTAAAAGCTCTGGATGGCGTCTCGAGAGTCGTGTCTCCTCTGTATATATACGTGTGAGCGTCGCGCACCTCACCGATCGGAGCTTGTACGATAATTAAAGTTTCTATTTTACGAAAGCTCGAGCATACGAAGCACAGCTCGATCGAACGCGCACGTGCGAACGATTACGCGAAACAGAGAGAAATTCACCTCGGCGTCGATAGAATGAAAAAAAAAGACACACGTGCGTTAGGGAGCGAGAAAAAAAATTACGTTTTGCAAAGTTTACTACGCGTGCGATACAAAAAAAATATTTTTCGAGTTACGAGCGCCGCGATGTCGTGTGCCGAGCGCACGAGCGCCGATGGCAAACTGTGCTCCGTCGCAGGTATAATATCCGTGCGCGGCGACGATCTATTGCACGACTACTACTACTACTACTACTACCACTGTGGCACCCATGCCCCCGACGACGACGACGACGACTGCGCGACATACTAACTCGCGACGCGCCGATATGTATGTATGTATGAGCGTTGCAGAAAAAGGAGAGAGAGAGAGAGAGAGAGAGAGAGAAGTCGACGTATACATATCGCGTATGTTACGATGCTTACCCCTCTACTCGGAGACCCGCGTGCGTTTGTTATACGTGTGCGTGTGCTTATTATACAGCCTTAGATCGGTTCATGTGAGTGCGAGTGTGATGTGTTTTTTTCCAAAACCACAGATGGGTTTCGGAGTTGTATTCGTCGATTGTGATTTCGGAGCAAGCCGAGTTTCCCCACTTCTCGTGTGACTGTATACAAATGCACGATTTATGCCGATTTTTTTTATTCAATTCAACGAATCGTTCGTGAATATAACTCTGTTCGCCATTTGATGATCATAGCGATGTTTTCAAATAATAGTGTACATTGGGTTCATATAAAACAGTCACGATCGTCAAATATTATAAATTAATTATACAGTAATCATTAAATGGCTTACAATGGGTACATTTATTAGTTAAATATGAAAGAAAATAATAAAGTATAGTCCATTGCATAGGTCACCGTATATTATAATACGAGAAAAATTCAAACGAACATTTTATCGTGTACTGTACATGCATATAATAATGTAGGGTTCACCGTACTTTGTTTGATACGCATTGTGTATAGCGCAGCAAGTTTAAAAACAAACAAATCCGTCTTTCTCTCTCTCTCTCTCTCTCGCTTTCGCGCACACAGAGAGGAAGAGCTAAGCTTTTGCTGCGTAATGGTGAGGACACGTTCCATATAATATCGTTGTGTTTGTTTAAACGTTCAAAAATCCAAGAGAGCGAGATACGCGAGGAATGTCACGTGCGCAAGTTTAACGCGCACAAGTACACACGCGCATACGGCTGCGCACTGCAGTCCCAACTGCAATATACACTCGAAAACGACTCGGAGATACGATGGCGAAAAAAGGGACAAAGTTTTATTTCGCGTAATTTTCGTAGTATTTTTCCAGTCTCCGCGTGAACTTCACCGTACGTAACACGCTTGCGGCGCGCGAAATATTGCGACGAATATTTCTTTTCGGTTTTCCGGTTTGCGTACATAGCGACAGCTAATGAAATAATTGAAACAATTATAAAAGAAAAACGTCGTCGAATTGTAAAGCGTAGGTATATGTATAATATGAGTTTAGCTTATCCGTGTCACCGCTACGGATACGTCAGAAACTCGATCAAAAGCGCCGAGTGACTCACGTGGTACACGATATACACAATTGTCAGCTATGTAATATTGATTTTTTGCCCAAAAACCATCGATAAATATATACGAGCCATTGTTTTATCTTACAAACGTGTGCGCGCGTCAGGATAAGAATTAGTATATATACGCTGGTATATTGATTTGCGAACCGAGCGAGCCCGAAATTATTTTGCAATTAATATGCCGATTCACGTACGCATGCAGGTGAACTATATTTATGTACACACGGAGACGAAGCTTTATCGCTTTTAACGTCAAATGGCTGTAACGCGTTACGTGTTGTACGTTCGACTCCTACGTCTGTTGTTTTTTTTTTATTTTTTTTTTATTTTATTTCGTTTTTCCATTCCTTTTTAATTGTGCGCTACCGAGAGTCGATTCGTACCTCTTATACACACTATAATACGTGCTTGTAACGAGCCACGCGCGTATTACATACATACCGATCTCCTCGTAAAACGATGCAATGCGATCGTTTCTTCCTCTGCGCTTGCTCTTTCGTGCCTATTATATTTTGTTAAATATATTTCGATTATTTTCGCAGCTCGCCTGTTCAATTTTATTTTTATTTATTCGCATCTACTTTTTTTTCGCTTCGACTTCAGTACGCATAGGCGAACGAGCTGTTAAAGCTGCGGGTTGGCAGGTGGAAGCGAACGTCGTACACTCGTGCGTCCGTATGCAAGTTCGTGTTATACACGTATAAATAAATACGATGTATACCCTACATTTTTACCGTAAAAAATGAACATCCTGTCCTCGCGAGCAGCGCAAAACGTTAATTCCGACTTCTCGAACTCTGTCAAACGTGTAAAGCGTGCTGCATATATGCAGCGTATATTATACAGTCGGAGAGACGCATTCGACGTTTTGCATAATTTTGGTAATGACTTTGTCTTGTTTCTCTCCGTTACTTTTTTTTTTTGCTTCAGCTTTCGAGACACTAAAGACGGACGTGAGCGTTGCATATCTGTCGTTTTTTTTGTCATTTGTCGTCTTTCGAAGGTATACAGAACCCGCCGGATACTATCACCGATCATCGTCGCCGCCGCACGCGTCCGGAAGGGCTATCTAACGAGGACATCTCGTATAATACACAAAACGATTTCGGGATTAATCTATGGCTCTTTTTTTCTTCCTTTTTTTTGTTGTTGCCGTTCGTCTTCGAGAATCGAACACGGGAATCGCGAAACTCGGCGTTTCCTATGACTTGGCGGACGATAAGCAAAAAAGAGAAATCGCTTATTTATTTAGACCGTATACCGAGTCGGCAGCGAAATGTATGCACACTCATACACTACGCTACGGAGTCGGAGTATTTTCTATTCTCTTAGATAACCGTAATAGCGACGACGAGCCTTGAAAATAAAGCCAGCCAATCAACTCGAGCATTGTATATTAAAGATATAGTAAAAATACGAGTTTATTGTAATCGCGTTTCGAGAATGAACAAAAAAAAAACGAAGAAGGAAGACGAAGAGAGAACTCGACGCGCATTGACAATTATTCAAAGTATCTCGATCGCCCATCACCTTTTTTTTCGAGGTCCCATTATTATATACGTTACGCGCGTTAAGGACATTGGTTGATTCTCGACGTTGCGAGATAAATATAGCTCGCTCGACTTCGAAAATAGCCCAACTCTTTTAACGGCTCGTTCGCATCTCGTTTTTTAGCATCGATAAGATCGCGAGCGGATCTCTCCGCAGTAAGAGACATCGCAATCTCGTTACATATACCATCTACGTATGTATACATCGCACATATGGGCTATGTATCGACACGACATCTCGAGCCTATATCTGCGTACATTATGATCAATCGAAACGCAGAGCTGCTTATCGGAGTCTGTTTCGCTTCCATCGGCGCAGGCAGCTCTATAGCGCGGATTTGTTCGCAGGCACGTCGTCGTCGTTGTCCTCGTGAACTTTTCTACGTCCGGACTTTCTCACTTCTTTTCGTGGCGCGTTATATATACATGTCGCGCACCGGCAAAAACAACACTTCCTCCGCACGAATCGCGTGCTTAAAAAAGAGAGGACAGACAGAAAGTGTTGGAATTATGGACCTCTCGAGCGTGTGTGTGTACACAGGCGTTAAGGGCCGATCCTTTGTTTGCGGCGCGATACCTCAATTCCGAAAAGATGATGCACGTACAAAAATATTATTGCTATACGATGCGTCGCGAGTGGGGCCCTTTTTTACGACGACGTGCGACTCGTATCTTGGTTTTAATTTTTTTTTTTTTTTTCACCAAGGGAAAGGTGTTGCGCTGCGCGAAACGAGCTTAAAAAGAAGAGTCGTGCGTAGAGTACAAATCGTCCGTTATTTAACTCGCAAAACCTCGAGAACCAAAGAGTCAATAATACATCTAACGAGTAGTACAAGCGTCGATGATTCCGAAACTATGAGACGTGTAAATGGGTGTGCAGGCTTTATTAAACACATATAGCTACCCGCATTTCGTGTATACAACTTTTTTTTTTGTTGGTCTTTCTCTCTCGTTTGTATTGCGTCGCGCGTAACTCACCGCTCGTTACAATATATATTATGCATGTGTGTATCGCGCCGAAATAAACTCGAGTACCGCAAAAGTACATAACAAAAAAGAAAAACAAAGTGAGAAAAAGCTCGCACACCTCGTTTTATCTTTATTAAATCTGACTTTATTTTATACAATTTTACTCGGTTTTCTCTCCCACTTTATTTTTTTTTTTTTGCTTCACGCTTTAATAGCAATGACCGACTTTGAATTTCCAATATCACGTGAGGCTATAGACACTTGGGATATAGCATATATTATTGCAATATGTATATAGGCGAACTCGAGCCGCGCGTCGGGATAACATAATTTATAATTCAAAGTACATATCGTACGCTTACACTAATGTACAACGATATTGTAATTTTAATTCCTTTTTTTTTGTATTACTTACAGGGTCAGCAGGCTTTTGTCGAAACTCCACCACGGCTTTTTGCAGCTCGCTGTTTTGCCGCCTCAGTAGCGATATCTGTAAAATGAAAAAAAAACAATCGTATACAATAATTGAAATCGACCTGTATAGCTCGTTTGATTCGTTTTACGATGCGATGGCAAATTTAAAATCGAGTGCATTTATGCGAGTGAGGTATAAGAATACATCCTCGAGATCCGTTTGGCCGTTTGAAATCTTACCTTACCAACACCCGCAGGGTCTAAAACCTCATAATGACGTACTTATACACCGTGTTCGTAGTCTACACGTGTGTGCGTACGGTATTTGTCACCTTTATCTGAGTTTACCTTGCGATAATGTTTCGCGCAGACTCTCTCTATATATATTACAAGCTCGAGCTGAGCCTGCCCTTATGTTACGCACTTATATACGGCACACACAGGCAGCACGCCGCGCACGAGACACCACTCGACTGTAACGCGACGACAAAAATACGGACTACTTTCAGAGTGCGAGTAAACACGAACGCACGATCGATTATCGTAATGAAAGGATGAAATTACGCGCATTTCATTTACTCGCTGCTTTATCGGTAAAAGCGACGTTCGTGGCTTTGGAAAAAAGAATTAGTAACTTTTGTTAATAAATACGCATCCGCCAGCTCTCGCGATCGTCGTGAGAAATATATAAGTAACGAGCCGAGTATATATACAATACACAACGTAATGCGTTCGAGCGAGCTTACGAGCCGATTAGGAGGTACAGATATACAGACACACTCGCGACAAATAAGGTGCTATCTATGCGCGTCGCTCGTCGAAAAGTCGCACGTCTAATACCCGCGCTACGTTTATTTATTTTACTCTTTCTCTCTGTAATATTGCAAAAAAAAAAGGAACGAGTCTTTTTTCCCATAGCTCGTGTTTTGAGTATATACAACAGTAATCGAGAGCTCGTTACAATGTTTGTATCGCGAACGTGTGTGTGTATGAGTGTGCGTACGAGGAGAGCTACAATGCGCCGCCGTCCATATGTGCAAGCAAACTCGCGCGAGCTGATAAAGAAACAACGAGGAAGACGTACTTTGACGCATTATAAGCACACACACACACACAGAGGCGACGAGTGATAACGTTCCATTAAATATATGTGTGTATATCTGAGGACGCGTATTACGCCAATTTCTTACTGCAGTTAACCATTTTCTTTTTCTTTTTTTTCTTTTTTTATTTGCCTGTTTACTGCGCACTGTGTGTGTGTATGCATTATCGTTAATCGCAGGTTAAAACGAGGCATAAAGCGTTTCCGCTATTATATATTATAAACATACGCGAATGAGAAAAAAAAGTTACGTTTTTTTTTCTGCCGCGCGGTCGATGATGATTAGGGACGTTTGATTTTTGTACCGGCGCTGTGGCCGGTTGTTTTTGATGATATCTACAGTGTACGATGATCGTTATCGATGCTTCATTCGTTTGATTTCAATGAAATTTGTAGTTGTAGATTTTTTCGTTGATAACAACTTGGTTACGATACGTTTTGTTATAAAAGTCATCGAGAAGCCTATATATACGTATATGTTCATTAATAACCGGCGCGTGTGCACTATCAATGTTTATTCAATATACACTTGCTCCTATCGCGGGCAGGATGAAAACGAACATCTGTCGTTATTAAGATTATCGCGGAAAAATTGACCATTATCTGCGAGAAAGAGCGAGAAAAAAAAATTGGCAAACACGACGTTTTTTGTCCAATAAAACTGATAGGGTAAAACTGCGCGAGCGATCGTAAAAAGCAGATTAATCATTTTAATGGGCGCTCGAGCGTTGCTGCCTTGACGCTTTTGAAAGTTTAAATGCTACGGCACGAGCGATGTGAAAAAAAAATTCTCGAAATCGAAGAACCGAAAAATGTACCACTGAACGAGATACAATTCGTAAATATTATGCTACTGTGAGAGAATTTTTCATGATATGTCATCTTCATTTTTATGAAAAAATCTCTTCACAAACTTAAAAATACAAAAAATAATCATTCAAACTATGCAAGATAACACTCGCATTTAATGCGTCTTTTTATTTTAATTTTAAGGCCAAATTCTTCACGACAACATAGTACGTAAAATAATCGAGAAACGCACTTCATACAGGTATGCTCATTTCTTGCAATAACTGATTAAACAATCTCGGTCATTCGGTCATTGTGGCATTACATATCAGTTACATAATTTCGCTCACCTCTGCATCCTTCGAGTTCAGCAGCTCCTGCAGTTGGCTACATTTCGTCTTTGCCTCTTCCAAATCTTTCGAACGCTCGTCCTCTGTAAATTAAAAATATTAGAAAATTATTTATAAACGTATAATTTAATTAAAACGATTTCCAAACAAGCGGAGCAGAACGAGACATTCAAAGATACGCGGCAAAATCGCGCGCGCGCTTCATCTGCCCCTCGCGACGCTCGATAAAACAGAGCAATGTTTTGACAGTAGTAAGTAACCTAACAAATCGCAAACATATAGGGGGGCACGTGATAATTCGGGGGACATTGAGTAGCAGAGGTGTCCTGCGGGGGGCTCGGCCTCTCACCTGTGATCTCGTTGACGATGCCGTCGGACAGTACCTCCTTGGTGAAGCTCGTGATCTGGCCCTTGAGATTCGACAGGCTGGACAGGCCTTCGCCGAGCCACGCCATTTGGCCCACGTCAACTGCGCGAACGTTTTATCCGCTGACAACACTCACTTTGATATACGAGACACACGCACACTGGACGATTATCACGCACACAACAACGACACGCACTCAATCGAAGGCACGATCGGGAGAAAAAAGATTCATTTTGAGTTGACTCTCGCTCTCCGCGACGACAACGATGACTTTATTATTATTTTTTTTTCTAATAACACAGAGAGAGAAAGACGTGTTGGCAAACATACGACGGGCAGCACTGCTCATTTACTGAATGTATTTCAATGCGAGGCGTGTATCGCGTGAGAGAGACAGAGACGGAGACGCCTGGAGAATGTTGGTTGTTGTACCTTGCCTTTGCCACTAGGGGAATCGGCCTCGATCAGCTGACAACGTCTACCGCGAAAGTCCCTAAAAAATCATCGCGAAACTAGGAAAGTCTAGTGAACACGTCACCTCGGTAGAACGACGCTGTGTTGTCGAAATATTTTGCATGCATTAAGAGATATTTGCGTCGTAAGACGCGAATGTAATGGAGGAAAATTCAAGAAATTAGTTTGAACGATGGTATCAATCGAGTGTTATTGCGAGCTCCCACAATAAAGATTTATACTTACAATAGGTACAGAAGTAAACTTAGCGAAATTTTGATTTGAGTACTGAAGCCATAAGATGGGTGGCGCCACATGCTATGAACAGCTGTCAAACATAACTTGAGCGTGGCTAAGTATGTTTTTTTGAAGCCAATGAAATCACTGTTTTAACAATTTAAATCAAAAATTTAAAACAAAAGTTCGATAAACCAATTGAAAAAAATTGTATACAAATTTTTTCCTAGATCGAATTCATTCGGCCACATAGTTTAATTGATATAATACATATGGATTTATTATTTTAATTATGCTCTTAGTTTAAATTTACACGGGCTCTGAAAAACTGTCTTGTTAAATATTTTTTTACTGAAATTACAACAAGATGCATAATGTTTAACTATCTGTTATTCCAACATTGAAGTAGTCCACAAATTGACAGTTTTTGCTTAAACTTTGAGAATATCTTCTTTATGGGTATGACTATCGAGAAAACAACGAAAAATTAATAGATCAGCATAAAAAATATTGAGAAAACATTGTTTAGACTAATTTGGAAAACTGGAGGTTTTTTAAGACTTGCTACAAGCTTAGGTTGTAAGTAGTTTTATCAAAATAGGATAATAATATGAAATAAACTGACAATAAGTATACCATAATCAACAACGGTTACCGGTACATTGACAAAGACTTTTCTCGTGACAATATGATACAAGGAATACTGGTATTTTCAGAATGAAAATTTCAATTATTCTTCAGTAAATGATCGGTGGTCCCAAAAATGTTTATAAAATTTAGAGATAAGCAAGATTTTTCATGACAGCAGAAAATATCAATTATTGATGCTGTCGAGTTTTCTGCGTAAAGGGAAATCAATTGAAAGGATCGTGAGCGTGTAAAGTTTAAGAATAATTCTTACTTCAAGGCAAGGATTTTTGGATCAGTTTGAAATATTTTATTGTTTTTTCACGAAATTCTGTAAAAGATTTACTAAAGTTTCGTAGCTTACTCGTATGATTGCAGAAGTCTTTATTGTGTCAAAATGTTTCGAAGCAAATCTCATGCTTCTAGGGTTTGTTAAGATGATGAGTTGTCAATGTTTGCATCTTTACTTTTTTGTACACTCTAGTATCCAAATAATTTGCGACATATCTCTCTCGAAGGGCTTACTACCATTGTGTATTGATGTGAGCATTGAGGGTATCCTTGCGACCATACGATTTGTTACAAATAACATATTCGAAGGGTGCGTTTGTTACAAATAACATACTCCAAGAACTGCGTTGACATGACTTTTAAGATAGGTTGGATAATTAAATGATTTTTGACAAATTTCACATTCGAAGATTTTGCTACAATCATGTACTGCATTTATATGAATATCGAGAACAGTCAATTGTATCCAAATGATTTTTGACAAATATCAAATTCACAGGGTTTGTTGCGAAGATGTACTGTACTTATGGCTTTTTTTTTAATATTATAATGTGCTTCGTCCCATCTAGGGGTATTCACACTTACTTTATTTCGTTCACGTTACAAATATTTGGCAAATATAATTACATAAAAATACAAAAATTGTAAACAGGATAAAATAGGCCGGTGCGGCGATTTTTTTTTCTTTTTATACGGTGGATGTGAAGAGTGGAGAGGGTGGGAGTGAATTGCGTTGAGAGATGAGTGAAAGGGGGAGTATGGGTCCTGACATCTTGGTGATCTGACATCGTGCCAGGAAGGCGAAGACCGTCCTGCAGGCCGGGATGTTTGACCCTGCAATCAGGCTCTTGATGTTGAAAGGAGTAGAGATGCCAGCGCAAACGCGTATTCTTCTGTATCCAATGTGTAGATGACATCCATTTCGTTTGCGTCCTTGACCTTGTTCATAAAGCTATCGTATATCACTGAGTATTTGTTCAGTCCGCAGTCTCCTGCGTCTATTGTCGACCTGAATGCTGTGCTGCCGTCTCCCCCCGATGCAAGTTCTTTTCGATGCTTTGCATACCGTTCCTGATGTTAATTATAGTTTGTTAGCGTCCAAGCTCACTTTTGCTGTGTAGTCCTCGATTTCGATTCACCCTGTAACTACGACGTCGTTGAAGACGCCGTATGTATCGACGTATTTTGTTTCGCCTTTGCAGTCTCCTCCGGGGCCTACCCAGCCGGCAAACGTCATTGGATGCGATTAAGTACCATTTCTGGGGATGTCTGCTATTTTAGCCCCCTGGTACACTTATGTGCCTGACTGGTGCGGGCCGTCACACTCTTCTTGGGTGATTTTTTTGTAGTATTCGATTTTCCCGTTTGCCACCAAGGATATGTGCGAGTGCATCCCGCAATAGAATACCGTCCTCTTTATGAGGACTTTACATTCTTTGATTTTCATCAGGCCATAGTCGTTGACCTGTACTAGTTGTGCCCGTACTCGTGTCGTTCTTACTTCTGGTCTTTCCTCCTTGCATTTGCCCACATCGATCAGTGATATACTTGTTAGGTTTGTCAGTTTCGTTCCACAGTCGTAGCCATATATTGCGGTTGTCGTTTGGATGCCCATTAACACGATGACTATGCATAGGATCCGCTCCATCATCTACAATTAAGGATCCATTCGTTTTGGTGATCAGGGCGCTTCGTAGCCGTCGCTCGCCCAATGGTTCAAGCGTTCGTCGGCGTTATAGATTTTGAAATTTTTTTTTGAAAGCCGTTTTTTAAGCGTTTTGCTGCGGTAACCTAAAATTATTAAACAACAAAATACTCAAGAATCTAGGGAGTATATAAGCGCGGGGCAACTCACGATCGCTCTCTTTGATGTCGCCTCTTTTGAATAGATTTACCTTTTTTGCATTACTGAATTCTGTGCGATTCCAGGTGGGACGCAAGTCAGTCCCTTCGAAACTAGCTATTTTCCTTATCAATTAATGTAGAGTCTAAGGTTCCACTGGTTATATGAAGTATAGTCGGATCTCGCATGAATTGCAAATCCTTCCAAAACTCCCACGACGGCTCGTAAATGTCAATTGGACTAACACCCGATGCTTCCGACTCATTGATTTTGCGTTGCTCAGCAGTATTTTTAGTCTGAATCGTCCTCCAAATCGGTTTAACTAATTCACTTGTACGCGGCAAAACATGAAATGTACTTGCGAAAAAAAGAATGATATGGTTGATTAATTGCATGTGTATACTACTTAGGTTTAACCTTGCTGCAATTGCGGAGTATTGGTTTGATTTAATTTTTGTTTTTATAGTAATCGTCGTGTTTCGAGTTGGAAAGGGATGAATAGTAAGAAATCTCGTCTATCATCAATTTCTTTTGACTGTTGTCCAATGAATCAACAACGTTTGATCTCTTTGGTGGCATTGCCAACAACCAATATTTACAGTTTTGGGAACTTAAAGATCATGAAAAAAAAATTTCAAATTCTTTAACGCCGCCGAACACTTGAACTATTGGGCGAGCGACGGCTACGGAGTGCCCCGATCACCAAAACTAATGGATCCTTAATTGTAGATGATGGAGCGGATCCTATGCATAGTCATCGTGTTAATGGGCATCCAAACGACAACCGCAATATATAGATACGACTGTGGAACAAAACTGACAAACCTAACAACTATATAACTGATCGATGTGGGCAAATGCAAGGAGGAAAGGCCAGAAATAAGAACAACACGGGTACGGGCGCAATTAGTGCAGGTAAATGACTATGGCCTGATGAAGATAAAAGAGTGCAAAGTCCTCATAAAGAGGACAATATTCTACTGCGGGATGCACTCGCACATATCACTGGTGGCAAACGGGGAAATTGAATATTGCAAAGAGATCACACGAGAAGAATGCGACGGCCCGCACCAGACAGGCACATACATGTACCAGGGGGCTAAAATAGCAGACATCCCCAGAAATGGTACTAACAAGGTCAAGGACGCAGACGAAATGGATGTCATCTACACATTGCATACAGAAGAATACGCTGTTGCGCTGATGAAAAAATTACGTAGAATCAGTGTGTGGCCTAGATGTCATACACAGCAAATATCCAAGACTACTCATAGTAGAAAATGCAGGAATTAGCCTCAGGCTGCGGAAAACGGACTTATCAGTGCAGAACATCGATCAGTTCGCATACACAAATGCAAAGTTCTTGTATATAGAAAAAGACACATACACACACACACACACACCGCTCGCTTGACACACAATGCACTGGTACGAATGGAACGACTTGACTTCGAAGGGACTTTCTTGCATCCTATCGCGAACCGCACAGAATTCAGTAATGCGAAAGAGGTAAATAGAATTCAAAAGAGGTGATACCAAAGAGAGCGATCGTGAGTTGCCCCGCGCTTATATACTCCTTAGATTCTCGAGTACTTTGTTGTTTAACAAATTTCGGTTACCGCGTCATTCGCCCTCAATAATATATGAATTTATTGCTCATGGCATTGACGCGAATTCACGGTACATCAAAGGGTGGGCCGCGAGCTATCTACTTGCTCCGTTTACGCGTCTTTTTAGACCGCACGTTACATCAGACGGTGTTTGATTGCTATCGAACATGCGTAAACGCGTGTTCTTGTCTGTTCGCAATTGTGCTCTTTTTTCGCGATGACATTTATCTTAGCTGGGCTAAGACATGTTACTGACATCGACTCGTGAAGATGCGCTATCGCACGAGCGCGACAAATGTTTTCGTGTATCTCGCTCTAATTCGGGTAGGCGCGATGATGCGCGATCGCGTAAGCCCACGTTATCGTTACGGTGGCTAGAGCATGACGTTGCAGTATCTTTGTGACCATTTAATTTATTACAAACGCCACCCTCGAAGGGTTTGCTAAGATTATGCATTGCATTTATGTCATCTGTAAGGGTAACATTTCTGTCCAAATAATTTATGATAAATTGTACATTTATTTGATCTAATGTTCTTATAAGTCGTATTGTTATATTTTTTTAGACTTAATTTCTGTTTGTAAGTTTTTTTACACAAATTATCCTTGAGGGACAATTTGGTTTGAATTATTTTTTCCAATCCTTTCAGATTACCCAAATTTCAGCCGGGATTTTTTAATTTCTTCAAATGGACAATTATTATTATAGTCAAATTCTTTTTTTATCAGAATTATATCTTTGTCATTAAAGTAATTGGTTTGATTTTCGTTCTCTGCTTTCACAATAGATGAATAACTGCCATGTTCAGTTTTGCAGATGATAGTCATTAAAGATTTAGTTTATCATTTTTGCACTCAAAATCTACGAATATTTTTTTCTTCTATCTTTTCTTGTAACCCCATAACCTTACTTCTGTGATTTTTTCTAAAATTAAGATTATTTAATAGTTTCGGGCGGTGAAAAAATATAAAATATTTCATA
This sequence comes from Trichogramma pretiosum, assembly GCF_000599845.2. Classification (NCBI taxonomy): domain Eukaryota; kingdom Metazoa; phylum Arthropoda; class Insecta; order Hymenoptera; family Trichogrammatidae; genus Trichogramma; species Trichogramma pretiosum. The sequence goes on from NW_019640824.1 coordinate 260,332, forward strand.
TTATTGAACTTACTGATGATTTAGAAGATGGAAATATTTTAACGTTTTCGGCTTTGCAAGAGTCCAGCGAATCAAAATTATGAACGTTACCTGCATCTTGCCAAGTATCGTTTGATTCTTCCTTAATCTTGAAAAATAATTCGATGAACAAATGATTCGAAAACAAAAATGGTTCGATGAACAAATCTTTCAAAAAATATCATTGCAAACACAAAAAATGTGTACCTAACTACACCACTATATTTATCCATCACTACCCAAATTAAATGTATTTACTGTAATTTTAACGAAAGTATTCAAGGCTTATTATGCTTGAACGAATAATCAGCACTGTATTTAGATTTTGCCTGTACACGTTTAGGTATACAATTTGTAACCACTTATCTTCGTTGGCGACGAAACTGATTATTCTTGTTATAGCTCTACCCATTGGCGTAGCCAGTATGAATGCCGCGGCACCCTTACTAATTTTGAAGAGGAGTCTAGAATCGGAAAATTTAAAAATAAAAAACACAATGCAAGATCGTTTAGAAAATTTAATGGTTCCGTTTATTGAACAAGACTTGGCTGTAAATATTAATCCTATTAACGTAATTGAAGAATTTTAAAAAATTGTTTCTTTTGATAGACACATGGTATTGTAAAACTAGGACACATCATAAGCTCGATTCATGAAGTGTTCAATAATTTATAATTTCTTTGTAATAAGATACAATTCAAAGGAAATGGCTAATTGTTTATTACGCCGGAGATCATAGTATAATTTCTCCAATAATAAATGATAAGTTTAGAGTGTCTCTGTTGACATAAATTTTCTCAAACTTTCATTTCACGATTTGTAAATATGATTACATGTATAAGTTATCTAGTTCGATGAGTAACATCATTACAGAACAATTAGTCGTTGATCAAGTTCCGAGTGATAAACATGGACTTCAGTGATGTATATAACTCTGATGTCAGGTAATTTTTGTTTCGTGAGAATGAAATTTAAAAAAAAAATGGCATAATACTTTATATTATTGGGAATATTGCAGAGTGAAGGAGGAACCAAATAATGTTTCCCCAATTGAAAATGAAGATTATATGATAATTGACAATGCAGGCAATGCTAAAACCGACGAATTCTCGAGTTTTTGTCGAGAAAATTTAGTAAGTGTTGATGTGGGACTGTTTAGTCAATATTTTTATAAAGTAACTATTTTTACTAATTTCATTTCCAGATTCATGGACTTAAAGAATATGATGAAAATTCTGGACCTAATGACAATTTGGAAATAGAATTCGAATGTAAGGACCAGAAGCTCGGCATTGACTTATTAGTAGTTAAGAAAATCGAGGACGATTATCCAGATCATTTGCAGTATATGAAAAATAGTTGCGATTATCAGACTCAAAAGAAAATTAAAGAAGAAATCGTCGACGAAGTAAAAGAGGAATTGAATTCGGATGGTGAACTCAATGATGCATTTGATGCAAATGAAAAAACATTTGCTCAAAAAAGTCTATGCAAAACCCAAACTGATGGGGCAAGCAATCGTACCAAATATCCATGTAATGTATGCGGTAAAAAATTTTCACGAAAAGGTAATCTCAAGATTCACATCGATTCAGTTCATAGTGACGTCAAGCATACGTGTGATACGTGTGGAAAGACATTCACACAAAAAGGACATCTCAAAATTCACATCAATGCGATGCATAATGGTATGGCACCTACTTGCGAAATATGCGGAAAGAAATTGCAAACGAAGACTAAACTCAAGATTCACATCGATTCAGTACATAATGGTATTAAACATGAGTGTGGTATATGTGGAAAGACATACGCACAAAAAGGTCATCTCAAATTTCACATCAATGCGATGCATAATGGTATGGCACCAACATGCGAAGTGTGCGGAAAGAAATTCCTAACCGAGAGTTCACTCAAGCTTCATATCGATGCACACAATGGTGTTAAACATCCATGTAATATATGTGGTCAAAAATTTTCACAAAAATGTTATCTCAAAATTCACATCGATGCGATGCATAATGGTGTGGCACCTACTTGCGAAATGTGCGGAAAGAAATTCTCAACTAAGACTAAACTCAAACGCCACATGGATGCAGTGCATAATAAGATAACTCACGCGTGTGGTACGTGTGGAAAGACATTCACACTCAAATGTACTCTCAAAATCCACATCGATGCGATGCATAATGGTATGGCACCTACTTGCGAAATATGTAGTAATACATTTGCACATAAGAGTAGTCTCAAACTCCACATGGATGCAGTGCATAATAAGATAACTCACGCATGTGATACATGTAGCAAAATATTTACGCTGAAAGATAATCTTAAGAAACACATCGATGCGGCGCATAAAGGTATGGCACCTACTTGCGAAGTGTGCGGAAAGACATTCTCACTAAAGGGTAATCTTAAAAAACACATGAATTTGATGCATAATAAGACCACTTATTGTAATACTTGCGGCAAGATATTTTCACAAAAGGATCGTCTTATAATTCACATTAGAACACAGCATGGAGATATTGATCATGCAAGTGTTTAATGCGGAAAAAAATTTACACATAGGAGATATCTACATATGCACGTCAAATGTACGCATGATGTCAATACCCAAGCACGAGATCAATGCAAAAGATCTTAAAACGTACCTATCAATACCGCGCAAAATGATTAAACATCGAGTCAAATGAGTGGTTATAAAACTGTCATTGAGATAGCTCATCACTCACGCATTACCACCCAATAATAAATGTATTGTACATTGTACATTGAATGTACATTGAAATTTTGTAAAAAACAATTACTATTATATTTTGGATCACTTCTATGTTTTCCATCTGACTGCTTAACCCGTTTCGGACCGAACGGACGAAATTTTAATTATTTTTTCACTCGCTGTAAACTCTGTGAAAAAATTATGTGAGAAATGTCAGAATAGTCATAACCGACGTAAAATTTTATGAACTTTTTGAATCCAGCGTTAGAATTGTCAAAAAAGTTGATGTGTAAAAGTTATGAACAATTAAACAATAAAAAACACGATTATTTTGAAAAAAAATTTGATTTGATCCGAATTTTCGAGACGAAACAGACTTGCTCTATAGGTCTAATACGTTTTTTTTTGCGTCCATGGGGTGTAGACTTGAAAGTGTAATAGTTACGATATCGAAATTTAACACGGCGGACACGAAAATGGCGCTTCGTAGAAAAAAACCGTATATGAATGTAGTCAATTTTTTTATATGTCAACCAAGCGCCTAGGAAAAAAACGTTATAGAGAAAATGTTGAATTTCGATATCGTAACTATTAGACTTGCAAGTCTACACCCCATGGACGCAAAAAAACGTGTTAGACCTATAGACCAAGTCTGTTTCGACTCGAAAATTCGGATCAAATCAAATTTTTTTTCAAAAAAATCGTGTTTTTTATTGTTTAATTGTTCATAACTTTTACACATCAACTTTTTCGATAATTCTGACGCTGGATTCGAAAAGTTCATAAAATTTTACGTCGGTTATGACTATTCTGACATTTCTCACATAATTTTTTCACAGATTTTACACCGAATGAAAAAATAACTAAAATTTCGTCCGTTTGGCCCGAAACGGGTTAAGAAACGATTAAGTTTTAAATAAATTAATAAACTTTTTATTACAAAAAAAAACATGATGTTTCATTTCAATTAATCTATCTATAATTTTTATCAATCTGTACAGTTTTTTTAAACATACAAATCATGAAATGAAGATTTTTGCAGAAGATGTATCTTGCATAAAATGTCAAGTTAATTATTCATGATCGATAGTTTTTTTTAATAATAAATGAAGTATAACGCTGAGCACTTAAACACACACAGACACAGACACACACCTTATCTGTCCTGTATGAATTAATATGTTATATACTTTACTCTGGCCTAAAAAGCAAAAAGCTGCGTCCACCCCTAGTGAGCACCGACTTATATTATATAACGGTGTGATATTGATTATTATTAAAACATCGGCAGCGACGATCTATATGTACTATACCTCCCAAAGAGCAGGTATATACAATGTATGTATACATACATGTATACTTTTTTGTATTTATTACACTATTTATTACACTAGTGGCAACCATAGTTGCAAAATGCTGAGCGACTTAATGTTAAATAACAAAATAGCATATAATATCAGTGTAATATTTGTTTCAGCCTTATGAAATTAATAATATAAGTAGCTTCAATGAGTATCACAATAAATCTATATTTCAATGAGTTTTTTGTGCATGAGTTATCGCAGTTAGAGTAAAACATCAAAAATTAGCAATTATGTAACAAGTGCTCGAAATGCGTGTTTGGGCACGAGTGTGCGGAAAAAGACACGAGTGCCGGCTATGCCGGCACGAGTGGGTGTTTTTTCCGCACACTGTGCGTAAAAAGCTGGGCACGTGTTGCATACGAAATTTTATGCAATAGTAGGCGAAAAATACGTTCATTTAAATGAGGCGTTTTACCGCACACCCGTGTCCAAAATGAGGCATTTTACCGCACACAAGTGTCCAAAAACGCTTTTTGCGCACTAAAAAATGTACGAAAAAACACATTTTTTGTCATATTATTGCATAAAAAAATGACCCATAAATAACTCACATAATATATATTGCAAAATTTACACACGAATATTGATGCAAAACTCAAAATTGCATAAAAATGCATTTTTAGCATATTAGGATACACGGACGTTGCTAAAAAAGTATACAGCACCCCGTCAACACCTTAAGAATGCTATGTAAAATTTTCAGATCGATTGGTTAATCCCTGCATGAGTTATCGCAGTCAGAGTAAAACATCGAAAATTAGCAATATCGAATGTGTACGACTTTGCTGCACTCAGCATCAATAAATTCATTTTTATCAAATTTGTAATTTTATTTAAGTTTCCCTTTTTTTGTACCCCTTCTTCCAAACTTACATTATTTATAATTATCAATAAAAATGAAAGAATTTTTTACTTATCAAAGTCTAAAAAAAGATATCCAAGCTGGCCGGAACATTTGAAATTGGCACCCACACTAATCGTGTACATACGATACATGCATGGAGGCATTGGAGTAACATGAAAACTACGTCAAAATGGCCATAAAAATTTGATTCATACACACATTTTCATTACGAAACTTAAGTGTCGCAAAATAATCAAAATTATAGAAAAATCCTATTTCATTTGAGGATGTAACTTTTAAAATACCTGGAACATCCTAGGCATTAATACTTAACTGTTGTTCTTTATAATACGCTAGGCAAATTCCAAAAAAATTATTTGAAAAGTATAGGAAAAATTTTTCTATTCTAGTACATAGTTCGGAAAGTAATCAACGTTTATGACCTAATATGAAACTTCAATTACTCTTCTTTCGTAATAACTGCAAAAACTAAAAATTATCAAATAAAATCTACTTATTTTATTTTACAATTTATTCGATTAAATACCGAATTTGGAGAAAAGAAAGTTTCTTATTAACTCGAAATAATGTGATGCAAATATTTATATTTACAGGAGCCAAGTTTTGTAAAAGAATTGTTCTAATGATTAACGATTGTTATATTGATTGATAACATAATGGTCAAACTAATTGGTCGGAAAACACTAGCTTTAAAATTACGCAAATCATTTTTCAATCATCATTTTTTTCAGAATCGTCCTTTATCACATAATCTTTGCGACTCTCGTGAACTGTATTTTGGTGTCTTCTCAAATTGTTTTGATACCCAAATTTCTTCTCACAAACGTGGCATGCGTAATCTTTACGTCCTTCGTGTACTGTCCTTTGGTGCCTCAACAAATCTTTTTTAGATTCAAATTTCTTCTCACAATTGTCACATGCGTAATCTTTGCGACCCTCGTGGACTGTTTTTATGTGACCGAGCAAAGTACATTTATATGCGAATTTTTTTTCGCATTTGTCGCATTCGTAATCTTTGTGTCCGTCGTGTACAGTACTTTGGTGGTAGAGCAAACCCGATTTTTGTTTAAATTTCTTTTCGCACTTGTCACATGCGAAATTTTTACGACCTTCGTGTACTGTCCTGTGATGCCTCAACAAATCTGATTTACTTCTAAATTTCTTCTCGCATTTGTCACATGCAAAATCTTTGCAATTTTCGTGTATAGTCTTGTGGTGGATAAGCAAATTCCGGTTTTGTGTAAATTTTTTCTCGCACTTATCGCATGCGTAATCTTTGCGACCGTCGTGAACTGTTTTTTGGTGAATAAGTAAGTTCGATTTTTGTCCAAATTTCTTTTCACACCTGTCGTATGTAAAATTTTTGCGACTTTCGTGTATTGTCTGTAAGTGAATTAGCAACTTTGCTTTTTGTCCAAATCTCTGCTGACACTTATCACACGCGTAATTTTTCCGACCATCGTGAACTATTGTTTTATGTGCGAGCAAACTCTGTTTTTGTGTAAATTGCTTCTCACAAATATCGCATGTGAAATCTTTTCGACCTTCATGGACTGTTTTTTGGTGTATAAGCAAATGATGCTTTTGTCCAAATTTTTTCTCGCAATTATCGCATGTAAAATCTTTGCAACCATCGTGTACTATCTTTTGGTGAGAGAGCAAATGATGTTTTTGTCCAAATTTCTTCTCGCACCTATCACAAGCGAAATTTTTGCGACCATCGTGAGCTGTATTTTGATGCCTAGCAAAAGCCTCCATTCTTCTAAATTTCTTCTTGCACTTGTCACATGTAAAATCTCTACTAATTTTGTGTACCGTCTTCAGGTGGAAGAGCAAATGTGATTCTTTTATAAAATTTTCCTCACACTTGTCACATGCAAAATCTTTGCGACCATCGTGTACTGTCTTTACATGTCTGAGCCAACTTCGTTTATTTCCAAATCTCTTTGCGCACTGTTCACACAAGTAATCTTTGAAAACTTCGTGGAATATTTTATTGTGCTTAAGTAAAGTTGATATATTTTCAAATTTTTTCTCGCACTTGTTGCATGAATAGTCTTTGCAATCTTTGTGTAATAATTTCTGGTGCATAAACAAACTAGATTTTTTCATAAATTTCTTTTTGCACTTGTCGCATGTGAAATCTTCGTGATCTTTGTGTACAAATTTTTGGTGCGCAACAAAATTGATCTTTTCACAAATTTCTTCTTACACTGGTTACATGGGTAACCTATTTGTTCATTGTGAATTGTGTCTCGGTGTGTGATCATGTTTGATTCCAGTGTAAATGCCTCCTGAAAAATTTCGCAAACGTATTTTTTGTCGTCTGAAACGGCAATGTCGTGTTCAATCAAGTTATTTTTTGAAACAATTTCCTTGGATTTCTTCTCACTTTTATCCATTTTGATGCCTAAATTATAACAGTGGATAAGTCTATTTAGTCTCACGAAAATTGAATGAGTAAAATTTATCTTTTGGTATTGTGGATTGATTTTCAAATTAATTTGATTTTACTATAAACATAATCAGTGCTCGAGAGACGATGTCAAAATCGTTTATGAACATATTTGTTTACAATTAAGTTATCGATTAATTCATTATTTATTGTCCTTACAATTTCGGAGCTAGTTTAAAATTCGAACTTAGCAATGATTTCTCCGGAGAATTTTTCGACCATCTAAATGTACGTATTTCAAAAAATCGCTGCGACATCGAGTAAATTTATAAAAAAAATTTAATATTCATTCCAAAATTTGCCACCCCCATGCCATGGCGTGATCTGCGTGCTTCATAACTCGCCTCGCCACAGATCTCAGGGCACATCGTGTAACAACTAACATTGCATAGCGCATGTATAACAAACCATCGGGCAGTTCACGGAGGTCACGCTTATGACGCGCGACGTAAACAACAGAAAACGAGTCTACGGCTCTTAGTGCTCTTCGTCAGTTTTCACGTGTACGGTTCGTTCGATCATCGATAGAAAAATAAATTGTTAACGTAATTCCAAGCGGGAACGATGGATTCCTCTGATTTTTTCAACTGTGTTGTCAGGTAATTTTCACCTTTCGAATGTGAAATTATAAAGATATCATAAAATAAAACTTGATCTAATTGAGGTTATTTCAGGGTGAAAGAGGAGCCAACTGAGATCTCGAGTACTGAAAACGATCGCGAGATGATTGATGAGAAATCCGACCCAAAAAGCTTTCAACTCCTACCATTTCCATCAGCCAATTCGGTAAATATTGATAATAATATGTAAAAATCTAATTTTAGTTTTTTTGTTATGAACATTTTAACATACTTTTAATTTTTCGACAGACCCAAAAAGTTTACGTAAGTCATGAAATTGAACTTGAAGACGGAGTGGAAATAGTCGTTGAATGTGAAGACGTCAAGCCCACACTCAATTCATTAGCAATCAAAATTGACTATGATTATCCAAATCATTTGCGGAATGTAAAATATTGCAATGATGATAAAACTCAAAACATAATTAAAACAGAGACATTGAGTGCAGTGAAACAGGAATTAGTTGTTGACGTTGCAGAAGAATTGAATTTGAATTTCGACAGTAAACTTATCGAACAAAATAAAAAAAGAAGGACTACAAAAAATTTCCAGAACGAACATAACCTTGAAACACACATCGGTATAGTAAATAGTGATACAACCCACGTATGTAAAATATGCAGAAAGATTTTTAAAAGTAAGAGAAGTATGAATAGGCACATCGGATCATTACATAAATGTATTACCTACTCATGTGACATATGCGGCAAGCCATTTTCACAAAAATATAATCTCAAAAGTCACATCGACCAAGTGCATAATAGTATTGGTAACTGTGCGTGTGACTTATGTGGCAAGACATTTTCAAAAAAAGGTAATCTTAAAGCCCACATTGATTCGGTACATGACAAAATCATTTATGCATGTGTCATTTGTGGAAAGAACTTTTCAAGTAAGAGTTATCTAAAAAAACACATCGATTCACTGCACAATGGTGTTAAACATACGTGTAATGTATGCGGAAAGAAATTCTCTCAGAAGAGTCAGCTCAAGATACACATCGATTCACTGCACAATGGTGTTGAACATACGTGTAATGTATGCGGAAAGAAATTCTCACATAAGAGTCAGCTCAAGATACACATCGATGTGGCCCACAATGGTGTCACCCATACTTGTAACCTTTGTGAAAAAAAATACTCGACGAAGAGTGATCTCAAAAAACACATCGATTCACTGCACAATGGCGTTAGACATACGTGTGATCTTTGTGAAAAAAAGTACTCGATGAAGAGTTATCTCAAAATCCACATCGATGTGGTGCACAATGGTGTCAGACATGCGTGTGATATTTGCGGAAAGAAATTCAAAGTTAAGGGTCATCTAAAGAACCATATTTACACGAGGCATAACGATGGTACGAAAATTCAAATAAAATAATTATTTGGTTAAGCACGTCAAATTATCGCATGAATGTATAAGTAACGTATGCGATACATGCAAAAAACAAGAAATTCTCAACGAAGAGGTATTTTAAAGCCTGTATTGATACGGTGCATCTCTAGTATATTATAAGTTAACAAGTAAATTAACTCAACTCTGAACTTCAAGTACACGTCCAGAAGAATATTTTACAAATTTTCATTTATAATATCTCGAGTTCCTTCAGTTGTATCTTAATATGTAAAAGTAATATTCAAGGTTAAAATAAATTAATGCATTTTAGAGGAAAATAAAGCAAATTTGTTGTGAGCGTTATTTATCATTTATTATCCTTGTTAGTATTATGACTCACGAACGAGGTATCGCTGTTGAAGGGATAAACTGTTTACCTAATAGCAATGTTAACATAAAAACAAGCTTAATTCAAGCATGTTACTTTCATAAAATTTGTATCAAAAATATATTAATCCATACATAAATACCATACATAAATGTATCGTAAAGCTTACGATGCAGCATGATGCAGAGTAGCTTTTAGAATTTTTATTTTGTAAAATACTTGTAAATGTTATAATCTATATAGGTATAAGTCGAGTAGTTCAAACACGTGGCAACATGTACATAAAGTGCAAACACACACACATACATACACGCGAGTGTTCATAGAACAGTAGCAAACGTCTTTTCTGTAATGCGCGAAGGCATTATGTAGTAGTCCATTAGGCCATCTGACGAGCGAAAAAAAACCTGCATGCGAACACGTATGGCATACAGCACGATCGGTGCATTTTAGTCGGGCCTTGCACACAGTGTGCACCAGAAACTGTGCAAGTTCACGCCAACTTATTATACGCACACATGTACATTGCACCATGACTGGTCGTAAGTCGTCGTATACATGTATAGTACGCAAACGCGCGAAAAAGGTCTCTTTTCGACGGAGTGCGCGATTGTGCGCCTATATACGTTGTGCAAAGCTTTACAGCCCCAAGATATGCTCGTGTTGTCGCATTAAGCATTCGAGTGCCCGTGTGCACCAAACATGCAAGCGTCAAAGTCCGAGAGTAGTTTTGAAAAATCGTCTCGTCAGCACACATTATTTTTTTAATTGTGTGTGTGTGTGTGTGTGCGAGTGGGCATTTTTTTGATGATCATAGTTAGGCTGCTCGTCTCACTACCGACAGAAAGCACGTACGTATTTATGAGAAAAATACCTACATTGGGAGACTTATTATATTTATTTTTTAATAAAAAGTTTTTCTCTAAAGTTTCGCCGCAAGTATTTATGATGATGATAAAGTACGGTCTCGTACGTTGCACCGGATTCCCGAACGCAATTATCAATTATAAATTACTTTTTTATACATAATGACAGGGTCGTATTATGGAACACGCCAATCACATCATGGTGTCAGGGCGACAAATTTACTCGAAGTTTTTTTCGTGAACTCAATGATGCCTGTCAAGAGTTGATTTGGCAGAAATTAGTTTTAAATGCCGAAAAATTCTTCGAAGGAATCGCCGCCAAGTTGTAATTTAAAATTATTTCAAATCTTCACGAAAAAAAAGCTCAGTAAGCGGTACGAAAACGTTAGCTATAACAACGAAATTCGTTTTTGTTACCATAACTGAAATATTTTAGTTACGACAACTATTTTCCCTGTTGCTACAACAAAATGGACTTTTGTTATCCTAACCGAGAAAAAAGTTGTCGTAACTAAAATATTTCAGTTGTGGTAACAAAAACGAATTTTGTTGTTTACCCGTAGGAGTGGCCGTGAGTATTGATGTTCTGAAGAAGTGTACGCGACCCAGGTGCGAAAACTCAATCGGTACCCTTTGAAAGTTACGTGAGGTGACCAAAAACCCTACTCGCCAGAAAACGCAAAAGAAGAAAAATTGTAACACGTACGGTATACGGAAACAGCTGTGTCTCAGGGCAAAATCAAAATTTTAGAATTTCGAAAAATGCAATGGAAAGAGGAGAAAAATTCCTATTCTAAAATTGAATAAAAAAATTTTGAATTTAAGGTGTATATAAGCCCTTAAATTACGGAGTAGTTTGCACGTTCGTTTCAGTAAAACTTATTTTTAATGTCAAATTCAGCAAAATCTTTTACCATCACATTTTTCATCATTTCAGAGTCGCGATATTATAATTAGGTGAGGTTTATCAAAAATTCAGTAGCCTACTGAACGCTTGCCCCATTCACATTTTCAAACAAGACTTGATAAAAACTCTTAGCTGATCGACGTAGCATGAAAAACTATGAACCAAGTATCCAAAAAATGAACAAAGATTATGGTAATTAGTAGTACGTGAAATCTAAAAACATACCATAATGACAAAGTACAAATATGTAATGGTAGTTTATATCTGGTAAGACTAAATCATTTTGGCACAATTTTTATTGAAATTATAAAAAAACGTTTATAAAATTATGCCCATATATTTACAATTATCAATTTTTCTTGCAATTGTCGCGATCAAAAGTTTTAAGACCTTCGTGTATTGTCAATTTCCATTTTACTCTAAATTTCTGCTCGCATCTGCCACATGCAAAACTGTGCAAGCTTCATGAACTTGTTTTTGGTGGATCATCAAATGTGATTTTTGCCCAAATTTCTTCTCACATTTGTCGCACGAAAAATCTTTACGACCTTCGTGCACTGTCATTAGATGTCTCATTACATTGCTCTGATGCGAGAATGTTTTCTCGCACTTGTCGCATGCGTGATCTTTGCGACCTACGTGTACTGTCATTTGGTGCTGAATCAGAATCCATTTATGTCCAAATTTCTTCTCGCATTTGTCACATGCGTAATCTTTGCGACCCTCGTGAACTGTCTTTTGGTGTTTGAGCAAAGACGATTTCAATCCAAATTTACTATCACACTGGTCGCATGCGTAATCTTTACGACCTTCGTGGACGGTCCTTTGATGTTTCAACAAATCTGACTTATATCCAAATTTCTTCTCGCATTTGTCACATGCGTAATCTTTGCGACCCTCGTGAACTGTCTTTTGGTGTTTGAGCAAAGACGATTTCATTCCGAATTTACTATCGCACTGGTCGCATGCGTAATCTTTGCGACCGTCGTGTACTATACTTTGGTGGTAGAGCAAACTCGGTTTTTGTGTAAATTTCTGTTCACACTTGGCGCATGCGAAATCTTTTCGACCTTCATGTACTGCCTTTTGGTGTTTGTTAAAATTGCTTCGATTCCCAAATTTCTTTTCACACTTATCGCATGCGTAATCTTTGCGACCTTCATGAACTATTTTTTTATGTACGAGCAAATTCTGTTTTTGTGTAAATTGCTTCTCACAAATGTCGCATGTGAAATATTTTCGACCTTCATGGACTGTTTTTTGGTGTATAAGCAAATGCGGTTTTTGTCCAAATTTTTTCTCGCACTTGTCACATGCGTAGTAATCTTTTGAACCTTCGTGGACTGTCCTTTGATGGTCGAGTAAATTCCGCCTATACCCAAATTTTTTCTCGCATTTTTCGCATGCATAATCTTTCTGACCTTCGTGTAATATCTTTTGGTGAGAGAGCAAAGACTGTTTATGTCCAAATTTTTTCTCACATTTGTCGCATACGTAGTCTTTGCGACCGTCGTGAACTGTTTTTTGGTGAAAGAGCAAAGTCCCGTTTCGTCCAAATTTTTTCTCGCACCACTCGCATGCGAACTCTTTCCAGTCGTCATGCACTGTGTTTTGGTGCCTGATAAAATCTGCCTTTTTTTCAAATTTCTTCATGCATTTATCGCACGCGTAGTATTTTTGACCTTCATGTACCGCCTTTTGATGCCTTAATAAATTCCATTTTTGTCCAAATTTCTTTTCGCAACTGTCACATGCGTAATCCATTCGACCTCCATGAACTGTCTTTTGGTGCTTCAACAAATCTAAGTTAAATCCAAAATTTTCGTGACCCTCGTGGACTGTTTTTATGTGTAAAAGCAAGCTATGTTTATTTCCGAATCTCTTCGCGCACCTTTCACATAAGTAATCTCTGAAAATTTCGTGGAATATTTTTCTGTGCTTGAGTAAAGTTGATTTATTTTCAAATTTCTTCTCGCACTTGTTGCATGTGAAATCTTTGCGATTTTTGTGTACTAATTTTTGGTGCATAAACAAACTCGATTTTTTCGAAAATTTCTTCTCACATTTGTCGCATGCAAAGTCTTTGCGGCCTTTGTGTTCTGATATTTGGTGCCTACTCAAATGACTTCTGAACTCAAATGTCTTTTCGCACTTGTCGCATGCGTAATTTTTTCGTTCATTGTAAATCTTGTCTTGATATGTTATCATGCTCGATTCTAGCGTAAATGCATCCTGACAAATATCATCTTCGTTTTGTTTATCATCCGAAACAACAATGTCGTGTCCGCTTAAATTATTTTCCAAGACAACTTCCTCGGATTTCTTCTCACTTTTATCCATTTTAGAGCCTAAAATAATCGTTGGATCCTTGTATTTAGAACGTTAGAAATCAAATGAGTGGTTTTATGGTTTGTTTCATCTGGAAAGGCAACATTCAAACTAATTTGTTAACATGATCAGTATGTGTAGTGACTTTATCAAAATCGTTTATAAATATATTATTTACAATGAAGGCATTAATTCATCTGTTTATACATTATTCTTACAACATTTGAAATAATTTTGAATTTCTACTTGGCGACTATTCCGTCGAAGAATTTTTGGGTCTTCTGGAACCAAGTACTAGAAAAAACTCCCGACAGACAACAAGTTCAAGTACAAACAAAAAAACATCGAGTAAATAGATCCTGATATATGTGTATGATGAAATATTGTAAAATTCATTCCAAAAGTTGCCGCCCCCATACCCACGCCATAACGTGATTGGCGCGCTCCATAAACCGCCACTGATCGAAATGAGTAGCTCATCCTTTCTCGTATCTCGCCTTTGTAGCGTATCATCAGCGGCTAATCCTGCGGACCCCCCTCTTTCTTGTATAACTAACGTTTTCGTACCGCTTATCGAGCTTTTATTTTCCTTGTTGTTCAAGTATAAACAGATAAAATGGTACCTCAATTGTAAACAATATAATCATAAACAATTTTGACATTGTTCCTCGACACACTGATCATGTTAACAGTTAAAACAAATTAGTTTGAATGTTGTCTTTCTCGTTGAAACAAGTCAAAATACCAAAAGATCAATTTTACTCATTCGATAGGCATCAAAATGAATAAAAATGAGAAGAAATCCGAAGAAGTTGTCTTGGAAAATAATTTAAGTGAACTCGACATTGTTGTTTCGGACGACAAACAAAATGTAGATGATATTTGTCAGGAGGCATTTACGCTTGAATCGAGCACGAAAATATACCAAGACACAACTCAAAAAAATTTCGCCTGTGACAAGTGCGAAAAGACATTTGATTTTCGAAGTCATTTGAGTAGACACCAAGTATCAGAACACAAAAGCCGCGAAGATTTTGCATGTAACAAGAGTGAGAAAAAATTTGTGAAAAAATCAAGTTTGTTTGCGCATCAAAAATTAGTACACAGAGATCGCAAAGATTTCTCTTGCAACAAGTGCGAGAGGAAATTTGAAAATAAATCAACTTTACTGAAGCACAAAAAAATTTTCCACGAAGTTTTCAAAGATTACTTATGTGAACAGTGCGCAAAGAGATTTGGAAATAAGAGAAGTTTGTGCTTGCACATAAAGACGGTACACGACGGTCGTAAAGATTTTACCTGTCATAAGCGTGAGAAGGAATTTAGAGAAAAATTAGATTCGATCACCCGCCAAAATATAATCCATGATAGTTGTAAAGATTATAAATGTGATGATTGTGGGAAGATATTTGAAAATAAATCGAGTTTGCACTTGCACCAAAAGATAATCCATGAAGGTCGGAGAGATTTCATATGTGACAAGTGCGAGAAGAAATTTGGAGAAAAATGGAAATTAATTAGACACCAAAAAATAGTCCACGAAGGTTTCACAGATTACGAATGTGACAAATGCGAGAAGAAATTTAAAGAAAAATCGAAATTAATTAGACACGAAAAAATAGTCCACGAAGGTCTCAAAAATTACGTATGCGACAAGTGTGAAAAGAAGTTTGGAGAAAAAGGGAATTTGCTTATCCATCAAAAAATAGTACACGAAGGTCAAAAAGATTTCGCATGTGACAAGTGCGAGACTAAATTTGGACAAAAAGTACATTTGCTTTTGCACCAAAGAACAGTACATGAAGGTCGCAAAGATTACGGATGTGACAAATGTGATAAGAAATTTGGACGTAAATGGCTTTTGCTTTCCCACCAGAAAACAGTACACGAGGGTCAAAAAGATTACTTGTGCGAAATATGCAAGAAGAAATTTGGTTATAAACAGTATTTGTTCTCCCACCAAAAAGCAGTCCACGAAGGTTGCAAAGATTACGAATGCAACAATTGCGAGATGAAATTTGGACAAAGGTCAGCTCTGTTAAGACACCAAAGAACAGTACACGAAGGACGTAAAAATTATGCATGCGACATTTGTGAAAAGAAATTCGGGGAAACAAGTAATTTGAAACAACACCAAAAAGCAGTCCATGAAAGTCGCAAAGATTACGCATGCAATAAGTGTGAAAAGAAATTTGGGAATCGAAGCAATTTTAACAAACACCAAAAGGCAGTACATGAAGGTCGAAAAGATTTCGCATGCGACAAGTGCGAAAAAAAATTTGGACGAAAGTCGCATTTGCTCTCCCACCAAAAAATAGTACATGAAGGTCATTATGATTTCGCATGTGACAAGTGCGAAAATAAATTTGGATGGAAATCACAATTGATTGTGCACCAAAAGACAATACATGAAGGTCGCATAGATTTCGCATGTAGCAATTGTGGGCAGAAATTTAGTCACAAATCGAGTTTAATTATGCATCAAAAGACAATCCATGAGGGTCGTAAAGATTATGTATGTGACCAGTGTGAGAAGAAGTTTACACAAAAATTGGGTTTACTCTACCACCAAAAGAAAATACACGAAGGACGCAAGGATTAAGCATGTCACGCAGTTGCAAGAAGAAATGATGATTGACAATTGTAAATATCTATTATGATACTCATACATATTTTTTTCTAAACAATCAGTTTTGCTGTTGAAGACTTTAGTTTAGATTTAACATCCTTGCACTCAAAATCAACGAGCATATTTTCATGAATGTCATTCGTTAGATTTTGGTTATCCATTTTTACAACAGGTTGAAAATTTTTATGTTCAGATTTGTAGGTCTTTGGTAAAAGAGACGTACTAGAATGAATGTTTGAAAGTTTTCGATTTTGCAAGAATCTATCGAATTGGAAATATAATCGTCGTTGCATCTGGCCAAGTATCATTCAACTCTTCTTACATCCCTGTAAAATATTCAATTCTAAAAAAGCAATGCCTTGAAAAAATATCGTGGCATCGACGAAGTAAGTAATAACCTAACTGAATCCTCTCCGTTTTCACTAACTCGCTTTATTTGAAAAAATAAAATACTGGAACCCCGTATTAGAACTTTTATTTTAAAACTTCAGTTGAAAATTGAGCCAAAAAATGAGAATCGATTTCGAAAAATGCAACTGCATAATTTAAAATCGATTCAAGCTCCAAGGTCAAAGATAAAATTATAAAAATAAGTTAGTACCTGGAACCCCAGCAATTTTTTATAAACGTTATACTGTACTTTATTTTAGTACGTTTTCCTTTTTTTCCAGTACGCACAAATCCATCGAGTATGATCCTCTATTTATCGGACCGTTAAAAAATATTAAAATTCTGGCTTGTGAATGAACGTCTTGCCATTAATTCCGTGATTTTTGTAAAATGCAGGATCATCACATTAACTCAACGGACAATAAGTTTGTGCAATCAAAACGTTCGGGCCATCCGAAGTAACGGACATCAACGTACAAATGGAAGCTGGACCTCGCTCCGCGCTGCAAACGGCACACGTGGATGATGATGCACAAGCTGTACACGGCTGCATTCGTCGTGCATAGACTAACGAACTAACTCCGTTGTTTCAAATAGCCCGTAGGTAGCTGAAGACTCGCGAGGATGTGTATATTACGTTCTGACTCTCGTATATAAAATACGTATATACGTTCGCAACCCAACGTGCATAACGCGTATATAATCCACACACCTCAGCGCAGAAACTACTCTTTTTCTTTTCGTTCTCTACATATATACGCTACTTCTTTACTTCTTCCTCTCTCTGTCTCAGGGTATTATGCTGCACACACATGCGCCGGCGACTTTTCGGAAGAGAAGAGTTGAGCGAACGAACGAGAGCCGAGAGAGAGCTGCGCGAATAAGAGAGAGAAAGAAAGAAAGAGAGGGAAACGGCGCACAGCAGTGCACTGCTTATACTCGATGTCATGGTGTATAGGTATACTTATATGCACTATATGGCTGGGTGCTGTACAGTGCCAAGCGGCGGCGGCGACGGCCGTGGCGGCAGAAGCAGCGACGGCGCAACGGCATCCTTCGGCGAAACGGCTCGTTGTATACTATCGGCCGCCGCGCGTACGCGAATATAGAGTCAGTTCGAAACTGCGAGTCGGTCCCAACGCAACGCAGCGGACTGCACGCGAGCGCCTGAACTCCCTCACGCGCATGTCGCTGCTCGCCGCTGCTCTCTCGCCTCTTTCTTCGACTCCAAACTCACTCGTTGTTGTTTTTTTCTACGACTTGTTTATACGTGTGCGTGTGTGTGTTTATAAATGTGTGTAAATATATATCGAGGTTGCTCGAACGTTCGTACGAAGAATCGTTCGATTTTTTGAAAAGTTTCGCACGACATTTCTACTATTCAGCGATTCGGCTCGTAGTGTATAACCGTGTATATATGTGTTCGCGCGTGCGTGTCGATAAAAATCGGTACGTCGAATTGTGTGCTCCGAATACGAAGCGAGTGTGTTTCGTTTAGTTCTTTTGGCTTAATATCCGTATCGTACATTGACAGGAGTAGAGTAACTGCCGAAATCCGTGCTCATCGCAAAAATAATCGCGAGACTCGGATTACGAGGTGCCGGTGCGGTTCGCGATATATGCACACGCTGCTGGTGCTGTGTGCTGTTGCTGCTGGTGTTTTTGCCTTATCAGTGAAAGTGCATCGTATCCTCGGTCATATAATACGCTGGACGCGCTGAGCCGAGGCCCTGCATGACCCAAGTCTCAGGGATTTACACACACACACAGACAGACACAAACACACATATACGTTTACGCACGCAGAGAGCACAGTCGCACACAACACATTAAAGCAGTTCGCATAAATACCTGCAGCACCGCTGCACAGACATACACACACACACAGACGCACGAGGGAGACCTTTATACTCTCGGCACGCAGGCAGTCGAGCAGAGTGTCTCTCTCTCTCTCTCTCTCTCTGTGCAGTGGGACCATTTTATTTACACTCACTCACACACACACACGCGTACATATAAAGCGCCGTGCGGTGGAAACGCACTGTATATTATTGTGCAGTGCAGGTACACACACACACGCCGTCGAAGGAGCGCCACGACGTTGATGCACACTATAGAGCGCGCGGCGGCGGCGGCGCACGTTCCTTTGCTCTAATTCGCAGGTAAGTCAACGACGACGACGATGCCGATCTCTCTCGTATACAAACACTATATAAATATAGCAACGTGTATACATATACGCGCTACTGCGAATCGATGTTTATAAGCGATGCTTTTTTTTGTATTTTTACTTTCCGTTGGTTTACTCCACTGCAGTACACACTCGATGGAGCCTCCCCCCGACCAATTAGTGCGTTAAACGAGGCAATTTAATCTCTTTTTCCGATCGAGCGTGTGTGGGAGGGACGGGCGGAGAAAATACGCGATTTTTAACTAGTCGCGCGCGTGTGTACGTATTTAATGTGTAATAAATTGAAGAATACCGCGAGGAATGCGCCGCTCGCATGATGAACGCGCGGCATCGGCGGCGTATTCGAAGGGGGATCGAATTTCAGCGCATACCGATCGTCGCGTGTTCGACGCGTCTTCTTCTTCCAGCGTGAGCTCCGTGTGCGCCGATCGTTAAGGCTCAATCATCGCTGCTTCGAGGTTTTTTTTTGTTGCCGCGGTTGCTTTTATTATTAGGCCTTCCTTATTAATTAATTATCTTCTAGCGCCTTCGAGTCTAATTTCGAATTAACGGGTGAAAATGTCGAGCTCTATGGTAAAAACTTTCTCGTTTATTATTGGAACAAAAACTTTATTTCAGCGACGTTTACGATTATATACGAAAATGATCCTTGAAATTTAGAAAATTCATCGTCGAGGTGACATTAACCACTATTCAATCCTCCAGCCGTGCAGAGTTATACGCGCGTATAATCGTATAGCGATTATAGACGAGTTTTGTGTGCGATCCTCAACCCCCCCTATATATTGTGAGATTGTTTTAATCGCCGCTCGCCAAGTTCGAGGCTTGTTTTAAGCTCATAACACGTCGCACGTACGTATGACGTTTAATCCCGAACGATATAATTAGTGGTCATATTATACACACACAACGAAATAAAGTTGACGTCGTCGATGTTGCTGCTGTTGCTGCTGAAGCTGCATCCGAAATGAGCTCGAACGCCACGCACACATCCAACGATCTTCAAAGTCATGAATCTCGTTTTCATGACGTTTTAAAATTATACGTATACTTATAAAGCTCTCGGGACTCTCGGAGCTTTTTGACTCGTATATATGCACGCGTGTGTATGTGTGCACGAACAAGTCACGCCGTAGCGCGAGGGAGGTTTTATGGAAATAATTGGAAAGCCATTTCAAGCACACGCGCGGCTTCTCAAATTTAAAATCTACTACTCGTGTCGAGTCGAACGCAACGCACGTCATGGCGTTTTATATACATTCATCTGTATTTTTGCGAGCTTATTTCAAAGTTCAACGATCCCGCGCCCCGCGTTATACCTCGGCTATCGAGTCCATTTTAAAATTAACTCTTTTTTGCGCTGATTTATAATGTTTATTCGTGCGAGCGGCTGCACGCGCCATTGATTAGAGAACATATGCTATATATGATAATTCACCGATCGCTGATGTGCAGTAGCGTTATGCGCGCGGCTTGTTTTTTGATTTTTTTAAAAATAAAGCGGAATAAAATGAAATTGAAGAAAAAAAAATCGAGAGCTTATGGTTCCATGCCACGAGCAGAGTTATCTCCGTACACACACATAAAGGAGAGCGATTATTAAAACTAATTTGTTGCGCCGAACGGCGGCTGCGATATGTATATTCATATATATCGCGATTGAGGTGTACAGCAGCAGCAAGCGGGGGTTTCATTAATGAACATAATTCTTGTATAAAATTGAAATTTCCACGTATACATACGTATGCCGCGATCGAGTGAATGTATACAATTATATACATACGCACACACACATACAAACGTATCGAGAATTCGCGTATGCCGCGTATGTATGTGTGTATAAACGAAGCCACTTCAATCGTATGGAGCACATACTCGTTCGTTCGTTCGTTTCGTTTCTTTTTTTTTCACAACTTTCAATCCGCGCCAGCATGTGCGCGGCTCTTTACTTTGCGCTAATGAGGATAACTCTTCTCTTCCTCCTCCTCCTCATTCTCTCCTTTTTTTTTTCTCTCTCCACATGCATATATCGATGATGGGCTACGCTGTTTCAAGAATTAAAGCACTATTAGGCATTGAAAGCAACGTGTTCTTTCGAGCTTATGTTGTGCTCGTGGTGTAAAGTTACAAAATTACGACGGAATGATAAATATTTGTTCAATTATCGCGAGATGGGTAGAAATAAATAAAAATATGAATTGCAACGTACAAAATTTTATGTTATTTACGCTGAGCGGTGTATCGTAATTGTGATGAATAATAATATGGACTTGATGAAAAAAATTAAATCGAGGTCATACATGTAACTTTTCAGCAATACGAAGATAAATCGATAAAAAAAGTGGAAGTTCTGAAACAATATGGTTTAGAATAAAAATGAATGCTTCTTCACTATACAAGCTGAAATAGTTGTATACGTCAAAATATTCAAAAAAAGCGAAAAAAAAAAAAAAATTAAACGATATTTTTCTGACACTGTATACAACAATAGCTCGTCGACGTAGATACATATTTGATGGGGAGCTTGCGATCGTTCGCCATATATAGCATACGCATAGACGCACGCGATGCGTAACCTGCGATCGCAAAGCTTGCGACAGCTCGAGGCAGACTACGCGCGTGTGGCAGTATTATGGTGCACACAGATCGCTGCTTCGGGCTGTTGCTGCTGTTGCAACCGTACTGGCTGGCACCAGGAATTGGCTTTGCTTCAGCCGTGATCTCAGCAGCAGCAGCAGCAGCATTCGATTTAGAGCTACATATATAAAGATACGTGAAAATAACGCTCGGCTGGGCCGGAGCAGCAGCAGCAGCAGGTCGCGCTCACGGCTGCGAAAGCTCGCCCGGCGAGAGAAAGAAATCACCAAAACACACGCGGGCGTATAGATATATGGTACGTTGCGCGCAAGCTTTTGCCGGTGGTGGCTTCGCACCACGCGGGAAAAACAATCGAGAGGATCCAGCCGCGGTGCAGTGCGTATAATAAACCCTCCCCGCGCGCGCGCGTATCAATAGACGGCCTACTAGCAGACAACTACTACTACTACTCTCTGCGCGTGCGGCATTCGTCGGTAGCTATATATGTACTTACGCAAGTATAAGCCGGTGGAACAAAGCCTCTCTCGCAAAAGCCTTTGTGCTTGCGGCTGTCTAAAATCATCGGTGGAGAGCTGCGTAGAGAGGGAGAAAGAGAGAATCATTGATCTGTAGCCAGCGTGCAGTGCTGCTGTGCGGTGATACTCACACACACACACACATACGTTCATACGCATTTTGGTACGTACACGTATCGAGAAAATCCAGAGAGAAAAGCTCGTCTGTATGTATACAGCTACTACAGCTAATACCATGTGGAGAGTCTCGTCGCAGTCAACCGCCGGCTGAGCGCGATAAAGTCAACAATTACCCAGCGTCGTCGCAGCAGCAGTCGCGTCCTGGCCGTGCCCGTTATAGAAAAATTATCAAGTGCGCGCGAGCGTTCGTATACCCTGCGAATTATTCGATTGTATTTTTTTTTTTTTTTTTGTTCGCTTTGATATTCGACGCGATTTGCACGCTCGCGGCTGCTCGTATACATACGACTCGATCGTGGTATGAAAAAGAAATTTATTCGCGTACGGCGCACGTCGCGCGGCAGAAGTGTATATGTACCTTATAGCCGGCACTGCTATACTGCTAGCGCACAAAACGTAACGTCAAACGGCACAATGAGTCATTAAGTGCTGTATATATGTAGCATACATGTATGTATAATGCACTATAATATACACGAATATGTGTTAGAGAGAGAGAGAGAAAGAGAACATAAGGCATCATCTTTGGGATGAGCTTGAAATGCGCGAATAGAGCCTGCGAACCGGAAGCAGCGCAGCTCTCTTTCTCTGCGCTGATATGTACACATGCGGCTGCATTCGAGCGCGTGGGTGCACCTCTCACTCAAACACACACACACATCCTACACCGTCTATGCGGATTATTATACGTACGCACCGCACTCGTGTTAGTATAAGCTCGTATGTGTGCGTAATATAAACACCACGAGGTCGCGTATACGCGAGTGTATAAACATATCGCGCGAATATGCCGCGCATATGTATGCGTTTGTATTAAAAGAAGCTAGAGAGCATATAGAGCTAGAGTTTCTTTCTCCTTCTCTACTAGGCCGTTATAACAGCAGCTAGCTCTCGAGCGAGCTCCGTTGGAAATGGATCAATTATATGCCACTTGTTTCCTTTTTTTTTCTTTTCTTTTTTTTTCTTATACTCGAGCGATCTCGTCTGTCTCAGCTTATAGTCGCGCGATTAATTTTGCCATACATATTACTGTACGCATAATATTCGCCTCTGCACTGCAGCTACACATCGTGTTTCGAGTCACGTATCGGTGCAGCGTATATTATAAATATTTATATATTTCTCCATCATCCCGTACGTGTGATCCGGCTTTTCTTTTTCTCTCGAAGCGCGAGAGAAAGAGATTTCGCCAGGATACAGATATATTGTATTATATACGAACCTCGGAGAGCTCGTGCGATACCGGCATTGTTTGTACTGTGTGTGTGCCGTATAAGACGCGTTTTGTCAGCTGTCCGCGGGCGACAAATATGGATTTTCCACGTTCGTCCGTGCGCACACTTGCGAGCTGGGCGTCGGCGACTCTCATTGTTACCACCGTGCATTTCTCTATAACGCAAGCTGCTATCCGCTATATACGTGTGTTAAGTCTGTGTGTGTATAACAGTAGCGCAAGAAAAAGAAAACGAGAGAGAGAGAGGAAGAAGCTCTGCAGAAGAAAGACGCGAGAGCATACGACGCACGAAAAGTCTCGAGCTTTTTTTGCGCACCGAAAGCTCGCGCGCGATTCTGCGTATTTTGCCCGCCGCTGCCGCCGACAACTAAATCTCGGACTCATGCCGAGCGAGATCGCGTACGCACACATGTATCTGCTGTGCAGTGGCTATGTATGCAGCTACATTTATTCGTGCCTATACGTGTGTATATTAATACATACGTGTGCGCGTGTACGGTGTGTTTATTTACCTTCGCTCGGAGAATTCCCTACGTTTTTTTTTCATTCCCTACCCGACTCTTGAATGCATAAAGTCCATAACGCGCGGGTGTCTTTATAACTATATACACGCATACGAGTAGTACGTGTGCGGCGTCGACGGTACGCTATATAACACAGCCGAGCGTTCATTTCTTCGCGTACATATGCGTATGTGGCAGTGAACACATACACATAAGACGAATGAAAGAAAGAGAGAGAGAGAGACAGAGAGAAAGAGTAAGCTGGATTATATACG
This sequence comes from Trichogramma pretiosum, assembly GCF_000599845.2. Lineage (NCBI taxonomy): Eukaryota > Metazoa > Arthropoda > Insecta > Hymenoptera > Trichogrammatidae > Trichogramma > Trichogramma pretiosum. The sequence goes on from NW_019640824.1 coordinate 284,713, forward strand.
CATACGTGAATGCAGAAGAAAGAACGAGAGAGAGAGAAGTCAAAATATACTTTTTGCTCGTTAATTTATACTCGCGCGCGATAATTTTAGAAGCGTTTCATGTGGCAAGCACATGACTTTTATACTCATTACCCGACATTATATGCACCATATGCATACGTATGCCGTTTATATGTATACGGCAGCTATGTAGATGCTCCATACATTAACACACATTCGCATAATAATAAGATAATATTATCTCTCATTATGTTACCGAGCGACTCTCTCGTGGAAATCGAGATCGGCCGCGCATAATTCGCGAGCGCTATACGATTTCTATTCTCTCTCTCTCTCTCTCTCTCTCTCTCTCTCTCTTTCGTTCGAGCTCGCACAAATATCGCATTTCTTTTGTTCGCCACGCGAATACACATATAAAAGATTTATAACGATCGCGTTATCACCTTTCACGCGCGAATCCAGGCTAATCATATAACGAGCCAGCAGCAGACCACACTGACGGATGCCTCGCAAACCCGGCCTGCTGCTGTCGTGCAGGCAGGCAGGCAGCGAGGCTAATTTTCATTCGCGCGTACACACAAATCCGAACCGTATCTCTATTTAATACGCTTATGATTCCCTGGAATCGAGTTAATAACGTGCAGCTGCGCGGACGCGTACATTTTAAAATCATCATCGTCGTCGTCGTCGGGCGTTGTCGTATAGCAATGGTAGTAGTAGCGGCATCGCGTCAAATTCGCAGATAATAATAATATAAAAGCTCGTTGCTCTCGATTGTATTATATATATATATGCGGGCGGTGGAGAGGAGAGAGAGAGAGAGAAAAGCTTTGTGTCCGTTGCACCGGCCTCTCGGATACGTACGTCGAAAATCCAGAATTAGATTCGAAATAAACCGAACATTCCGCAGAGCATGAAGTTCACAAGAGAGAAAGAGAGAGTATCGCTGCGTGAATAAAATAACTATTTAATTGAAATGGCCAAATCCATGATGGTGGTAATTCGGGGTATAGAGAAAAAGAGGAGGTGGTGGTAGTACGTATATATATATATATATATATAGACGAGTCTCGGCTGCAGCAGCAGTAGCAGCAGCTCGACTGTAAAAGATCAAAGAGCGATTCGCAACACACAGATGCGCCATCAACTTTACGCACACACACATTTAGAGCCAAAGGCACGCGTGCAAGCCTAAAACTTTCAAATTAACGTTGTTTCTCTCTCTCATTCTCTCTCGTACATGTGTGCAAACGGGCCTAGTAGAGACTATAATATTACGCAGACAGAGTGAGCCGGTATTAGGGCGCGCGGCGTGCAGTAGTCCACAGACATCGCTTGTCTATATGGGATCGCTACCGTGCACGCTTGTCTGCAGTTTAACTCGATGAGCTACTAGTATAGCTTCTCGTGTGTTGCTGCAACTGCTGTTTTGGCGCGTTTTAACGGCGTTGAAATGAAAATGAAAAAACAACACACGCGCGCGCGCGCGCGCAGATTTATTTACGATGTGCAGCGCGAAATAATCTTTCGCAGAGCGCCCCGAAGATCGTTAAATATATTATTATTTTATATAGATCGGGGCCGGGCATCGGGTAAACGATATTAATGCTCTCGCGAGTCGAGATCGTTTTTGATCCTTGCAGAGCGCGCGTTTACGAGGCGTCGAGCGACATTCCTGCGTATGTGCTCGCGCGCGCGAGCATCCACAGAAGCCGTTCGTTCTCTCTCTCTCTCTCTCTCTCTTGATACATACGTGTATATAATAACGGTTTGGATTTGTGTGTACCGTGCACAGAATTCGATTCACACTTGAGATATTAACTCTTGAGCGTTGGAAAAAAGGGGAGCAGTCTCTCGCCAATTGCCATTTTTCCTTCGATGGACTAGCCATCACAGAAATCAATAAATAAATCGTCTACCACGATAATACGCTGGCAGTATACGTTAAGTACCTTGCAGCATAGTTAATGCCTGCCGCGTAAAATTTCGTTAATTTAACGCCGTGTTATACGTGTGCTAATAATCGTATCGCGCCCGCTACTTCTCGCGTCGATTATAACGCACACACACTGGAGTTTATCGTAATCGTCGACGAGCGCCGCGCCCATTCGCGCGAAATGCAATAAGTCGTGCGCGCATTTACATCGGTAGCCTGAGCACGTTCGATGATCCGCATCGATATATTTGTATTTTATGTAACGGGACGAATTCGGATGGATCGCGAAGCGGGTGAAAAAATTATAAAAGCCAAAAAGGAGCTGCGATTTCGAGCGTCCACAAATTAATTACGTCTCACGTATAGTAGATATAATCGCATCACGTTTGAAACGTGCGAAGCCGAAGGACGTGCTCGTTTCATAAGTACACGAATCGTACGCTTTTCTTGGTTTACCAACACAATCAAGGCGAGCAACAGATCGTCGACCCATATGGCACCGTACACAGCTTTATCGCGTATACGCGATCTCTGTACATAAATATTATCGGGCGCAGGCGGGAAGATCGATGGTAAATTAGTTGCGCGCGCTCGATTAATTGAATCCGCGGTGTGGCGCTGAGTTCACAAACGATCGACGAAATCGTTTACGTATATATAGAGGCACGCGAATACACCGCGAGGCCTGAGCAAGCGCGTTATACGCATGTTGCAGCTAATCTCGTGTGCACGGTAGGAGGACCCGAACACGAGTCATTAACGAATAAAATTATAAACTGCGCCCGAGCCTCGTGTGTGTAATGCGCGACGACCAGACAACGATGTGCACGCTCGGCGCTCGAGAAGCCGCAAGTCTCGTAAGGATATCAATTTTTTTTGTCCTGACGCGTGTATCGTTTATGTGCATTTTATATACCTTACGTATGGTCGTCTGCCCGTATTACTACTGCTGCTGCACGTTATGCACGCCATATTATTGGTGCCCGTTCGCGACTCGATCGATCGAGAGTGCGGAAAGTAAACCTGTTCCTCGAGCTTATAATGTTTGCGTATGATGTACGAGCTGGCGTATACGTTCTATACTCGTTTATATAGATATGCGAGAGCGAGTGCACGACGTGCACGAGGGAAAAATCTAGCGCTACGCGCAGTGCAGTGACTCGTATATATATGCTGCACAATCGCGAATTAGTTATAATTGGAGAACGCATAATATGAGAAAAAGCTCGGTGCAGCTTCGATATTTCTGTAGGAGTGGCTGTGAGCATTGATGTTCTGAAGAAGTGTACGCGACCCAGGTGCGAAAATTCAATCGGTACCCTTTGAAAGTTACGTGAGGTGACCAAAAGCCCTACTCGACAGAAAACGCAAAAGAAGAAAAATTTTAACACGTACGGTATACGGAAACAGCTGTGTCTCAGGGCAAAATCAAAATTTTAGAATTTCGAAAAATGCAATGGAAAGAGGAGAAAAATTCCTATTCTAAAATTGAATAAAAAAATTTTGAATTTAAGGTGTATATAAGCCCTTAAATTACGGAGTAGTTTGCACGTTCGTTTCAGTAAAACTTATTTTTAATGTCAAATTCAGCAAAATCTTTTACCATCACATTTTTCATCATTTCAGAGTCGCGATATTATAATTAGGTGAGGTTTATCAAAAATTCAGTAGCCTACTGAACGCTTGCCCCATTCACATTTTCAAACAAGACTTGATAAAAACTCTTAGCTGATCGACGTAGCATGAAAAACTATGAACCAAGTATCCAAAAAATGAACAAAGATTATGGTAATTAGTAGTACGTGAAATCTAAAAACATACCATAATGACAAATGACAAATATGTAATGATAGTTTATATCTGGTAAGATTAAATCATTTTGGCACAATTTTTATTGAAATTATAGAAAAACGTTTATAAAATTATGCCCATATATTTACAATTGTCAATTTTTCTTGCTATTGTCGCGATCAAAAGTTTTAAAACCTTCGTGTATTGTCAATTTCCATTTTACTCTAAATTTCTGCTCGCATCTGTCACATGCAAAACTGTGCAAGCTTCATGAACTTGTTTTTGGTGGATCATCAAATGTGATTTTTGCCCAAATTTCTTCTCACATTTGTCGCACGAAAAATCTTTATGACCTTCGTGCACTGTCATTAGATGTCTCATTACATTGCTCTGATGCGAGAATGTCTTCTCGCACTTGTCGCATGCGTGATCTTTGCGACCTACGTGTACTGTCATTTGGTGCCTAATCAAACTCCACTTTTGTCCAAATTTCTTCTCGCATTTGTCACATGCGTAATCTTTGCGACCCTCGTGAATTGTCTTTTGGTGTTTGAGCAAAGACGATTTCATTCCGAATTTACTATCGCACTGTTCGCATGCGTAATCTTTGCGACCGTCGTGTACTAAATTTTGGTGGCGAAGCAAATTTGGTTTTTGTTTAAATTTCTTTTCGCACTTGTCACATGCGAAATCTTTACGACCTTCGTGGACGGTCCTTTGATGTTTCAACAAATCTGACTTATATCCAAATTTCTTCTCACATTTGTCACATGCATAATCTTTGCGACCTTCGTGAACTGTCCTTTGGTGATAGAACAAATTCGATTGATGCCCAAACTTTTTTTCGCAATTATCACATGCGTAATCTTTGCGACCGTCGTGTATTGTACTTTGGTGGAAGAGCAAACTCAGTTTTTGTGTAAATTTCTGTTCACACTTGGCACATGAGAAATCTTTTCGACCTTCGTGTACTGCCTTTTGGTGTTTGTTAAAATTGCTTCGATTCCCAAATTTCTTTTCACACTTATCGCATGCGTAATCTTTGCGACCCTCGTGGACTACTCTGGTGTGCAGGAACAAATGAGATTTTTGTCCAAATTTCTTCTCGCACTTGTCACACGCGTAGTAATCTTTCGAACCTTCGTGGACTGTCCTTTGATGGTCGAGTAAATTCCGCCTATACCCAAATTTTTTCTCGCATTTTTCGCATGCATAATCTTTCTGACCTTCGTGTACTATCTTTTGGTGAGAGAGCAAAGACTGTTTATGTCCAAATTTTTTCTCACATTTGTCGCATACGTAGTCTTTGCGACCGCCGTGAACTGTTTTTTGGTGAATGAGCAAAGTCCCGTTTCGTCCAAATTTTTTCTCGCACCACTCGCATGCGAACTCTTTCCGATCGTCATGCACTGTGTTTTGGTGCCTGATAAAATCTGCCTTTTTTTCAAATTTCTTCATGCATTTATCGCACGTGTAATATTTTTGACCTTCATGTACCGCCTTTTGATGCCTTAATAAATTCCATTTTTGTCCAAATTTCTTTTCGCAACTGTCACATGCGTAATCCATTCGACCTCCATGAACTGTCTTTTGGTGCTTCAACAAATCTAAGTTAAATCCAAAATGTTTTTCGCTTTTGTTACATGAAAAATTTTCGTGACCCTCGTGGACTGTTTTTATGTGTAAAAGCAAGCTATGTTTATTTCCGAATCTCTTCGCGCACCTTTCACATAAGTAATCTCTGAAAATTTCGTGGAATATTTTTCTGTGCTTGAGTAAAGTTGATTTATTTTCAAATTTCTTCTCGCACTTGTTGCATGTGAAATCTTTGCGATTTTTGTGTACTAATTTTTGGTGCGTAAACAAACTCGATTTTTTCGAAAATTTCTTCTCACATTTTTCGCATGCAAAGTCTTTGCGGCCTTTGTGTTCAGATATTTGGTGCCTACTCAAATGACTTCGGAACTCGAATGACTTTTCGCACTTGTCGCATGCGTAATTTTTTCGTTCATTGCGAATCTTGTCTTGATATGTTATCATGCTTGATTCTAGCGTAAATGAATCCTGACAAATATCATCTTCGTTTTGTTTGCCATCCGAAACAACAATGTCGTGTCCACTTAAATTATTTTCCATGACAACTTCTTCGGATTTCTTCTCACTTTTATTCATTTTGATTCCTAAATTAAACGATGGATCCAGTCTATTTATTATCACGGAAATTTAAGGACTTAAATTGATCTTTTGGTATTGTGGCTTGTTTCATCAGAACTGACAAAATTCAAACTAATTTGTTTTTACTTTATAAGATGACCAGTGTGTCGAGGTGCTATTTCAGAATCAATTATGAGCCCATTGTTTACAATTAAGTTATAGATTTATTTGTTTGTACTCGAACAACATTTGAAATAATTTTGAATTTCTACTTGGCGACTATTCCGTCGAAGAATTTTTGGGTCTTCTGGAACCAAGTACTAGAAAAAACTCCCGACAGACAACAAGTTCAAATGCAAACAAAAAAACATCGAGTAAATAGATCCTGATGTATGTGTATGATAAAATATTGTAAAATTCATTCCAAAAGTTGCCGCCCCCACGCCATAACGTGATTGGCGCGCTCCATAAACCGTCACCGCTCGAAATAAGTAGCTCATATTTTCTTATATCTCGCCTTTGTAGCGTATCATCAGCGGCTAATCCTGCGCACCCCCCCCTCTTTTTTGTATATAATAATAATTCTTCGTCGCCCTTAGGCGCAGTCACACGCGCGTACGTATAATAAACCAATATAGATATAAATCGCAGGCATGAAGCAGTACAGGCATCGATGAGATACGCATACGTAGAGCCTAGGCGCACGTGCGCAGTTGTCATTTATATATGTACGCGTATGTACGGATCATCGTCATCTCGTCGCGTGCTGCACCGTATCGTACATATTGTCCTGTGTTTGTCTTTTGGCCTTAAATTTTCACGGTGCACGGTATACCACTGCGTTTGTAATAGGAGCTTCCTGGCTGAAAGTGTGCTTGGGTGGGATACGCGGCACATATTAATGGTAACCGAGATAAAGAAAGAGCTTTAATATATTATATCCGACGACTCGGAGCTTCTTTATCAGTGCACCTCGTTTTTCTTTCTCTCTCTCTCTCTTAATTTTTCTCGACGCGCTCTCCTCTCTCTCTCTCTCTCTCTCTCTTATCCTAAGCGTTACTTGGCCCCGACGTACTGCACTGCACACAACGAGCAGATGTATATCGCTTCGCAACTGCTGCCGCTGCTACTGCTGCACAAGTATATAGCTCGCGCGCGGAGCGTCGGGAGCAGCAGTTGATGCATCGCGCGCGTACACAGAGCTAGTGAGAGAGAGAAAATCAGACGAGGAGCTATTGTGCCACGCGCCACACGTACGACGTATAATAGAGCTTATACATACGGTGCCATTATCGATTTCGCGCGCGCGCTCTTGATGATACTCTCTCTCTTCTCTCTCCTGGCTCACTGGCTACGCGCCTGCACCTTGATCACGATTATATATACGTATAGCTCGCAAAAGGGCGAGAATCGTTTGCCACACTGCGTACACACATACACGTACATAGCACAGATACATGTGTGTAAATGCGGTGCTGGTGTTGGTGGTACGCACGCACACATACATACTCGCTAATATAGGTGTACATCCCTACGCGCGTGATAAGCTGCGGCTGTGTTTCTTCCACGCGCCACACTCGCCCTGCAGCCCCCGTCCGCGTAGATAGCGCGAGAGGCTGCTGCTGCTGCTGTGCCTCACGAGCTTTTCTCTCTTCTTTCTTTCTCTCTTTCTTTCATTCTATCTTCTCTTTTTTTTCGTTACACTGCGCCACCGTGCAGCAAGCGCGGCGCAACAACCCCCCTTGAATATATATATGTAGGTGCGTGCACGAGCCGCAAGGGGTGACTGCTACTGCGCGCGCTTCGCCGTGGTACATGACTCTCTTATGCGTCGCGTATACGTATATACCGTGTGATACAGAAAGACAGAGAGAAAGAGAGAGAGAGAGCCAACTCTCGAGTCCTCGCGCTTCGTTCGACGTAAAGACAGACTCTCTCTCTCTCTCTCTCTATGGTATAAGAGCGAGAGCTGCTGCTACTGCGATGTGCAACAGTGGCTGGATTTTTTATGCGACGCGGAGCAAGCTGCTGCACCCTCCAAGTTCTCCGCGTCGAGCGACGACGACGACGACGACGACGATACACAGCAGCAGCAGCAGCAGCAACACGCCGCGTCGCAGCTGCACGGGTCGTCGCAAACGCCCGCTATAGACACGAGCTTTGGCGCGCCAAACAACCTGTGCTCTGCTGCAAGCTGCGCGCAATATTTTTCGATTCTCTCTCGTTCCCGGTTTTTTTTTCTTCTCGCTCTTTTTTATACGATCGTTTTATCTGCGATACACTGGCGCGTAGTTGCATTCTTCGTTTCGCGCGCGCGCGTTGTATCGCACGTACAGCAGTGTGGAATTGTATCGCACGAAATAGATTGATGAGCTTTTTTTCAGCTCGGCTGCCTTGAAAAATACTTTTCGCACGGAATAGAAATGTATAATCTTATATATTACTCTATATATAGCGAAAGAAAGAAAGATTGCGAAAAATGTATTACATTATGCATTCTATACCGTATAAATGTGCAACGTTTTACGTACATATTATATTATATACATGTATAGTACAGATTGAGAGAAAAGTGAAGTAAACTACGTCATTGAGACGCTCTCGAGCCCCGGCCAGGTAGGTGCGCGAACATACGTTTATTATTATATACGTATACACGCCATGCAGCAACAGCAGCTCCCCGTGCGCTCGTCAAAAAGCTCAGCTTGTTGCAAACGCGCGCGCGAGAGAGAGAGAGAGAGCTTTATTATGTGTATATGATTTAGAAATTATATACGCGCTCGTGTATAAAAGTCAGCTACGTACATTACACGCCCGTAGCAATGTACGCAAGCTCAAGCGACAATGTTACATTATATTTAATAAAGGAGAGGACGTAAAAGCGTGAAGAAGGGAGAGAGCGAGTGAGAAGAGAGAGTGTGCGTGTGCGTGCGTTGGAAAAAAAGCCGTGCGAACGCGCGAGTTTATAATTTTTTTAGAGAGAAAAATTACAAGAAAGCTGGATCAGGCGAGCTTGCAGCTAGTATATATGCGTATATGTACGGGAGAAGGTAACACGCACGGGCATGCACTTGGCGAAAAAAAAAAGAAAAACGTTGAAACGAACACTGTACGACGCTCGAAGCTCGACCTCACGGTATATTCCTATACACGTGAGTGATATGTGTGTGTGTGTGCTGAATTAAAAACGCCGTCGTCGTCGTCACAGCTTCGCAAGCTCGCTACACTATATAAGGGGGTTGGGTTATATACTCTCTCTCTCTCTTGGCTCTCTGCACATGCACACGTGTGTGCGTGTATGTGTTTTTGAGCGCCACGTAGTAAGCGTCATGAAATAATTACGCGCGCGTATACATAGATGTATCTTCTCGCTCGGGCGCTGTAGGCTGGCAGCTACAGCCTCTTTCTTTCTCTCTCTCTCACTTTTTCTCGTATCCGCGCGCACACAAATGCCCGCGCGTACGTACAGCAGAGAAATAGTCGCACGTACTATATATGCATAACACGACACAACACACTGCACAAACGAAAAAGAGAGAGAGGCAGAAAACGAAGAAGTCGAGGAAGAAAAAACGTCGGAAGGTGACTGAGTCTGCAGCGGTGTATAGACAGACACACGGTGGGCCATGGGATGCAAATGTCGCGCGCCGCGTACATTATACACACACGCGGGCGTAAGCCGAGTCGCTCATGCTGCATCGTCGAAAGTCGCGACGCGCGTACGTGCCTCGGTACGTGCATACATACACGCGCTGCACTTGTTTTTCCTCTCTCTCTCTCGAGACTCGCTGCAGCGAGCCAACTTATCCCATACTCGTACGTTATAACAGCTGCTTGCGTATACGATACGTATACGACCCTGCGCGTATAATCATCGACGGGGTTTATCGCGAGGGGATGATTAATGAAAAAAAAAAACGCATACCATGCACCAAGCCTTGAATATACGCAACGAGCTTTCTACGTTCGATCATATTATCGCATGCGTCTCGTCGTGTAATTGTCGTGCGCGCGCAGTTTGGCGAACGTCACGTGCATGCACGCAGCATTATACCTCCATCAACGACTGATACGATATTTATACAATATATAACCCACGAACGATCCGATAGGACGACAGCGATCAGATGTATATATCGGGCGAGAGAATAGAGTAACAAACAAAACGTTTTCACTCGCGGACTCGAAGCCGGGTGCCTGTATCAGGACACTCGAAACGATCGACGAATAATTACGCTTTAGTAACGGAGCCACGTACCCGAGATTTTTATCACGAAAAATATGCCAACTAATGGACTCTCCTGTTAATTTTGTGCTTATAACGGCGACACGCATTTTTACAGCGACCTCATATATACGTACAAGCACACCGTTGCATTTGAACAACTTCCTATATCATGTGCTCGAGTACCATTCTAATATTGTGCGCTTCGAAGACTCGAGTGCGCCGCTAGCTGCGCGCGCGCGCGTCTTGTTTCTTTATTAACATACTTAATAATGGCAGCAGCAGCAGCAGCAGTAAGGGTTGCGCGGAAAAAAAATGAAAAGGTGCGAATTACGTCATCGCTGCTGCTGCTGCACTTCATATATATTTACATAAGATACAAGCATGTGCACACATGCAAAAATCTGCGTACGCACGTGCGTACATAATTTAAACATGTATACGCCGCGATGCTTCGTAATGCAGTAGCAGCAGCTCGTCATTGAGAGTTTTTCAAGCGTGTACATTCGGCGTGTATGACATAACTGCTAAAATACTATGTATATTAGTTCATCTCTCTTCTTCTCTCGAATAACTTGCACTTTTGCGTCGTAACGGCTAATTTAAAATTATTTAATTTCTCGCGTCGATAAAAGTATCGTTACACAATTATACTTTTGAATTACGATAATTGCTTATCGATTTTAAGCGATATCTGTACTATCATCATTTTTTTACAAAACATTTTTATTACGCTCGAAGCTTATTCGTATGACTAACTTATTAAAAACGAGAGAAGCGACGGAATAATCGCAGGGACGAGAAAAAATCATCGAGTTAGTGTACACGTTAATCAAGAATAATGCGTTCTATAAGGCATAGACATGCGGGTTCGTGTAAGCTACAGCACATATCAACGAATCGCTGTATCCTACATTACAATCGTCACTGTACACCAGCTGAAAAGAGATAATGGCTCGGTGCGCGTAAATCACTCGACCGAATCCGCAAAAATGGGGGCTGCTGCGAAGCGATCCTATCATCCAGATACCCAAAATGAAATTGCTGGTATATATGATTATGGAAAAAAAAATTCAATAACAACCCTCGCGTCCACTAAATTCATTCGTAAACATCATTACATCGTCACCACGAAACGAAATTCTGCCCGACAATAATTGACCCATGTGTCTTTTGTTTTTCCAGAGTATGTCATATGAGAGAAAGGACGCCGCAGTGAGATCAGCAGCAGCAGCAGCAGCAGTAGTTGTCGGTAGATCGAGTAGTGACGATTGCCTTAGACTGTGATCCGCTGCAAAGCTGCATCATGGTCGTCGACTGGCTGTGTCCGGGCCTGAGGCCCTCGGCGAATCGCCGACCGCGACTGCTCCACTGCAAGGTCATACTGCTCGACGAGCACGAGCTGCTACAGGACATTTTGGTGAGTAGCTGAAAGGCATTATATTATATTCTGTTTTTTTTTTGGTTGGTTGGTAGCTTCGATCGTTCGTAAAGCACTAATTGAGAGGGACGATTTTGCAACGATTGCGAGCGATCCGGCACAAAGAATCGTCGTGCGCCTACTCGTTTGTGGAATTGCGAAGCTCTGAATTTATATATCAAAGATGGCAACGTCGACACAAAGCCGTGCCATGCACCTCTATATATCGTTGGACCATTAAGTCTTTTTCTCTCTGTGTGCCTCTCTCTCTCCATCTTTCTCTTTCGCGATCGAATTTTTTACTCCATAAAACGAGTGAAAATTTAAACTTTGATATCTATAATAATACGATCCAAGTGGCCGTGTCACGGTGGCAGTTACAGCGATCCTTATCGTCGTCGTCGAGCTGCTAAAAAATTCAGGAAGTATATAACTTTTACGAGAAATTTACTCGTCGCTTATACAGCGGCAGCAGATCGGCAGCCGCGTCTCGTCTAGCGTCGTCGTCGTCGTCATGCACATTTACGCCCTGTTAGTATATGTGTGTGTGTATACTTGTTGAACGAAGCTCCGAGTTCTCTCTCTCTGTCTCTCTCTTTTGCCGAGGAGAAAATAGAGTGAGCGAGAGAGAGGCCGAAGAGAGATATCCGCTTTTCGGAGGGGGAGTGAGCGGTATAGGCGAGCGCTTGATCAAAGGACATTTATGCTAAAAGAGAATCTTCTTCCGTTAATTCGCTAGGCTGCGCGCGTTCCGCCGTAGCGCTCAGCTATAAATATATATAGGCGCGGCGTGGCCGGGCGGCTGCAGTGCCACGCGCGGCGCATCAGCACTTCTTATTCGCCTGTATATACCGACTCTACGAGCTGCCGACAAAAAAGACTTTGAATGCAGCCGTGGCTGTACATGTTCGCGTATTATATGTGTAAGAAAAACGAGCTTTTGGCTCTTAATTGTTCGTTGATTCTCGTTTGGTTTCACACACAGACGGTGTACGGTGCAGGCTCGGGCTGGTCGTCGTTTTTTTTTCCTCCCAGCTTCTATTTATTGTCGATTCGTGTGGCAATTGTACTTTTTTTCATGCGGGCTCGGAAAGAGAAATACGACGACGCGAACTTGCGGCGCGTTGACTTGCTCTCAATTAAGACTCGTATACAGGGAGTCGTACACGGTACTTGCTATGTTTTTTTTTCGTGTTTTTATCGCTTCGAAACCATTTGCTCGAATTAGCCGGTTCAAACGAAATGGAGCGGGACGAATCTCTTGTATACGAATTTCTCACACACAAAGTTGCGATTCTTTTGAGAGTGGCACAACAAAAAACGTTGTTTTTGTGTACATGTTTTTATTAGAATTCTCCGCTGTATTCTAGGTTCGCGTTATTTGATTATAATTTAAATTAATATTGTACATAATAGATTAATTGTTTTCGTATCTAACATTATAATATGAAACAAATAAAGCAGCTTATCGATAGTATCGATAGCTTGGCAAAGCTATAATACGCGCTCAGAAATTACTGCGCTTCAAAGACGGCTATTACAACGATCGAACTTGATATCGACTTCGAGGAATGTTTACAACGGTAGCAGCTCTTGATATGATTGCACAATCGACCGATATCGATATCTCAAACGAACGATTGGCGGGCGTCTTGTAAATTATCCCGTAAGCGTGTCGCTGGTATTGTATACAGTCGAGCGATAAACGCTTACGCTTACCGGTGTATTAAAATTATAAAATCATATAATACAATTGTGAAAAATAGTGCAAAATGTAAATATAGGTAGGTGATGTCTCTACGTGAAGTGCGTCAACGCCTTTTGGACCTCCCGCAGATCAAAGATCGTCACGTTTTCAGGAATGTAAGACTTGACACAGCCGCAGGTACTTGCTATAGATCTCTTCTTTCTTCTGCATATCCGTCTTACTGATGGTCCGCCTGGCCTCGTGGCACAGCAGCCCGACCAGCATGTTCATCTTACGGGCGAATCCCCCGATCTCCGGCCGTTCCAGTCGGACCATGAACTCGTCGTGCAGCTTGCAGTGGTACATTAGGTCCTGGATTTCGAACGGTAGTTTATTCTCCTTGTTATAGTTGCCCAGCCAGATCACGGGCGTGTCGATTATGGCCAGGTATATCGAGCTCAGCTTCGTTTGGTGCCATTCTTTCAGGATCTGTTTTAGCATGGGCACCTCGCGCTCGAGGCGCACGCCCTGTCCTCGGGTCGAAGCGCAGCCGCCTGCAATCCGCGCTTCCTCTTGCACGGTCCGACCGTCCGCGTCGCGCTGTCTGTTCTCACTCGGTGGCCTCAGATACACGGTGCCGGGTATAGTCGTGCCGTGGCTCACCACTGATCCGAGCTCGGTGTATAAAAATGTATATAAACTTGAATTATTTTTAAGTATCACTTGAATTTAACTTGCAAGTGTGTACTAATTTTTTGGTGCTTAAATATCTGATTGAACTTGATTAGTTTTAATTTTTACGTTTGTCTCTGCAGTAGTAAACTCGTATAAGCTGTTTCAATGCTGATTTGTCTTGATATTATAATTGCACAAAAAAATGAATGAGAATTCAATCATAACTAAAGCCAGCATTCGCCACTAGATGGCGAGTATCTTTACTAGTAAATCTGCAAGTGGTATAAGTACATTCATACGTTAAATTAGTGCTTGAACATCCTACTGTTACATTAGATCTGCTGTTTAAATTTACCTCTTTTGATATGTATCGTTGGCGCTTTGTTAAAAGCGACATAACCAACCAAGTCGATTTCGTTCTCTAGGGTGATTTTAACAAATGTTTAATTTCGTCAGAATTCGTATTTTTCGTTGATGATAATTGAGATCCATGAGATTATTTATGAAGATGTTCGTAAATTTAATTCTAATCAAATTCGTTACTCTAGTAATTGAGGCTTGATGAGTTGTTTTTTAGGTGTATAATATAAAATCAATAATTCCTGTAGATGAAACGGGAGACCCGGAGATCGTGTTCATTCAATCCCACAACATTGCAATTATCTAGTAACATAAATCTTCATTAAAACCAATCAATAGCACAATACGGCTCGAGAAGAGAGACCGGCATCAAGTCGACGATTGATGCAACTATCTTAGCCCAGATGAGGTTGTCATTTTTTAAAAATTAGCCATGAATTCGGAAGTATGTCTCACTTGAGACCTCTAGAAAAAACCAGTAGATGGTCCGAAAAATTCTAATAAAATTTTGAGACATGCCTTACACAAAAAAAAACGATTTTCTTCAAAACTGAAGAAAAAACAATTTTCTGCCCATTCTCGAATTCACAGAGAATCGATCGCAGACATCCACGCGTATATATTTACGTGCCTACGCGATCGGGCGTTTTAAAGCTCTCTCGTCATTATAATAGCCTCGAGGACGACGATGATCTCTCCCTTTGGCGGGGCAATAATGTAGCGCTGCCGCTGCGCGCAGGATATGATCGAGCCGCCGGGGGTGTGGGAGGATCGACGGGCCAAGAGGAAGAGACGCACTATATTATTCGCTCGCAGCTCTCTCTCTCTCATACACGTATATAGAGAGATCAGCTATTTGAGTATTATAATACCTATATATATCCTAAGCTCTCGAGGGGTATATAGTCTCCACGTGCAGCACCTCTGTGTCTCTGTGCTGCGCGCAAGCGAGCATCGATGCTCGGCTCTACGCATTAGCCTCGAGCGTGTGCGGTGCATCGCGCGCCTCTCTCACTCTCTCATTGTTCGCTCCCTGTGAATATATTA
This sequence comes from Trichogramma pretiosum, assembly GCF_000599845.2. Lineage (NCBI taxonomy): Eukaryota > Metazoa > Arthropoda > Insecta > Hymenoptera > Trichogrammatidae > Trichogramma > Trichogramma pretiosum. The sequence continues at coordinate 300,008 of NW_019640824.1, forward strand.
TGCACTGTGCGGTGCGCGCGCGCGCGCGTGTGTGTGTGCTGTACGTGCAGCTCGTCTGCTCAAGTGCATATGACCTTGGACTCTCGAAGAGAGAGAGCAGCACGATGAGATGCGCAGCTCGGAGCTTCGTAATGATATATACGCGCGTTATATATATTCGCGGGTGCACAGCGTTGCAGCTTCCTTGAAATGAGCTGTTCCTGCCGCTGCTGCTGATCCTGTGTGTGTACTCAGGTACGTCATCGTCTTGTAAATGCAAGATCTGCATGCGGTATACACCAATTATATATACCCTCGGCTCAATTTTTCAATGTTATATAGGTAGCTTCGATATATATACGAGCTGCTGAGCAAATTACACCGGTTGAACGATCGATAAGGTCAACGTCCCGATTTTCGCTCAGCTAAGGGCGTTTAACAGCGAAATTAGCGTATATAAAAAGATTAAACGAATTTTCGGCAAAATAAGTGTATTTAAATGATAGTTTACATGTCCAGCTATGATACTGATATGTGTGAAAAATTATTTTCGAAGGTTTTGAATTGAAAAAATATAAATAAAGCTGGCTCCTTTACAGTACCTATTTTCGCTCACGCACAACGTGACTGACCCGAAATTCGCTCACGTCTGTCCGTATTTTCGCTCAGCGACTTTGCTCCATTATTCAAGACAGGGTTATGTAAATAAAATTGCAATTTAGAGTAGGAAAACTTATATATTGTTTTACATATTTAAGAATACAAAAATAAAAAGTATTTTAAATGTTAGATAACATTCTTCTAAATTAAATTAGTATTGAAAAGTATAATTTATTTTTAGCTTAGTTTTCTTTATTTTCTTTTTTCCTTTTGGGTATTGACTTTGATTTTGCTGTAGGTTTGGCTTTTGATTTGAGTTTTGGTTTAGTAGCAGCTTTCGATTTTTTAACATCTTTCAATGTTTTAACTTCTTCTTGTACTAATGCTAATTTCTCTTCCTTTATTTCAATTTTTTTATTTCTCAGCATTTTAGATTCTTCTTCAAGTTTTTTCAGCTTCTCTTTTTCTAATTGTATCTCCTTTTTCTTTTCTGCTATTTCTTTATCTTTTTCTTGCTTTATCTTAGTTCGAGCTTCTCTTAAAATTTTTCTCTCTTTTTTTATTTTTTCAGCTAAATCTTTTTGGTCTTCTTTTTCTTTTTTCCACTTTCTCCATATATCACCAGTTGCAACTGCTGGAACTTTTTCTTTTGGTTGTCTTTTTCCTGGTTTAGCTGGTTCTTTTTTTGGGTAAAATAAAATATCTTTGAAAATTTTGGAAACGTGTTGAGCTTCTGGCTTTTTCACATCTGTAATTTAAAAAAAAATAAACATTATTTACAATGTTAAATATAAAATAATATAAGTAAAGAAATAGTTATTACCTTCATTTTTAATAGTTGTTGATGGATTAGAATTAAGCTCAATTTCCTTTAAAACTTTACAATTTGTATCTTTATTGCTTAAACAATTAGAGAGAGCTTGATTACTTGATTCAGGAGAATCTTCTACAATTACCATGTCATCGACGGTTATTTCACTTAAATTTATGTCAGATTCTATAACCAATTCCACATCTTGAGCTACAAATTCATTTATTACCGATTCACGAACAAATATATTTTCATCTTCTATTTTTTCTTTCTCGACCTATAATTTAAAGATAAATGTCCAAAACGTTATCAAATTAACTGGAGTGAAACATTATTTGGTGTGTCCACTAATCACTTTTTGTAAAAATGTTATAATTACAATAACAACAATTTGTTTGCACTAAAAAAAAAATAAAAAATAAAATTCATCACATCTCTGTTCATCTAAAAATGACCTAAAGATTGAAATTAAACTGTAAATAATAACTATCTTTAGAAAATGGTGTATATATTAGTTTTAAAAATTTAATAATGTTTTTACCACGATATTTGAAGTCTCAAGGGAATAGTTTTCATTGATGTTGACAGAAGGAAGAGCTGCTTCATCACAATGAGAATTATTTTCCTGGGTGCTTTTTGAATCTGCACAACGTTTCCAGAAAGTAAATAATTCAGCGTACTTTTCCTCCCCGTACCAATTACCATCTCGCTGCTTAGCATGTTTAAACATGGTTATAACATTCTTGTCAATTAACGTTTCCACAAACTCCAACTTGTTAAATTCAATAACAGGAGGTTGAGAAACAGTGTCATCATTCAGGTTTTCAATAGCTTCATCATCATNAGCATATGTAAATAAACTTACGATTGTGCAACTTCTGAAGAAATATTTCCTTTTGTTATACTTTATTAATTGTAATTACCAATGTAATTATCAATTTAATAACTTTCGTGTCTCTAACTGCTATAATAATATTGAAACGAAGTTCTGTAAATACCCATGCGGCATGAGCCGTGCTGCGATGTATCGTCGCACTAGGGACAAGCGGTTATGTTTGCGACGGATTGGAGCGAGCGAAAATATCAGCAGAGCATAGATCTCATGTACCGAATTTCGCTCACCTACATTACTATAAAACAACTTAAATTTTCGATGATTAATTTTTAACAATCGAATACTAAGGTATTATACTATTAAAAAAAACATTCCCGAAGTAGATCATTATCTTTAAACATGATTTATTATAAAAATTGAAATTGCAATATCTTAGCCCAAATGCTAAGATGTCGGAAAATGTCACTCATGACGCAGACATCGCTTTAAAACTTATTTTTTTTCTTCAAAATTAGTTTCAGTTTTTGTATTTAGTTTGTCATACTTCAATCCAAATTACTTAGAGAATGCAAAAATATTTTTTTTATTTCATTTTATTTAGCAATTAAATTATTATTATATATTTTTGTACGAACTGAGCGAAAATCGGGACATGAGCGAAATTCGGGACATTGACCTTACATACGATTACTACTATATATATGTGTGTGCGCAGCAATGAGAGAGAGAGAGACGGGCGCGCGCACTCGCATACGCGCTTATTGTTTTGCTCCTGCCCTATTAGACCGTACGCAGGCTAATTTCTTCCTGTTCCGTATAGCGAGCGCTCGCGGAAAGGGGGACTATACTACTACCACCACTACTCTGCGCCGCTTGATTTCTTTCTCTCTCTCTTTCCTTCTTCTTTCGATCGAGAGAGATTTATTGTCGCTTATGCATATATGTATATGGCATAACTCGAAGTTTTGCATATAAGCAGCCGCGCTCGCGCAAGCATACATGTACCGGATTTTACCTCCTCCTCCGTCTCCTCCTGCCGCTCGCGACTTCGAACTCCTTTTTTATACTTTTCTCCGCCGTCGGTCTATAATAATGGCACATTGCATTTGCGTTAGAGGGGGGTCGCGATCTCGGGGAGTCGTCGAGAGTGATTGATTGCTCGCGATGACGACGACGACGACGACGAATGAGCGAGCCCGCAGCGCGACGCCTCGCGATATGTATATAATAACCGATTACTGCGACGCAGTTTATGTTTACGTTTGTGCATTTACTCTCGTCGATACACACATATGTACGTACTTACGCGGGGTAAGTCTGCTTCTCTCTCTCTTTTTTTTCAATCGAAACTCGTTCATGTGTACACACGTACACGTGTATATATGTACGTAGCCTCAGACGCACGCATTAGGCTAATTATTAGTCTGATCTCACGCACGACTGCGCGTACGTACCCCGCGTATATCGATGTATATCGCATGTTCCAATGCAGTTGCCGCGTTCATATATGTGTAGTAGTATCGCGCGAGATATCGTCGATACACATATTCGTATTCGTAACTTTCCTCATTCGATGGAGCTTGCGAGGCGCCTGCCGTAATATAACGAGACGGTGACTACTGATACAGTTGTAATAAAGAGATAAACGAACTTTTTTTCAGCATACGTAGCTGTTTCCGATGACACACCCCACGCGATTGGAACTGCGCCTACATTTTATGTATAGATAATGTGTCGCGGGCGAGACGCGCCACGGCTCGTCGACGAGCGTACCATTATGTAGGAATGCGACTGCACGCACGTTTCATTTGCGCTGCCTGACAAAATATAGAGTAAAAATCAAGTATGTTTTATAGAGACAAAATATTCAAAATGAGACAGTATTAATGAAAGGTATAGAATAGGTTATCCTTAATTTTAGTAGTGTTCAAATCCAAAAATAGTTATTTAATCATATAAAATATTATTATATTCATAATAGGTTTTACATTAAACTTGCTATAAATTTTACAATGGTACGTATCAAATGTCCTTTCACTCTGGTACAATTTTTTCATGATTACGTAGTCATGCCATGGCGCGAGAGGGGAACATTTTGGAATGAATATATTAAAATTTTTTATAATATTACTCTTTGTCACAGAGAGATTTTTAAAGTACTTAATTTTAGAAGATCTGAAAAAATTTGCAAAGAAATCGACGCCAAGTTTGAATTATAAACTGATTTAAATATTTTGAGCAAAATTTATAAATAGATAAATCAGTACATTAATTGTAAACAATATAATCATAAACCACTTTGGTAAGATCCTTCAACGAACTAATCATATTATATAGGATAAACAAATAAGTTTGTGTGTTGTCATTTCTGATGAAACAAGCCATAATATCGAAAGATCAATTTTACTCATTCAATTTCTGTGACACTAAACAGACTGATCCATCGTTTAATTTAGACTTCAAAATGAATGAAAGTGAGAAGAAATCCGAAGAAGTTGTCATGGAAAATAATTTAAGTGGACACGACATTGTCTTTTCGGATGACAAACAAAACGAAGATGATATTTGTCAGGATTCATTTACGCTAGAATCAAGCATGATAACATATCAAGACAAGATTCACAATGAACGAAAAAATTACGCATGCGACAAGTGCGAAAAGACATTCGAGTTCCGAAGTCATTTGAGTAGGCACCAAGTATCTGAACACAAAGGCCGCAAAGATTTTGCATGCGACAAATGTGAGAAGAAATTTGTGAAAAAATCGAGTTTGATTAAGCACCAAAAATTAGTACACAAAGATTGCAAAAATTTTAGGTGCAACAAGTGCGAAAGGAAATTTGAAAATAAATTAACTTTACTCAAGCACAAACAAATATTCCACGAAGTATTCAAGAATTACTTGTGTGAACTTTGTGCCAAAAGATTTGATGCTAAATATAGTTTGCTCTTGCACATAAAGACGGTACACGACGGTCGTAAAGATTCAACCTTTCATCAGCGTGGGAAGGAATTTAGAGAAAAATTAGATTCGATCACGCACCAAAATACAATGTATGATAGTTATAAAAATTATAAATGTGATAACTGCGGGAAGATATTCGAAAATAAATCGAGTTTACTTTTACACCAAAAAACAGTCCACGAAGGTTCGAAAGATTACGTATGTGGTAAATGCGAAAAGAAATTTGGACTGAAATCACATTTAATGAATCATCAAAAAACAGTCCACGAAGGTCTCAAAGATTACGCATGCGACAAGTGTGAGAAAAAGTTTGGACAAAAAGAGCATCTGCTCATTCATAAAAAAACAGTTCACGAAGGTTGCAAAGATTACGTATGCAACAAGTGTGAGAAGAAATTTGGATTAAAATCGAATTTACTTTTTCACCAAAGGATAGTACACGAAGGTCACAAAGATTTCGCTTGCGATGAATGCGAGAAGAAATTTGGATATAAGTCAGATTTGTTGAAACATCAAAGGACCGTCCACGAAGGTCGTAAAGATTTCGCATGTGACAAGTGTGAACAGAAATTTACACAAAAACCGAGTTTGCTCTACCACCAAAATACAGTACACGACGGTCGCAAAGATTACGCATGCGACCAGTGCGAAAGTAAATTTGGATCGAAATCGTATTTGCTCAAACACCAAAAGACAGTTCACGAGGGTCGCAAAGATTACGCATGTGACAAATGCGAGAAGAAATTTGGACATAAATGGATGCTGATTCGGCACCACAAGACAGTGCATGAAGGTCGGCAACATTATGCTTGCAACCAGTGCGAGAAGAAATTTGGAGTAAAATCGAATTTGGATAGACATAAAAGGACAGTACACGAAGGGCGAAAAGATTATGCATGCGACCAGTGCAATAGTAAATTTGCAATGAAATGGTCTTTGCTTGTACACCAAAAGACAGTCCACGAGAGTCGCAAACATTACGCATGTGACAAATGCGAAAAGAAGTTTGGACGAAAAGCGAAATTGCTCGGACACCAAAGGACAGTACACGATGGTCGCAAAGATTACGCATGCAACAAGTGCGAGAAGAAATTTGGACAAAAGTCGAATTTGTTCCTGCACACCAGAGTAGTCCATGAGGGTCGTAAAGATTTCACGTGTAACAAATGTGAAAAGAAATTTGGAAAAAAATCTCATTTGTTCCTGCACAACAGAACAGTCCATGAGGGTCGCAAAGATCACGCATGCGACAAGTGTGAGAAGAAATTTACCCAGAAACACAATTTGCTGATCCACCTACAGACCATACACGACAGTCGCAAAAGTTTTGCATGTGACAAGTGTGAGAAGAAATTTACACAAAAATCGGGTTTGCTCGACCACCAAAAGATATTTCACGAAGATTGCATGGATTATGCATGTGGCAGGTACGAGTAGAAATTCGGACGAAAATCACGTTTGCTTTTTCATCAAATGGCAGTCCACAATGATCACAAAACTTTTGATCTCGACAATTGCAAGAAGAAATGATGATTGAATATTGTGATTATATTATAGATACTAATACATATGTTTTAAGAACGTATTTAAATGAAAATTGTGTTGAAATGATCGAACCGTACCTCATATAAATTTTCATTATACTTTTGTAAAGCTAGGGAACATTGATTCGATAACGAGCACAAGCGTGTACTGCTATTATTACCTTCGCGTATGTTAAAAGGATGGTCAAAGGTTTTGATGAATTTGCCGATGAATTGATTATATCCGCTAAAAGAGACGTGACCGATAATAAAAATAAGATGGAAAAAATATCTTGGAAACCATTTAATAATTTAATTAAAAGCAAAAAATATTTTCTAAATTTCTTCAAAATAGTAAAAACTCTCAGAATTGTTATTTCCTTTTCTTCGTACTTTTATCAATCAAAAATTTCATTTTGTAACTCTTCGAAAATTGCAAGGGCATCTCTTTTTCTAATCCACCGGTATGTATTTATAGCACTTTTCATTGCCATAAATCGTTAATTTTCAAATTTTCTATCGTAATATTTGGGGGGGGGNNNTTGGGGGGGGGGGGGGCGTGGCTCGAGTATGAATATCTCGACTTGAATAGACGATGTGTGTGCAGCATCGTGACATGTTCGCCAATCTCTTACACCATACATTCTTTAGTTTGCTTATCAACTCTAGATGTCGCGTCGACAACCCGCAAGTAGTCAAATCAATTTCGGTTGATATATAATGGTCTTAGCATAAATCATAATTTGCACGACTGCAGGTATTTTAACCGTTTTAGAATCTTTCTGTGTAATGAAGATTTTAATTCGCTCATATTTTTATAACTGGGTGAGAGATCTTCTCTCCTAAATGATTTCCAAAATTACCTGTTTAAAAAGAATTTTTTTAAATATGAATTAATGCCCACAAAATTGAGATACTTAATTATACTTGCAATTATCATATTTATTACGTTCACCGATCCTTTAGTGTCCCTTCGATCGGTAAATCAATTTTCAAATTAATTTTGATTATGAATAAAATTCAAGTGATCAATTTAGAAGTGGCTTTGACTAACACTCACATACAGTCAGAAGAGCAGCCCTTAGCCATAGCCGATAATAATTCTGTAAAGGATAATGGTTGAATAATTTTGAATGAATTGTTGATATAAGCAGTGATTTAAATAATATTACCCCGAGATAAGAACGAGGACTACAACGCAAATGATTAAAACATCAGAAAGCAAATGGGTTTGTGTAGAATCATCTGAAAGCAATATATTATGATATTAAGCTGATTATGATATTGAGCTGTATAGAAATTTACTTTACATACCAGCGACCCGAAAGTAGCATTTCCCGGCCGCTGCGCTAAACGGGATATTGCTATTTTCGGGCCTGGGGTATGTAAAATCGTATACTGGCCTATAATGGGAAAAAAGAAAGCCTCAGTGCACGTGTTAATCGACCTCGGCTTCGCCTCGGTCGCTTATTTCACGTGCCCTGGGACTTTTCTATTTTTCCCGGCCTAGGGCAGTAATATACTATTACGTACTCGTCTCGCTCTTCTGGCAAACTAAACTGTCCATTAGTTTATGTCACGAGAAAAGAAGAAAGGGGCTAAAAATTTAAAGCTTAAAAATATAAAATTACGGTAGTGCGTGGTAAAATTTACCATTGGAATTTTTCCGATACCAGAGAGTAAAGATAATTAAAATATTTAGATATCACACTTTTTATACATATTACAGTCACTCTATCGATAAATTCTGTTAATATTTTGCTGATAGTAGTTATAAAAAAATTCTCGCGTGCCTACGGGCCAATCTCTCGCCCGTAGTGTTGCCCTTCATTGATTTACCATTGAACGTGCCACAAGCGCTCATTCTTCTTTCCCTCTTCTTTCTCTTATTCATAAACGTGTGGTATACACGAAAACAAAAAAAAAACACCCCGTGGGACATTCTCTGCATCGTGTCCACGATGAAACCTGGGCTTTCACATATCGCTGCGCTTACGATTCATACACACGGATCCTCGAACCACCCCCTCGAAGTAATTGTGACATTCGCGCCCGCTTCACTGCTGCGTGTATAAATCCTCGAAAAACAATCGCCGTGTATATATACGTATAAATTCATGCGTCGCACACACGAGCCGGGGCTGCATCATGGGACGAGAGTCGCTACTGCTGCTGCTGCTGCTACACTACACGTCGCAGAGCGTCTAAAGAGGCTGTGAAGCGCGTCGTTGCGTGCACGGTGCTGCACATACACACTATTTTCGTGAAATAATAATCCACCACCGCCGAGCACACATGCCTAAAACAAAGGCGTATGTACATAAACTCGGCGCCGTTGTTCACCCGCGCGCGTCTTTCGGGGGCCATGTGCGCGTTCGGTATATATATGCGCAGGCCGTGTTGCACGTACAACACGCGGGTTTTTTTTTTTTCATAAGATGCCACTTGTGCAAAACTTTTAACTGCAGTTGCAGCAGCAGCAGCCACGACTCGCGCTGTACTCGATTTATATAATTGCGATGATACGCCGCGCCCACACGCTTAGTGAGCTTACGAAAGCTATGTATGTACGTGTGCGATGTAACGTGCATACATTTCGAGTGCGCGTACGCGCATTAAAATTACGAAAGTGTAATTTGCGCGTATGTATGTATACGTGCGTACGTGTTTTTTTTTCGTTTTTCACTCGGTACCTCCGAATCCGCCGGCTATATAACATGTATATATTTACGTATATGTAACCTACCGCGGGTGGTGGCTTTTTTTTTTTAATTTTTAAAATTTTCTCAGCTCAAGTGGCTCACGGGCGGGGCTGGGTGAAAATTGGAGTAGTCCATATAATCAAGAACACGCGCGCCGGATTACATATACGTAGCGGCAGTAGCAGTGGTAGCGGTAGTGGTATATGGCAAATAGCGGAGAGTCGCGAGAGCGACGCTCGAGAGGCTCGACCTCTTGACTCCTAGCGCGTCCTTGAAATGTACAAAAATTATTACGCGACTGCACATATTATACATAAAGTATATATAAATATACGCACGCACGCACGCAAATGTATACGAGTACGATGTCGACGAGAAGATTTAATTGAACCACGAGGTTTTACTTCTGATGCGCGGGTTTATACACATAATGCGTAGGAATTCGGAGCCATGTTATATACATGTGTAAGCCCGTTGATTTAGTGTCTATTCTCGTGCATATAGGTAGCACAGACGTTTCATATATAAAAGGCAACATTTCGCTTTTGGCAATAAGCATGCCAAGGAGGCTCGTAATTCATTTTCACCCTGCGAAGAGAGAGAGAGAGAGATCGTCCGAGATTTATCTCGGCGTTGCTGCTGCGGCTCGGGTCTTTTAATAAACGCTAAGTTTCCGCGTAAACTATATCATTTTTGTTGCTTAATTGCGCAGACTTTTGGTCTGAGAGCTTTAATGTTTTTTTTTTGCTTTGTATATACTATGTACGAGAGCATTTACAATTAATATAAAGGCGCGCGGCCGGGCGGGGACTATTATATCCGGTAAAAATGTGTAGCGCACGAGACGTTGCTCCGAGCGGCCTGCCGCTCAAATTGATATTACGTACGTCCGATGTATATATATTGTATATACATATATGCCCGAATATAGCCCGGGCCACGAGGCCAGCAAGATAGATAGAGCGAGCGAGAGAGAATGGAATGACGTTTTAATTAGATCTGTTGAGGGAAACGCGAAAATTGAGAGAGTGAGAGACGCTACCGCCGCCCCACATTATATACACGTAAACTTTTAGAGCTAGGCGAATTTTGGGAAGACGGGACGATTATTACATATAGCTCCAAATAAGGAGATTGATGCCAGTAAATCGTCCAAGAAAATTCGCGCGTGGAACGTACGGCTGACCGCTTAGATTTTTTTTTCATTTACTCATATTTAAGTGAAAGGTTTTTTTAATTGTCAGCTCTTTCCCGAAACGATCGTCACATTTTCCACGCTCGGACGAGAATTGCAACATCGTTGCGAAACGTAATAGCTAATAATGATATGAGGCGCGCGCAGAGTCACGCTTGGCTAGCCGATGCTTCCTGGCGCAGGCGGGCAAAGCGACACCAATTTTCGCCGCAAAAGTCATAATTTTACTTAAATGCTATGTGCGCGCTCGCATAAACAGCCGAAGATTTGTTCGTTAATAATTTTACTCGTTTATTATTTAGCGATTGCAACGAGCTTTGCATTGCGTGGCTCGTGCATTGCATTAGCGTTACGCGTTTTTACGTCTATATCGTATAACCATTTATATTTTTTCCTCTCTTTCTCTCTCCGTGCGCTAGTTTTTTTTTTTCATTGAATTATACGTCGTACCGCGTACAGCGCGGCACGATATGAAACAATCGAAAGGCCCGCGTATCGCAAAAGAAAAAGCTACCGAGGCAACAGCAGCAGCGGCAGCGGCTCGATATCGTCCAAGTCGATTGTTTTACGCGCATACGCCGCGGTAAGTTCATAATATCGAGCATCGACGATTCGCATTTGCATCCGAAATCACGCATTAATTTAGACGTTGCTCGGAATTCGGCCTTTTTTTTTATATATACGTTCACGTCCGATTGCACGCAAGCAGGGCCGCCTTGCCGCGTAGCATACATTAAATATATTACGACGCGCGGGGGCCTACAGGGGCCGCGTCGCTATTATTGCCGTTGCTGTTGTTGTTGTTGTTGTTGTTGGCGTTGCGTGTAGTGCTTCTGCTGCCCGAAGCGCATTTCTCGTAATATTATATATACGCGCGGACTCTCTCTACGCTCGTAATATCCGAGAGGCATAATAATATATAAATCTCGATATATTCCGTTTTGTCGACTTCTCCCGCGCCTCTCTCTCTTTTCCGATGCCCTATTATTAGCCGAGGCTCGCTCGCTCGCTCAGGACCCAAAAATTGCGGTTGCAACCTACTAATTCGACTTATATAGAGCCCCGAGAGAGACTCCCAAAGTTAGGGCATTAATAACAACGGAGCAGCAGAGAGAGAATACACCGGGCAACTCACGGGTATACACACTGGGATATTAACGTAGGTGGTGGCTCACGGTCGAGAACGAGAAGCTCCGAAGCAGCAGCAGGAGCAGTAGTAGTAGTAGTACGCGGAATACGAGATATTATACTGCGTGAGTCATGCGTCGTGCACGAGGCCGGCCGGCGGCGGGGCCAGTGCAGCAGCAGCAGCAGCAGCAGCTTTCTTCATTATAGGTCGTCCGGGGGCCGTTGCTGCATGGGGCACGCATGCATATAACGCACACGTATAATACGCGTAGAGCTCGAGACTCTTTTTCGTCGCATTTTTACCCCCTTCTTTCGTTCTCTCTCTCTCTCTGTCTACGCGTTATGGTGCAAGAGAGACTGAGGCACTGACTGGCGAGACACCGAGAGAGAGAGAGAGATACAGAGGTAATTATTGGCTTTTTCCTCTCCTGCTCTCGTGCGATCCGCGAGCAGACCTCGCTCTCTCTCTCTTTCTATAATACTCACTTGGTCCTTCGTCCTTTTTTTTCTCATTATTGCTCTCAGTCAGAGCTCAGGCAGTCGTCGCTCAGTCAATGGGATTCCTGCATAATTTCTCCTGCTGCTGCCAGACGTATAGCATCTACTACTACGCGCTGCTGCTGGCTGCATGCATGCGTGCATGGGGTATAAGCTCGTGCACGAGCTGCAAGTGTGAGAGCAGAATTTTTTTCGGGCGCTCATATACACACATATAATACGCGCGCGTTTCGTTGACGACGTCTGTACGTATACATATCCTACGCTGCACACGAGCGAAAACGAACGCGTTTTGACTGCTATTCGTCGTGACTCTTTTTTTTTTTTTTTTATAAAACGCGCGTTGGTAGGTATACACGCGCGCGCGCGCGAGCGCGAGTTACAGACGTGCCGTAGCACTCACGATGATTATTAACTGCACGTACGCAGCGGCGGCAGCAGCAGCGGAGCCGCAATGCATGATGTACAGTATACGATCGCGTATACGTGAGAAAAACAGAGAAAGAGAGATTTTTCGTTATATTCATACGGCGAACGCGCGAGCGCATGCACACGAGCTCCGGTGTGTATATGGTAGTAGTGGTACGCGTGACGCGCATTCCACCAGCTGCCCTTCTTCGCTTCCTTTTTTTTTATTTTTTAAGGTGCATTGACGGGCCGAATTGATGCACGCGCGCACGCGCCTTTTGCAAGCTGATGCCTTTATATTTTTAATGTATGTAGCGCGCGGCATTGGTTCGCGATTCATGCAAATTCGAGCTGTAACGACGATGTTTCCATCCGAGCTTCTCCATCGTCGATCCTTCCACAAAACTTGTAATATACGCTCGATCGATCGATCAATCGTAATAGCGCGTAATAGTTTCGTTGCTTCCTTTTTCTATACCTGAAAAATAAAGGAAGATTAATCAAACTTGCGCGCTCCGATCGTTCGATAATCTCTCGCAGATCGATCGCGCGCAGTCATCTAAAAAAATCTTTGTATTTTATAATATATACAACAAACCACGCGTTGAAATCGCAACGCGACGCGATGATTTACGAGAGTTATAAGCTCTCGTCGCGCTCTCGAGGTGGGCGTGTTCCGCCTCGTTTTGAGAGAAATAGAAAGAAAAAAACTCAAAACTCGCTTTAAACAAGAAATCTTGATGTTTACACGCGTGCTGCACGAATTGCTATATCGTACAAAACTCGCGAAGATCCATCCAGTTTGCGCGCGCGCGAAATCAATTATTTTGTAATTTCTCGCGAATGGACGTGCTTCCTGTGCCATTATATATTTTTATTGTACTTTTTACCAAATATAAGAGAAAAAAAATAAAACGCGCGCTCGTAACGTATATCTCCGTCCGTGCCCCGCGCGCTTACAGCAGCGGCGTCCAATTTGAAACTCGTCGAGCAACTCCGTGTATAAGGCACGTACTCGCGCGAGCCGGAAGCTTGCGCCGCAGCGCAGTTTATGTACACATCGCGATTATTTATAGCCAATATTCGGTCAGTGAATGTGCATATCGCTTGGACTGTAGTATAGAGTCAACTAGACCTCGACAGAGAGAGCTCCTTTTTGCTTGGCACACGTTATCTGGCGAGGCCGTTAACGGACCCATAATGTTGCTGCCTATGTAAGATGCAGGAACGGGCGCGAATACAGCTAATCGCTTTTTGACTCTCTTGGTTTTTGTTGTTATCCAAGTCAATAGAAGATCAACTGGTTTTTCCTCCCTGTGACTCGCGACTGTTTTTGCGAGCGCGAAGACGAGAAACACGAGAGCTTTTGCGAACATGCCTGATACAAACTATCGCTCGACAACACTTATTATTCTACTTCAGTCTATGAATTCGTTACCGATGCGAGTACATTCAAAACATCGAGTGCATACATCCATCCCTTTTTTGGTTTTATTTGTCTCGCGTACTACGTCTGAGTGCATTAGTTGTACCGAGCGCAGAACTTTTGCGTGGGGCTATATGGTCAATGGCATCGAATTTTTTAAATTGAAAACACGTGCCGCATTCCTGTGTAACGGACACCCCTTTTTTTTTTTTTTTTTTTTTTAATCAAGTTCCGCGATTTATGCGCCTATAGCTAGAGCAGCTTTGGGCGTAGCTGCTCCGTGCGGCAATTTGAAAAATTTCGATGGAACTTTCGAGTGCAATCATGTGGATGAAATATTTTGGCCGCTCACTGTCTATTTTTTTTTTTTTTTTTACAAAATCCCAACTTTTTGTTCCGACCTTTTTTTTGCTCCTACCATCGGCAGTCAGTTATAGCACACGATCAGTGACTTTTTTTATCATCCCAGCTAGTGTACGTATACTCATTGTACTTGACTTCGTGTATATAAAAAAGCCAAGGATATCGAATTCTATACATTATGAGCAAGCGCGAGCGTAAGCGTGGAAAAAATATATAAGAATCAATCGATGGTGTATGTGTGTGTATACGAGCGCGACAACGCGAACTCGAGCTCGAGACAGAGAATCTGGATGACGCAGTTGGGCTTTTGAGCTTGCAAGCTCTGTGCGCCACGTATATCTATATACTTTTAAGGTCGTCTACTCGAGTAATTAGATGCGAGATACAGATGAGAGGCGCTTGTCTCTCTCTCTCTCCTCCCTCTTACTCTTCTTTCGTTAAAGTCGCGCTTTTGAATTTGCGAGCACCGGCGAGGTAAAAGTTTTAATCTATACATATATACCCTATATATTGCCACATATATAGCCGAAGATTGGCAGTACAAAAGTTTCGGGCTGGATTTTCCGCTCGTCGCGCGCGCTCGGACACATTTCACCGATTTGTTCCCTTTCCAGGGAAAGAGAGAGAGAGAATCATCGGCTTTAATTCGAGTTTTGCTCTATATAGCTATGCGAGTTTATATATATATACGCACAGTGTAACGGTGCCGAGCGTGTGCGACGGTGCGCGCAAAAGTTTCGCGCCCGATTGATCGATGCCTGTCTCTGTATCTGCTGTGCGCGACGACAGTGAGACTGCACGAGGGAGTCGCGGAGAGCTTTTTTCTCCCTTACATATACCTATAAAAATATACATATATACCTGTAGCGGGGACAATGGACTCTATTATGCAGGGTACATACTTCGTCTGATGAATTTGCGCGTCTCGCGACTGCGTGCGCCCATACGTATCCATCCGCTCCATTCCTGGGCAAGTATATATGTACGCAGTATCAACGCACAGCAGCGACGCGAGCTTTTTCTTTTTATCGAGTTTTTTTTTCTGAGTGCAGCAGCAGCAGCACGACAGACAGAGAGGCAAGAGCGGGGCGTTTGCCTTTTCGAAGGAATGCGAGAAACCTTATGTATAGGAATGTAGCGAGACAGAAATGAAAAATGCGTGGGGTATAATATATCCGTACAATAGCTGCTACTGTGCGAGGGTGCAGTCGCTCTCGCATTGATGTTTGTGTATAGATGTGAGGGCTCGATTATCTTTAAGGCTTTATTTGTACAATATATATGGGTGGCGTCGCATCGAATGTAGAAGAAATTTTTACACGGGCAAAGATTTCAAGTTGAAATTATTTAAAGTTTGAGAGGTAAATCTGGAAACAAATATTTCGGAATGAAATTTCGGGTAATTTTCAATTTTTAATTTTTTTTACATAAATTGTGTATTAAGAATCAAAAAAGCTCGTAGGTTAAAATTTCGGTTTCATCGAAAAAATACATGCATGTGACTATATCAGTACCAATTTATTATTTTTTTAATTGCAAAAAATACTTGAAAAACGCAATCAAATATTATTTTCAAACCGAAAATGATCAAAAAGATTTAATCCTATACTCAAATTCAAACATTTTGATTGAAATCGCTCAAAAAAATCATGCGAGTGCAATCATAATTGAAGCCAATATTCACCACTAGAGGGCGAGTAACTTCATCTGTAAATCTGCAAGTGGCAAAGTGAAAATTATTGTATAAGTATAGGCAAAAAAAACGTTTTTGCTCAATGAAAAACTGTGTAACTTCCATGTTGTTGTATTTTCACGTATTATTTGCTCATTCTTTTTTCGTTTACTTTCCACTTCTTTTTTGTTGCCCCAAGAAAATTTTTAATAATGTATACATACACGTACGCACGCACACGCACGCACACGCACGCACACACACATATATGCGTGCTCGCGTCAGGTAGACGCGCGCCGTTTTTTGTGTCTGACGAGAAACTACGAAGTGTAAGCTCTTATACATTTTAATAAAAGCTGCAACTTTATTATTGAAAGTGCGCGAGCGTGAAGTTCGCATCAAAGCCCGCGAGTAATAATGAATGACGACCTTCAAAAAAGGAGAAAAAATGTCTACCATTTATTGCACACATACTTCGAGGCGCAGACAAACATCCATGCACGCGTATCGCAGGTATAAAATGTGAATAAATCATGAGACTTCGCGCGAGCTTCGTTCGTTATTATCCATCCTTTTTAACTTCAAAAATAATACCGACAAATACACGCTGCAAATTATAAATATGAATTTTTTTCGCCCTCTGTTTTTTGCGTTGTCGTCGTCGTCGTCTTCTTCGTCTCTCGTGTAACGAGTATTGCATTCTCTTTCCTTGTAATCGTGTAATAATAATGGACAAAACAATTTTTATGATGAAAATATCGCGCGTCGAGAGCCGAGACCGAAATTCTGCTTTTTAGACGTCGGAAATTATAGGTTTCCGCGCGGAGAGACAGAGAGCGAGAGAGAATCGACGATTGTTACGAATGTAAACAATAAATAGCGGATAAACGAAGGGCTGGGCAGCAGCAGCAGCAGCAGCAACAGCGAAAAAAATTGACTCAGCAGTAAAAGTTATAATACCGAGGCAATAAAAGAAAGGCTGCGGAACCAATTGACACGGGCGTAGGTACAAAATAAAAAAGAAAAGAAGATGATTCCAAAAATCACGTTGCGTGAAAAAGGCAGCCTATGGCAACAAACTCACTTTGGCCTCTGATCCTTATGGGCATATTATCACGCGAAGGTAAAAGCCATTAAAAGAAACGAGAGATAGAGCAACAAAAAAAAAACGAGCGGAAGAAAGAAACAAAGAGTTTTTATATATAATATGGAGCAAGCGAATAAGCGAGAGGGACAGATATAGCTCCGGGTAAAACGAGTAGAGAAGTCAAAGCAGCAGCAGCAGCAACGTTTCGCTCTCGACGTCAGGTAGGTGTGTATGTGTGTTTGTATACATTCGAGAGATTCCTCGGGTAGGTATACACGCTTTTGACTCGGAGCCATCGGTTCCCACGACGAAATTGGCTGCAGGGGGCGACTCTCCTCGAGCCTCGCTCGCGCGCAGCAACCGTATATATATATATACGTGTACCAAGACTCGCTGCACGCGGCGCGCGAGTTTTCATTCCTAAATAAACGGTTGCTAACTGCTGCCGGCCAAAGTCTCTCTCGAGCGAGCCGGCGTATATGCACGAAAATCGAAGAAGCAGCAGCAGAAGCAGACACGAGAGGAAGAAAGGGAGGAAGAGAGAGAGTTGAGGATTATACATCGCACATATTATGAAAAATGAAAGGGAGAAGAAAAAATTTCTTCGGCTCTCGCTGCCACTCTCGGGCCAGCAGCGAACAGCTAGGACGACGGCGACGTCGACGACGACGACGACGATGATGATGATAAAAAAAGAAGAAGAACGTAAGAAAGAATAACCGAGAGAGAGAGAGAGAGAGGAACGAAGAAGAAGTAGAAGCCGAGCTCAAGGTAAAAATATCCGGAGGAACGATCGTTTGGCGCACGCAAGCGACCGTAAGATGATTACCCAGGCTAGGGTTTAGGGATATATAGCCTCGAATGCTTCTGCTGCTGCTGCTGCTGCTTTTGCTGCTTCGTGCGTGCGCGCGTCTGTAAGCACATACCTTGTAAGCAGCGACTTCGACTTTTGCCCCGAAGCTAAAATACTTGCTGACTTTTCGCAACGTATCCCTACCTATGGTATTATTATAGATGTATATAAACCGCACTTGCACGCGCGCGCGCGAGGATCGTCGTCCTGTATATATATCGTGCAGTTCGCAGACTTTAAGCTGTTGCTGCTGCCGCTGGTGGTATACGTCAAGCCACCGCTCGTCGTTTGATTTTTCACGCACGCATTATAACGTATATAATACGCAAAACTTTTCTCTCTCTCGGCTTTATAACAGTGCAGCGCACACGTGGCTTTGGGTCAACTCGACAAATATATACACAATATATTCGCACGACGTTTTTCACGCTTTTTTCTCTACTTTTTTTGCCGCCAGCGTTCAACCTTTTTTTAGGTTTTTTTTTAACCCGCCGCAAGCCGCAGATCCCTGTGCGTGCACCGGCGGCGGCGGCGACCCGCCCAATGGTATCATTATAACGCCGAGTTGCCCCCGAGGTGTATATAGATGTTTATGCGCCTATTATTTTTCTAGCCTTCTTCGTGGCCGCATGCGATTTCTGTGTACGGGCGCAAGGTTTCTTAGACGCGAGACTATTTACGCTCCGCTTTATTCTTTTTTTATTTCTCTCTCTCTCTTTCTTTTTTTCACGTGTATATAATATTTTTTTCTATCTCTCTCGAGTGCGGTTTTAGGGATTACGTGGCGAATTGGCCTCGTCGCAGCGACGCGCACAGACCACTTCTGACAAAGAGATATTAATCGAAAGTATTATAGAACGAAAATTGTCTCTAGATATATAATATGCGCGGTCGCGAGATTATTATACGTGCTCACTCGACCGTTCGATTGCCATTGTTCAATTTTTTAACGGGGCTCGCCTCTTTCGTTATCATGCACACGCACGGACACACACGCTTTTCTCTTCTTCTTACGCATACATAGCTATACGATATCTCCGTCAACGCGCGAGCAGACTGATTTTGAATCGCCGCTTCGCAGCTCCCACCATGGGAAATACATCGCGTAGTTCCTCTCGATGGTGTGCTGCTCCTCGTCGTGCGCGGCGCGCGAATCTCTCCTCGTGCAATATTTATCATCGTGCCTTTGTCCAAATTACTCCGGGGAACGAGCCGTGCACAGCCCGCAGGATATAAGCTGGGCGTAGTAGTACCGCTACCGTACGTATAAATCGCAAGCTCGCGCGCGATACGGAAAATCATAAGTCATATTCTTAACACGTAAATAGCGAGATGGAGGAAGAGAAAGAAAAGTGTACGCTGCATCGGAAATGCGCCCAGGTGTACTACGGCTAGCGCTGTGCAGAGAGCATCGTGCCGAGTCATGTTTACAAAAGCAGCTCCGGGTGTACATATTTTTTTTTATTCGTAAAATAGCGAAAATAAAGCGACACGTGCAGAGAGCTTAACGCGTATACGTGCCTGCGCAGAGAATGGAAGCTGCCAGTTTTCGTCCTAATTGCAGCCCGAACGAGAAAAGAAAAAATTGTGTCATAATATTGTTGCTCGCAGAAGTCAAGCATAAGCCTCGTTAATTTGTTTTCTTCGTACTCTCAACGAGACCAAAGCTTAAAAATTTATCGCTTTCGAAGATGAAAAAAAATAACGACGTATATATACTATACGTACACGTGTACGTGCGTACTGCAATTATACCGGCGCCAAGAGATATACAGTATACATACACAAAAAGCAATTAAGCGCCCATGGGTACACATCGGCTTTATAATGTGGGCGTCTGTGCTGCTGCCGCTGCTGCTGCTGCTGCGCGCACGTCGATTGCCTCGGACGAGCAGCTCTCTGCTATATAACTTAAACCAATGTACTATAAACGGGAAGGTCCGAAGGAGCTGCTGCTGCTGCACACGAGCATCAGTCAAATCGAAAGGGATGGGCCTCTGCGTGCTTCTCTTGCTGCACATTGTATATAACTCGATTAGCATCCGACGGGGGCTCGGGGCTCGGGGTTCGGGCGCGCAACACGTGTTTTCGCTCCGCGTTAGCGCTGACCACCACTACTGAAGAGCAGACACGCGCTACATAACAGCAGCAGCAGCAGCAGCAGCAACAACATCGGTTGTAGTAGCAGTGTAGTGGTATACAACCCTGCTAATCTTATTCGTCCGCCCGTAAATCTTCATTTCTCTTTCTCTCTCTTGCTGCGGATACAGTACTAGTAGCAGCAGCAACTCGTGGATTACAAGCTTGGGCGTAATCATTAGCGCACACAACTCGTGTATACCAGCGCTTTATTTTCTTTCGCGATTTTCTCCTTTTCTCGCGCCACTAACCAGCTATCCATCTACGTTGCGAATAGCAGCAGTGTATTAACCCGGCGGTGTTGCTGCCGTTGCAACCGACGCCTGGCGCTTATCGCGCGCCGAGCATCTCGAGAGAGAGAGACCGAGAGAGAGTCTGGCTAGCGTTTTTCTTTTCACGCCGCGGCGTATACACGCGCCTGGTCTGGTTCGCGTTGAAGCGCCAGGCCTGGCCAGGCCAGCTGCATGTGTGTATGTGCAGTGTGTTTGTTGTTGTGTTTATGTACGCGTGTATACACTCTTTATCAGATTAAATGCCAAGAGCTCGGTGATTTACCGAAAATCACGAGCTGCTGCTGCTCTTGGCCACCGCCGCCGTGAGCGCGAAAAAGCTCCACTATGCTGCGCGCGTGTAATGTTCGAATGTGTAGTGTATATTTGCGCTCTCGATTCGCGCCCGCACAAAGCTCGAGCTCGAACTCGCGCGAGATTCGTAAATTAAAAAATGCGGTATACGTACATCGAGTGCGCCGAGGGCACTCTCGTTGGGTTTTCGTTTCGTTCAATCATTTTTCAAATATCTAAACTTTTTTTTTCGGGCGGAGAAAAAAGTTATAATTTCCAAACCAGGTTAAAATGTATGCGCGTATACATAATACGGCGAGATCGCGAGGCGCCGCCGACCATTCAATAAGACCCAGAGTGTTTTAAAGAAAGAGCTGCTGCTGGTCTCGGCATAAAAGCTTATATGTATACACGTTCATACATTGAAGTAGTCTGATTACGAATTAAAAGCGAAGTTTTATTTTTATATTTTTTTATTTTTTGCCTCGGCGCGCGGCAGAGTGCTGCATGCATTAGTTTTCGGGGGCGCGTAGTATAAAAAAGTTTTTTCCTCCTCCCTCTACGAAACTCGGAAAAGCTCAGCCACAGCAATTTCGAAAAAAAATTTTCAAACTTTAAATCTTCTCCCGGCAAAATCTTGCAGACATTTTATCGCGAAAGTAGGTCGGATTCGTCTAATTTTCGAGCTGCCTCTTTTTTCTCCATATACATGTGCACGCACGTACACACACGTTTGCCAGGGAAAAATTGATACACCTTTTACAGAGCCCCGACTTTTGAAACTGTCCACTCGGTTGCTCACACAGCCTCTCTTTCTCTCTCTCTTTCAAACGTTCGGCAGACAATGATACTTGACTCGATGCGGTGAGGTGAAACTGTGGATTTTCACACAGTATTTTTTTTTCTTTTTTTTTTTATTGCTGTGAAAAAGCCTGCAACTGGAGAAAGCAGTTCAAGTGGTACACCGTATTCGTAGATGTGTGTGTATGTGTGTTCATAATAAACTGCGCACACAATACATAATTGTCGCGTTTAACGCGAAATAGATCAAGTGTATTGTTTGAACAAACGGCGTCGAATAGAAAGCAAAAATACACTAAAATCTGTTACTCGAGCTCCCATACGTTACTCTACAATATATTTACAAGCGATCCTAGTAGGAATGAAATGAATTTGCAATGGTCTAGTGACTAGAAAATGGTCATTTAAGACGTTTTAAAATGCTTAGTGAGTTAATTGTATTTTGCAATTTTTTATTAAAATTATGTTATAAACATTGAGCGCAGTTTAAATGACCCCAAAGTGACAGTTAAACTGTTACGAAAGATTTTGACCAGCTTTCAACCATTTTAACATGATAATACTTCAATTCTCTACCACTAGATGGCGAGTACCTCTATCTATTAAAGACCTGCAAGTGGCAAAGTAAAAATAATTCTATAAGTTATACAGTTATACAGTTTTCAATCATTTTCGAAAAAATTTAATAATTTGAAGTCGTTTATATTACAAGTACATTTTCACACAATGCCCACAGCACCGATCGCGAGCGAATCGAATCGAAATCAACGCGCTCGCGCTTACCCCATTATACGCAATATATATAATACGGCGAACTCGTGTATATTATAAATCTTCCTCTCGCATCTCGCGCGCCGCTGCGATCGCCTCTCGACTTCCTCCTTTCCGGAGAAAGAGGCGAGCAAGGAGTTCAGACGTAAATTTCTCCGTATCATGAACTGTATTACTACTTGTGCCACCCACTGCGTCTTGGTCTCTTCTCTCTCTCTCTCTCTCTCGTACATACATATATATATAACACACTCGTACCGCACACGAGATCGCGCGAGAGATAAAGAAGAAGATGAAGAAAAAAATGCCCCCGCGCTATATAGGATATGTATAAGAGGAATTCTTCGCGCTGTTCATTATCGGCCATAACGTGCATTAGCTGCTGCCCTTTGTGCAGATCGTATACGTAACGTATGGCTCTCACACATATATACATGCATAACGACATAATCGGCCTACCGTATTATGTACGCGCGTGTGTGTGTGTGTGTGTATACCGCGGGTACAGGATAACTCGTCGGCTCACGCACGTTACACACAGCACACGCGCGTGATATATAATAAGCTCGCATATATATATGACGAGCTATCCTTGAGAGCTCGTATACGTATCGGAGTCGAAGCGTACATTGGCGAGGAGATCTCGCGATGATCTCTGTCATTATTATATCGTACACAAGAGAGAGAAGTGATGCTCCCGCGCGAAGCTACCTATATATACTGCTCTTTTCTTGCGTGGCGCAAGCTATATATCGCATGCAGCTATGGACCATTTGCGCGCGACGCGCAATGCGGTCTCCGCCTCTATACTGTGCGCAAGTACCCCTGTACGTTTCTCGCCTCGAGCTAGCTGCTGCTCCCGATGCTGCTCGTTCTCTCTCCATCTCGATATATTAAATGCCTCTATTACATACTGCGCACCGCGCGCGTGTGCGTGTGTGTGTGTGTGTGTGCAGCGGCCTTATATTATTAATTGTCGAAGGTCTTGAAAGGGCGCCTTGATTCCTCGCGCGCGCACATACCTACTTCTCTCTGCTTTCATTTCTTCTCTTCGTTATTACGTGCTATATATACCGGAGCTCGCGATTGTCGTAATAACAAGAGAGAGAGAGCCGCATGTGCGTGCCTGAAAACAAGTTGTTGTTTTTGTTGTTCTGGCTATATTTTCAACCAAAAGCCCAGGATTGTTGCGTGTGGCGAGCGCACGATACTTTGATTGTCGACTCTTTTTTTCTCTGCCCTCGCATATCTTTTACGGGCTTTTATTGTAAAAGCGTATTTATAAAATATCACGTGGTTCGCTTTGATCCAGGCCGAGATGTATGCGCAGGTAGCTGTCAGGGTCCACGTTTATATATTTGTGTATTCGCCGTGGTCCGAAGCAATTTTTCCCTGCGTGAACATATTTTTCCACGCGTGTGCGCGCTCGTAACCCTTCATTATAAAATCAAGTACTTTTATTAGCTCTTTGTGAGCGATATCAACTCGTTGATACGTATGCGACGTGCAGCTGTACGCGTGATATGATTTATCACATCGTCTGGCGCGCCGCGTAAAAGACGAACAAAAATTCGTACGGATGATAATTATATCCCATAATCAGAGAGACGCGTGTAGTGTTTACAAATATACCCCTATACACAATGTATAACATGTATATAGCCACCATCGAATATTATAAATCGTGCGTTTCAGACACATACGAGCCGCCACCGCTACGATCGCAAATCGTACGATAATCATATTACTTTCGATGGCCGGGCTCGGGGATCGAAATAATAATAATACGTCATACGTGCGAATTTACGCGGGTCTATTCGAGCGAAAATAGTTGCGAACAATGACGTTACTATATACGCGCGTACTACGCGTAGTATTACATCGAAACACACGTTTATATTCCAGCAATCCCATCGATCGGGCCGCGCGCGCGATTATCTTCTGCGTCTGTGCACTGCACACGCACAACCCAGATGCGAGCATTTGTATATAGTAAAATTTCTGCCGGCTTTCCGCACTCGCTAAAGGTCGCTTTTGTTGAAACGCTATAAAAAAAAACAATAACCGCATCGTTTTGTAGGAGACGATGGACCAGGGATTATCCATCCATCAAGCTATTGCCTTTCCGCGTTTCTGCATTTTCTTAATTCCTCCGACGTAAACGTCAGGGCGCAGAAAAAGGCGACGGGTAGCTCGGGCTCGCGCGGACAGGGAGATTCATAATGAAAACGAGGCAGCAGCTACCGTGCGTATAAGCTCGCGTTTTTATGATAAAAAAAAAAGAAGTTGCCCGTCGCGCGGGCTCTACTACTGCCGCTACTACCATATACAAGCGCGTATACATACTTTGCTCGGTAAACGCGACCGAGCGCTGCTGGGCTGCAGCGAGCCCGAGCGCGGCAGCCCAGGCAAGAAAGCTTACCGCTAAAAACTTTCTTTATCTTGGACCTTTAGGGTCTTTTGTAGCTCGCTATAGGCTTCGTTCTGGCTTGTTAGCTTTCAAATTTGCTGCGGTAACCTGTGCAACAGCAGCAGCAGCAGCAGCAGCAGCAGCAGCAGTCAGGCTGCGTTCTTCCGGAAAAAAGGAGCGCGCGTGCAGCAACGTATAAGCAGCACTGTATACGTATATAGCCGCCCTCTTCATTATTTTTTCCCAAAGCGGCTTTTTTCTTTCTCTACGAATTCTCGCTCTCTCTCTCTCTCTCTCCGCGATTGCCGGGGATAATTTGTCAATGAATAGTTTTGTTGCTTGTCGTTCCTTCGTTCGTTTGTTGCGGGCTTAATAATTGTGTTTCTTTTTTGTTATCGTCTTTGTCGCACACCAACTCGCGATCCTCGCGTAGACGTTTATACACCAGCTTGCGCGCGTACCTTAGAAAGACGCCGGTACAGTATACGCACAATAAAGATGAAACAATGACGGCACGAGAGCTAATTGAATGAGAAATAGTCGCTGTTGCATCCCAAGCGCTAATTTGACGGGTACGATGTACGTATATATATTTCGCAAGCTCGCGCGAGCTTGTAGCAGCCGAGCCGAGAGTCTGGCACAAAAAATTGGTTATACATACCCGTGCGCGCGCGTATATATATCTAAGCTCGTTACGATCATACACGTACATCGCGCAGGCGTCTTGAGGGAAAAGGATCCACTAGATAACACTGGTCTACAGTAGTGGCGCCTAGGATATGTGCATTAACACTGGAATCGTACAGGTACAAAAAAAAAACGAATTCAATGCGCCGACTCGCCTGCACGAGTAAGCTTGCTAACAAGATATACGTCTATTCCATAGTACATTTATATTATTTATTACGTACGAGGTACGCACTCTTTGCTGCTGTACATATATATGGACGAATTGAACGAGGAAACGCGTAT
The DNA here is from genome assembly GCF_000599845.2 of Trichogramma pretiosum. Taxonomy (NCBI): domain Eukaryota; kingdom Metazoa; phylum Arthropoda; class Insecta; order Hymenoptera; family Trichogrammatidae; genus Trichogramma; species Trichogramma pretiosum. The sequence goes on from NW_019640824.1 coordinate 325,709, forward strand.
ACTTGTCATTGAAAAATGCTCATTGGGCAGATGGAAAATCTTCGTTAAAATCGTCATTCTCCGCTTGCTTAATCCACAGTGTACTCGTATTGAACATCTCAATTTTTTCATTTGCCTCGATTCCGCGCTAGTGCATCGATCATATGTATTCATAATATGAGATGTATGAAAAAATCACAGAGCGACAGCTGTGCAACATATTTTTTATAAAATTATCAAATATATTGTAAGCAGCAATATCTAACAATATCTAATCAATATCTTTTTTTTAAATCTTACTTTTACTTATACAATTATTTTCACTTTGCCACTTGCAGATGTACAGATAAAGATATTCGCCATCTAGCGGTAAAATTTGATTGATCAAAATTTAAAACTTGATAAGAAAGAATTGAATCCTATTCGTTCATTGTTGCTTTGCATTGTGTGTTAATATTAATAAAAAACTCGGAACTCATTTTTTAAATTTATTTATTTGAATAATATAAAAAAATCTTACATTTTAATAACACCAGACATAAAAAAACACTGCAATTATGCTTGTCGTCATCTCTAGCTTTGGCCTGTAGCCACCATGCAAATATTGAATAAATCTTTATTTGTTAGTGACTCGATGATCATGTCACAGCACTCGAGTGGCAGCCGTTTGTGTATCAAATCCCAGAAAGGATACAGTGCCAATCGTCGACAAAGTCCTTTCAACGTTATCTCGCACAGGTGCTCGGTACATGCAACTTTATGATTCCTATTGAAGAAGCCCCAAAACGGTTTGTCGCACGCAAATTTAAAGTATTCGTTATATGTAAGTAATTTTGTCGCCTCTTCGGGTTTTAGCTGCATCAGTTCGTGCAGCGACATGTTTGGAATAATCATTACTTCTTTCTCTTTGTCCGTCGAGTATTTATTGTCACGAAAGCTTTGAACAGAATCCGCCGAATACTCCAACGCTCCGTGTTTAGCTAACAATTTCATGATCGTTAGTAAGTCGCTTCGATCCAATTCGTATCCTCTTTTCTCAAGATGTTCGATGACGATCAAAGTGCCAGATGCTTGTCTCAATTTCAATATTTCATCAAGCCGAGGTTCAGATCTCACGTCTATGTGACTCTCGATGGGAAAAACGAAGCTAGATAGATCGGCGCCGTGATTCAAGAGCGCATCGACCACATGCGGCAAAAAGTACGCCACGGCCCGTTGGAGCGGCGTCCTGCCCAACTTGTCTACGGTGTCGACCTGCACCGTCTTTTGAATGTCTTTGCAAACCTTGAAGAACAATTCCGCCACTTCGTCGTCGTATTTTTTCAAACAAATCACGTGCAGAGGTGTCGATCCTTCCACATTGACGGAATTCGGATCTGCGCCTCTCCTCAGCAATATTTCAACCAACAACTTTTTGCTATCTACCACAGCCAAGTGCAGCGCTGTGTTGCCCAACTTGTCTTGGGCGTCGATCTGAATTGTCTGATTGACTTCATCGTTAGTCTCAAAGAATATCAGCGTCAAATTGCACCTGCTGTTATCGCTGCAAAGTAGGTGCAGAGGAGTTAGTCCCTCCAAATTAGATAAATTCGGACTAGCACCTTTTCTCAGCAGCAATTGGACCACCTCCTCGTGTTGTTCCCTAATGGCAAAGTGTAGCGGTGAATCACCGGTTGAAGACACAAGGAGATTCGGATCCTGGCCGAGCTCGAGAAATTGTTCGACGGTTTCGACATAACCATACTTACAGGCCACGTGGAAATGCGTGTAGCCGAACTCGTCGATGTGATTCACATCGTGTCTGTAGTAAATTTCGAATAATTCAGGGAGGACGTCGTAGTACTCGTGTCTATCTGCATGATGCACCGGTGTGGTGCGACGCAACACTGGCTTGCCGTCGTCGTCAACTACGGGCTCGTCTTTGTAGCCGCTGAGCAAGACAAAGTCGACGACTGGTTCTGCGTGGTCGCTCAGAGACTCCGTGAGAAGCCAATCGATCTCTTCGGGTCGTAAAATGTCTTGGAGATTTGAGACTGGGCCCTGACCAATTGCACTGACCAAAAGATAAAATTTTTCAAAAAAATCACGTCGTTCTTCTTTGATCTCCCAATTGACCGCTTCTCGCAAAGCTACCAATCGCTCAAAACGGGTTGGTTGATTGTCTTTGGCCATTGTTATTTGCACTTGCACAAACACATAATTACTTAAAATTGAAAAGAATTACTTTTTGTTGCACGGGGACCACGTGTTGCAGTCGATGCGATCTTCCTATGTATGCTTACACTGCGGCGTCGTAACGTGTACTGACTGACGATCTACATAGAGATTAAAGACGTGGGCGAAGCTATGAGAGATACAAGTAGCTTCTACTGTAGCTAAGAGAGCGATGTAATGTAAAGAATTAGAAAGTGTAAGTTCGGCGTAGTAGGGGACATTTGTGTGTGCAACGCACGGCGACAATAATAACAATAGCAAATGGATAGGCATATGCAAGGCCCCTACTTAGCTGGACTTGAACTTTCTAATCGTATACAATGAATTGAACGACTCCGACGTGTCGTTCGATAGAGAAAGCCGCCAGCTGAAGAAAACCGCTTAGATACACTTAGTACAGTACAACGCTATGCAGACGTTGCAATTAGGCTGCTTCTACATTACTTAAATCGGGTGCAACTGTACCAACACTTGCTAAACGTATTTTTGTATTATATCTTCTCTCTCCAATGATGTAGGAGAGGAACGCATGTACACTGCTTTACCTGCACGATCTACCGTTGTAAACGTCAACGCGGTATATACACGCGCGCATGTTAACGAATAATGAAGGTCCGATGTCTTTGATGTTCCAAACGACGATGGCCATATGGTCCGTGGCAACTCGATCGCGCGCACGGCTTACACCGTTGCGTTTTCGTATAATACAATATATTATGGATTTTAACTCGCGCGAGGCACATTTCGTTGCGCCCAAGTCGATTTGACGAATAATGTATACGTATCGTGTACGTGCGTGCTGTTGTACGCGAAGCGCATATACGAAAGAATCACAGCGCACGAAACAGCGTCTTACCGAATGCATATACCTACTTGTGCCTTTTTTTTCGTTCCTTCTTCATACATATGCATCAACAATACTTTACTACTGCATTAAACCTCCCTGCCACCTCTTCGTGGCTCGTTTTTCTCGCATTGTTCGACTTCGTAGCCACGTCACTCGCGTCGAGTTTTGTATACAGGTACGCGCTGCATTTTAGATACGGGACTGCGAGTTCTCTTACATACCTGTGCCGAGCTCCAACTGCACGTACATCATAGCGCGAGTACGTACATACATGCGCTCGTGCAATTTATTCGCTTGCCCGAGTGCGTATATATATTAGAATGTACGACGTATCACGCACAATGTGTGCATCTGCCAGGCGCGAATTTCGTTTTCGGGTGTAACGATATTACATAACAGCTATATGTATGCACGCGTGATACGCCCGCGCGCAGATGAGCCGTACGTATACGCGAGACGCGAGAAAAAGACGCGCGTATGTACGATCGCTATCGCGTGTGCACGAGCTTTTCCGCGCCTTCTTTTTTCATTTCAGTCGACGCGATCTCTTTGCCTCGCTCAGCTTCTAGCTCGGAGAGAGCCGCGAACAAAGTCTCGCGTATAATATACATCTACACGGAGACCGGGGGGCTATGAGCGCTCGGTGAAAAACCCGTGCATTATATATTTTCGCGCTCGAAAGCGCCTCGTGCCTCTTTTTACATTTACCTACTACCTACCTACTATAGTCGCGCGCGCAGCACTCAAAAAAGCTCGGGCGCTATATATTATATATATGCACACGAAGCAAGGCGCGAAGGCGTCGAGTCACTCGCTATGTCTTTCTCGCGTTCATGTACACGTAGTAAGCGAGCTTACATGCGCTACGTAAGTGCGAATGTGTAGGTGGCTATATGTGTGCACGACAACGATGCAGTATATAGCTGTGCGCTGTAACGTATGCGAGACGAGACGACGACGACGACGCGACGTATCGAATTTTTCAATTGCAACTGCGCGCGGGCCTCCTCGCTCCTCTACATATATACGTATATATTGATTGGGTGGCTCGGCGCACGGTTCGATCTGAATTACACACCTCTACGTACTCCATACGGCGTGTCGGAATTCAATACGTCGAGTGGGTGTAGCGAACCCGCGGGCTTACAACCCTGCGTTAACGCTCTACAGCGCACTGCAGCAGCAGAGTCTGCGTGCATACATTGTATATTATAGCAGTAGGTAGGTGTAGGTAGCTGCTTGCTACCTGCGCACAGCCCCTCGCTGCAGCGCACAGATCGCTTAGCACCCTGTTACACTGTACTCCATGCACATATGTATGAGCACATCGGAGCTGCTTTAAGCTATACGTACGAAGCTTGTATATTTCTACGGTAACTTTTAGGTCTCGCGTACGGATGGATATTTTCCCAAAAGGTAAATTTCTTCGAGCTTTTTGCACTCGGAGTATAGTAGCTAGCGCGAGCGCGTAAATTTACGTTTGTCGAAGAAAGAGCGAGAGGGAAAATAAAAGTACAAAAATTACGGCTAACCATGTATCGGCGCGTACGTATAATATATACCTATAGTATCGGGCAGACAGGTTGGAAAAAAAGCTTCATATAAGAGCGGCGAGGGTGGAAGGGACAGGAAGCAGAGGCAAAGTGTACAGGCGCGCGTATACTTTTATCGAGAGAAACAGCTCGAAAACCGACGTTGCTGCTGCTACTGCTGCTATTTGGCTGCGAGGCAATAAAAATCTGAAAAAAGTTACTCGTTTAAACTATACCCTCTCTCTCTCTGTCTGACCATTCTTGGCTTTGACCTCGGATCAGAGCAACAAAGTTTATATACACGTATTACGGATATCCACGTTGCTGCCGCTGCTGCCCGGCACGCAATAATATTTCGTTTATACCTCGGGCCGGCGGACTAGCGTCTCGCTCGGATACGTGTTTGTACGTATATACGGCTATCATAATATTGTACACACAAGCGGCAGCAGCGGCCCGAGATCGCTTTTATATCGTTTATATATTATTATGTACATATGCGTGGCGAGTATAAACACTTAATATACGCTTCCACGCGGTACCAGCCGAAAGAATCGGGAACCGCTGTGGTCAGCACGAGCCTCGGCTACGTGTGCCGCGCGTGTATACAGGAAAAAAAAGCTCCGCTCGGTCGAAATTATACGCGCTCGTGTGCAAGCTCCGTGCCGCGGCCGTGTCGAGTTATAACGCGATAAAAAGCTCCGATAAACTCAGCCATAAGCGTTATATAGCGTGTGCTGCGCGTATATAGCGGTATACCGTGTGATATATATATTGTAACAAGGGGGGTGAATTTGTCATCGCTCCGCGGCGTATATAGTGTGCGGCGCATGGGGGGAAAATGAGTGAGAGAGAGAGAGAAGCCGGTGGAAAGAAGTCGACCTCTTAATGTCTGCATGAATATTAATGAGTAACCTGTCCGCAGCGCTAGACTTTACAATCCCGGAAAATGAAAGCCCGCGGATTTTCGTGTAATACGTCCTATTATCGCGGCGGCAGCAGCGACGGCGCTGTGTGACGTAGAAAAGCTGCTGAGAGATGGGTAGAGTAAGAGAGAGAGAGAGGGACAGTAGAGGGAGGCAAAGTACCTGGGCCGACGACGATCTGCACAGCAGCAGCAGCAGCAGCCAACAGCAGCCCTTTCTGCCGTCGTCGCTATACGTACCCCTGCTGTATAGCTACGTGTGTACGTATATAACGCAAAGCTGCTCGACAGTTGCCAAAGTAATTTAGCCACCGAGTAAAACATATATAATAAGGTCTGGCGTGCCGCTGCTGCCGCAAAAAAACTAGGTACAAAAATCTCCGCTACATACCCGCGCACAAATTCCCTTATTACTCTTTATCTTATGCCTCGTACGCGTGCATTATGTCGTATTATTACCTTTGTTATGCCTGGCGTATACGTGTAGAGAGAGACGCAAAAACGACGCACGACACGTCGATCCTCCTGCATACATTATATAGGGTCTTACCGAGGCTAATGAATAATACGAAGAAAAGAAACGACGAGTTGAATCGCGACGCCTAGTGACCAACATGTATCTTTCGTGTATTACTATACTCAGCTCTGTGTGTACGCATTTACGCGGATATTTACCGAGTTTCGAGGAATAAAAAAGTGTACCTGGGCCGTCGCTTCATTATAATCGCTGTATGACGTCGCTGCTGCCCGTCCACGACGACGACGACGACGACGACGATTTCACGACCGGTCGAGCGCGCGCGCGCCGTTACAATAAAAACGTGGAACAATGCGTCGGAGTCGGAGGTGCCCTCGCGCAAGAGAGGCGCAAGCGTCTCCGCGCGTCTCTATATATAATACGTCAAACGTCGCGAGCTGTTTCGCTAGTGCCCCGTAAAACCCGGGCCGTGGGGCTGCTGCGTGCACTTTTTTACCTCTTTTCCTTTTTTGATAAAGCAATCAGCGAGTCCGTTGACAAAAAAAAGGAGGTAAAGCACAGAGGGTACACGAAAAAAAAACACAGCAGAAGAAGCGTATAATTTTTTATACATAGTGTATAATACGCGCGGGGCACGTGTAATCGTTCCTCGAGCGTAGGTGTGCGAGTTAGATGCACAAAATTTGCGTAAAAAAAGTAAAAAAAAAAGAAAGAAACTTGGAGCTTTCGTGCAGTCTCTTTCTCATTCTCTCTCTCTCTCTTTTTCTCTTCCGTTCGAGTCGCGCATGTCGTTTTCAGCGAAAAGAAACGCGCGCTCGCCCACGCCTGGCAGCAGCAGCAGCAGCAGCAGCAGTCTACTATCCCGAGAGCGAGGGAGAAAAGGGCTCGTGCAGCTGTGTACTGCCGCTGCTCGTGGCATTGTTTCGTACCTTACGAAGCTTGCAAAGAGTTCTCTCTCTCTCCCTCGTGTCTCCTTGCTCTTTCAGCTCTCGCTCACTCACTCACTCACACACTCGCAATATACATAAGCTCGAATGCAACTTGGGTACAGGCACAAGCTGAGAGTGAGTGTGTACCCTATAGCGAGTGAGAGAGAGAGAGAGAGGCTGGACAGCGGCGGCGGCGCAAGGGTAGGTTGGAGAGGGGTCTACGGCCTGTGTAGCCTGGCTATATAACGTCTGCCGAGGGCGCGAGATGCACCCCTGCACACACACACACACACACTGTAAGCGCATATCACTGCACACACGATGACTCGACTCGACTACGTATCCACGATGATGCGCGCGTGGCTCTTTACGCTTTCCCTTTCGTTTTCCTATTATAATATGTATATCACCGTACGTATATATCATACGCGCAACCACCCGCGCGTATAAGTTTCATTTGTGTATATACATAAAATACTCTCGCATGCGTATATTTGCGTTGTAGACAAGCACGCGTCTGGCCTAAACGTACGCATACGCGATACACGCGCAAGCGAGACATTTTATTTTATTTATCTGACTTTTTTCTGTTTCTACCTTGTTTTGACGTGTATAGCGCACTAGATTTGACGCAAGCTTAACTTTTCAGTGGATGTATACATGGCTATAATGTAGCGATACCCGGCGTCTTTTTGTTTTTGCGAAGATAAATTTACACTCGTGAAGAAAAGTGAGAAAAAAGAAGCAAGCTCGAATGCAATATTGTAGTAAATACACGTAGTTCTGCGCGCTAAGATAGTTTGCGTGCACGCTGTCATCGCTTGTATCATCTTAGTTGGAAGATACGTTTGCTCGCGCGCAACTAAACTATGTGTACAATGTACAATGTACATTGCACATAATATGCATATGTAATGATATTAATAATTCACCTGTCAAGGTTTCTATTCTCATCAGTCTTATCAAGACGCATCAATTGAATAAAGTCAATTCATATAGAAATAAATAATCTTCTTTTTATTTCTATACATATAATATACAACACAGACGACTACAAAGACGTTGGCCTAAGCGTGTAGAAAAAGAAGTAAAAAGAGAAAGACGAAGAAGAAGCAGCTTTTGAAGCGCAAGACGTGATATTAGGCTATGTGAGCTTGACTCTTTTCGCACGTTCCGCAGGATGAAGCGCGCCCCATCGTTGTCGTCGTATGTGTATGTGCCTTTCGTTCATTTCAGCGTCGTATTCGTGCTCTTCGTGATTGTTCACACTGCCGGAGTTACCCAAAGCTCAGTGTGTAAGCCGACCAAACACGAGTTTGCAGGGCCAAAAGTAACGATGTGTACTAAATGCAACGTCGAAAAAATTCACTTTTCTTTGCGTCTTAAAAGATATCGCTGTACGTGTAGGTGCAACAAACTTGCAATACGAGTGTATAATACCTATATTTTTTGTTCCTTCTATTACTATCGATGGCTATTGTTACTAAATATCAACATATATTTTTTATTGTAAGAGTTTATTTCATTTTTTTTTTCTGGAGTAAGCATTTTTGAAAACATAGAAGGTATTGTAGCGACGCGGTCACTTGCGTCAGTGACACCACATATACGCACGCGCCCATAGTCAACGCAAGATACATTGTAAGCGCGCTCCGCGCACTTCAGATTACTCCGAGCAGTCAGAGCCAACGGACGCTTGCACGGCGCTCCGTAATAAAGTCGTTTCAACGAGACCAAAGTATATCTTTTCTTTACCCAACACGTCTTCCTCGGGTCCAAAGTCGCGGGTCCGACATCTGGTAAACCCGACTGAACAGTTCGAGCTTTACGGTGACCCCCTGTTAATTTCCAACTTAAAAATAAATTCACGTGAGTGAAAATTTTGGCTCGTCAACTGGAGTTCGCCCGTCGTCGCCATCTTTGCTTCTCGTCAACGGAGTCGCTGCTTTTCGCTGGCCAGGAAAAGCAGTACATCGATCACCCAACATCGGATCGAGCAAGGAGAAGTAAACGTTTTCATCGGTCAGCGGCTGCCGAACCTGAACACGCTCAACTCGAGGAAACTTCGTCAACGGAAAGATATCCAACTTGGATTATTGAGAAGCGAAAAATTTTGACCTCGTCCTGCCTGACGCGTGGAGGTCTCGTTCGGGATCATTTACGCGTATTGCACACGAGCTAACCCCGTGCCTACGCTCCAGAAGCTGGGGGTTCATCATCATCATCGCCACCGTCGTCACGTTCATCTCTGCACCGGCGTGCACATCATTTTCATCAGGGTGACGCAACAGTCCGGCCGGCTTTTGCGCGGTTTGGCGGCCATTTTTCGGAGACAGGTCCGACAGTATAAACCTAGTAAAAAAAAAGATTTTTTTAAGGTCTTTTTGAGTATGTATCAATTGTGAGCCTCAGTGAGATGTTTAGAGATGTTTTTGAGACGTGCAACAATTGATTTTCACTGAAACGTTTCCGAAATCTTATAAAGATGTTTTTTTTCTCGTCGAAAAAGACTATTTCAAGACTTTTTGTTCCAATTTTAAAATCGAAGTAGTTAATGAAAATCTTGAAAAATGTTATGCATGGATCAAACAAACCTGAACTTCAAATTTGTTCTTCCATTTGAATGTTATGGTATATGAAAACATTAAAAAGTGAAGTTGAAATATTTTGTAAAAAAATTGAAAATAGAACAAAATTTTGGAGAAAATTTCACAATATTTCACACTTTACACGCATGACTTTTTTACCGAGCTGTATGGTGAAGAAGCGAGCTGCGTGTCTACTGCAGCATCGGGCTGCACCTACATTCACTCGTCCGTTAAAAAGCTGGCATATCTATTTGTTGTAGAGCAAACGTAATTGATAAAATTAATTCAACCTAATTGGAACCATTGAGATAAATAAAAATCAAACCAGTGTGTTACTGTGAGTTAATCAAACCTGTTCTCTATGTATCTTACTTTCCATTTTTACATTTCAAAAATCCGATTATAGTAAGAGTACAATACTTCAATCAATTATGAAATGTAAAAAAATTGAAAATAGGACAAAATTTCGGAGAAAAGTGCACAACATTTCTTCAAATGTACACGTAGTTGGATGCCCATATAAAGACAATAAATGTTACGAAGTTTTCAATTTAATAAATTACGATAAAGAGTTGTTTTTTTTCAACAGATTAATCAAAAATAAGATTTTATATGAAACAGCAAACTACAGCAATAAGAAGAAAAAAAAGTCATCAGTTGTAAAATTTATTTAAGACGGGACTGAAAATGTAGGTATTATTAAATACATAGTATTAGCGTGCCAAAACAATTGCGATTGCCTTAAAACTAAAACTTGTGATAACAATTGTGAGCTTTTATTATTTACAAATAAATTAAAAAGCCCCTGAGGAGGTAGTTAATGGTGTAACGTAAATGGGTTAATAAATATGTATTTTATCGAGAAATTGATTGAATTAATTCTCATGTGGATTTCGAGCGACGTGTTCCGTACTTATATACTATTCAGAAAGTTGTGTTGCCACTTGCGAGTTTACGATACGCCATCTGTTGATGGAATCAGAAAGCTCATTGTGACATCACCTTTGATCTCGGCGAATCTGCTATGTATTGCATTTTTTTAATGAAGTATACTTATTTTATAAGTCAACATGCGCTGTGTATAAATATTGATAGTGAAACATCAACAAAATTTCATAAAAAAATTTTGGTTTAGTCAAATCAATTAATTCGATTTACGTACGATGTACAATGATATGGCGTATTGGAGTAGGGGTAGCTTGATTTGGTGAACCAGGAAAATTCACGCAATGACGAAAGTAGCCTTTACCTCGCGAGATCGACCGAAGTTATGCCTCGACACAAGATAGAATATACTCGGATCCTTTTTTACTGAAGCTTGGGAAATATCCACACTTCATATTCGTATGTCTGGCACAAGCCGTGCGAAATCAGCAAAAATTACTCGCTATCTGTAGAAAAAAAGGCAGAGAAACGGAAGCGAAAAAATTTTGATTTGTTTTGTACACATACGTGCGGTTTTACGTACAGTAGCTATATTGGGTAGAATACATTACGTGAAACGTGGTGAGGGCACGGCGCGGGTAGGTATGCTTTTAATTAGTTGCGGCAAGGTTAAAAAAATTCCGTGCATGTAAAATAAGTCCAGCCAGCGTACGAAGTTACAAAACGTTATATACCTTACCGGCGGGCATGAAAATTTTTTTTTTCATTTTTAATTTATCGTATTCGCTGTATATTTCGGAAAATTTCAGCGCAAAAAAGTTCTTGACACGCTTCTTGTCGAAAAAAGTCCTGGGTGTATATATAGTCACCACGCCAACACCGTCGTATTTTAATTCAAGTGAAAAAATAAATTTTTTTCCACTTCTTCTTGGGGCGATAGCGATCGAATTAACAAAATAAAAGTTTCCGGCTCGTATGTGTTTTCATGTAAAACCGTATACAAAATATTTTCCTTTCGCTGCATATGTACACAGCATATCCCGCAGAAAGATTTTATTTGCCAATATGGTAGTTTCCCGGTTGGATGAAACTAGACGATCAGCCAGATAGAGGGTATACGGTCGAATCTCTGCCTATTTGAATGCCTCAAAAAATATATTTGACTCTTTCGAATTTTTTATAAGTTTGCACTTCAAGACTTGTCGGTCTATCGCTACAAAATCAAAAGGTTCTTGGTAAATTTTTTCACGACAAAAATTTAAATCAAGTTCGATTAAGATTCTCGTGTTATGATTTTTTCATTTTGAAAAAGGGGACCGAAATTGTGAAACTGCGTGTAATTAAAGCTCAGGCCAGTTCGTACAAGAATATCGAGAAAATTTTTGAGCCATTCAATTTGACAAAGAATCGTCCATATGGATGTATCTCTCCGCAGCTTTAAATATTGCTTGCCACTGAGCAAACCTATCAATTCTCTCGTTGCTACTCGGGAAACCCGAGCTAAAAGATTTATTTCGACGGCAAGGATGGAAAACAGAGAAAAAATTGCTCGACTTTCTCTCTCACTCTCTTGCTTCTACATGTATATTGCTGCTTATGAAACACGCATATATAGGCGGGCATATCGCATTGCAAGCCCGAGATCGATGAAATTCATTTATAAGCTCTTTTGGCTTCCGCCAAGGGCCTCGGGTACACACTCGAGCAGCCGCGCGCGATATCTGTAAATATTGCGCGGGTAGGCGCGTTTAACGTTATTTCGCGCACGTGCACTTGGCAATATATCCGTCGGCAAGCTGCCGTAGATGAAAAGTGCATTTGTGGCGCATTTGTCAGCTGCTCCTGCCTGCGAATGAAAAAAATTATTAATGCATATAGAAAAGCGTTTAATTGAGCCAACAACTTGAGACGGGAGACGCGTATATTACCGCACTACGATTCGAAAAAAAGTAGATATAAATAAATAAAAAATGGCGCCGAGCACACTAAACCGCATAAACCTTTTATAATCAAAGTATCCAAATTCACGTTCTCTACGAGAGTATAATATTATGTACGCGTCGCAGCCGCGACGACGAGTATTGCGGTACAGAAAGGAGAGAAGAGAAAGAAAAAAAAGAAGAAAAAAAAAGGCTAAAAGAGCCGCGTGCATTAAAAATAGGAGAGCAAACGAGCTTGCGCGTACGCATGCATCGGTTTAATTTCATGTAAATCTCTACTGCGCGCCGTGGCGTCTAAATACGCGCACGAGTCCAGATTCGCGTAAACGGATATAATACGGTATATGCGTTATACTCTCGTTTGGGTGCGAGACATACGCCTAGGCCTCTTCTCTCCCCTCTTCTGTATACGTATACGCCGCGCGGCATATGCAATTCATTTGAATTTAATCCGTCTTGACTGCGCTCGCGTATAAGCATTTTAAACGCGCACACTAAAATACGGAGGGGACGAGAGAGCACGAAGAAAGAAATATAAAAGCCGAGCGCTATTATACATCTCATCAGGTCTTTGGGATATATCATATTTTATATACACGTATGCGCGCATAGGCGAGCTTTCATCGTTTAACGCGGCAACGACGACGTGAACTATACGGCGGAGGGATCGCGCCGATGTCACCCACGCGCACGTGCACACACGTTTGCACCGCACCGCACCGCACACTCGTATGTATATCAATAATAATCTTCTTCAAAAGCAATGACGCGAATGAAAAAGAAAAAAAAGAAGCCGAAGAGGAGGAGAGAAAAAAGAAGAAAAGGATCGCGCGCTGCTGCTCGCTTGGGGTGTCGAGAGCTTCATACGACGCGCAATATACATCATATATAATATATGTCTGTCCTCTAAGGGGTCAAAGCGAGAAAAACATACGTAAGTGAGTACGGGCGCGAAAACGCACGTCAAGGCTCGTCGTCTCGCTCTATAAACGAGGCACGGCTGAGTTGAGTTCGTATGTACTTATATAGATTTATATACTGCCGCGGCCAATTGTCCGACCTGTTCATTTAAAAGCTCTCGAGCTCTTGCGAGGATCGAGCGTGCAGTTATACGTATATTGTACGCATCGAATCTTTCTAGAAATCCGCGCAAGCTTTTTTCTCTTGGGCTTCATCGCTTCTCCTGCATATGCGTTGCCAATTCTTTTTGCACGCGCTTCTCCTCGCGTCGTCATCGTCGTCGTCGTCGTCGTGCGGCTCTTTTGTCTTTGCCTGCACGTCAACAACGATTTTGCCCCCCCCTATAGCTGTACTGCTGCTGCTCCTGGCTTGCCAACGCAGGCTCCTATATATACCTTATATACTCTCTGTACGGTCTCTCTTTCATATAAGCGCTCGAGCTTTAATTCTCACCCTCCGCGAGTCGCCGCCAGTCAGGCTCGCTCACGAGTCAAGCCTGCAGTCACGCCAGGTTTTGCACGTGTTTATGTATGCATACGCACCTCTATCCTGTGTGTGTTATATACATGCACGACGACGACGACGACGCTGTGCCACATCTTCTTCGTCTTTCGCTTTTCCATTTACGCTCGTTTTTTTTCCTTCTTCTTCTTTTTTTTTTTTTTTTTTTTTACTTGTTTTACTCTCTGCGACGACTTTATATCCCAGCGTAACCGAGGCGTGCGCGAAACAAACCTTTTTGTCCACCACATATACCGACATACCTGCGTACGCAGTCGCGCGCTCCCTTTATGTGTATACCGTTACTATATATATGTATGCGTGTATTAAAGGCTTAGAGCGAGACGAGCTTGCAAGCTCGAGTTTCGTGTTTATAAGGGCAGCGCCAAGGCAGCCTCGCGCGCGTTTCTTTCTTACTTGTTTTTTTTTTTTATTTTTATTACGCTTAAAACTCGGCGCATTAAATAAATAAGTGCAAGTATATTCGCGTTTATCATTCCGAACCCGTGTGGATTCTGTAACGAGGCCACGCGCGCGCAACATTCGCGATGAAGAAAAAAATAACAAAAAGTTGCGATGACTCGTACGCGAGCTCGATGTGCATGTGCTACAAGATATAAGATTTTTATCCGCTCGCGTTCGCGTTCTTCGTTTCGCGTTTTTTTTCTTCTGCAAGCCAGAGGGGGGCCAGGGGGAAATTGAAATTTTATTATTTAACAGCCAGAAGCGATGTAATATTCGCGAAAAGAAATGAATCCTCGCGCGTATACAGAGGTGTTTTTTTTCCACCGCGTATACACAAATGTATACCACCTACACTCGCAAGTAGGCTTTTAACAGCGATTATTTCACGATATGCATTTCCGAATATGCAGTGCGCGCGCGTTGGTGCAGTGCACACAATACGAGGCGCCAGCACATGCACTGGCGAGCATCATCATCATCATCATCATCATCATCATCATCATCACGCTTATCGATGGTAGCCGCGTATACATATGAGTGTATTTTCCAAGCGATAAAATGAAATATTACGCATGGACTGTACACACGCATCTGCCTATATCTGCATTCGTATATTATTCGCAGGCACGTGAGAGGCGAATAGGCTCGAGTTTAAATATGTATATATATATAAAATAGACTTTTAACGCGCGTATAACAAATATCGGAAGCTCGTGTACGTAGACTAGTGCAGCACACGTATACGCACGGGGCAATAAGGGGATAATTTATCTGTACTCGCGTGTATACGCGCGCGCGCGAAGCGTATCTTATATTAATTAAACATAAATAGCCCGCAGCGTGCGGATCATCGAAAGCAGCGCTCTCGCGAGCGTGATAAAGTTGCGCGTGCACGTGCATTCGCACGTACGAGCTCGCGCGGTTGCAGGACGCGGTATATCTATTTATGCATAGGCACAAATTGTACACAGATCCTCGCTCGCTGGAGATTTTAATAATTCGTTTGGGCCTAATAATGAAACGGGCCGCAGCTATACGACTGTTTCGTATTGTAATTTTTTCGCCCGTCAGAAGTCGAGGTCATCCTCATTTTTCAAGATATTCCTTGAATAATATTCTACAAACATATTACAAGTATTTATTTAATTATTGCGTTTAAAACATAACCACCCATGCAGGGGCAGATCATGTTAAAGGAAAATCTTCTAAAGGAGAATGGACCTCTGTGCACAGGCGTACTTATAAATATACAAAATTTAATTTTTTCGCGTTTGGAATCGATTATGACATCTGGTGATTAAATCCGGAACTTGTCACTAATGAGCGCATTGATCATGTCTTTCAAATTTTAATTAGAAATGCCAATTTGTCTTCCTTCGTTTGTTCTATATAGCTCATCTCAACTCTTATACCTGACATACATATCATGTGTACCTTATATTTTTCGAATCGATCTTAGAACAAAAATTATCTATAACGCGATCCATGTGAGCCCGAATATTTGAAAAAATCTCCATCGTGAAGCAGCTGTGCACGACGCGACAATTTTGACGAAACAGATTCGACGCAGGACAAAAAAGGATGTGCATTCAGGCAGTAGCCGTGTATCGTCAAAAAAAAAAAAAAAAAAATCGGATACACGTAGCGCGCATATAGCACATACGCAAAGCTAAGGGTATATTATATGGAAACTCGTTGCTCGTCGCGCGCCAAGTGCGAGATTAAAATCATCGTTTTCCGGTTCCCAGAGGGACAGCAGCGAGCCGTGACGATATCACTACTCTCTCTTGCCTCTGCGCTCTACCACTACACACTACTTCTACTACTCCCTGTACGCATTTACCCAAGGGACTACTCGGTACACGATGCTACTGCACTCGGCTGTATATGTACGTCGAGGTGCATCGTGTGTATACAGACATCCTTGCAATTTGCTATATCTGTATATAACGGGACGCTACGGTGCACGCCTTTAATACTCCGCTGAGTTTGTGTAAGTATGTGTGTCTATTGTATGTGTGTGTGTGTGTGTGTGTGTACTACGTACGAGCCAACGAGTACTTATACTTTAACGTACGACACGAATTGAGATCCCGATTTGCTTTGTATCGTCACATGTACGAGCGAGTGATATATCACCCCGTGCGATGCGAGCTCGGCGACTCATGTATAGCCTGTAGCGCTGCGCGCCTTTATTCCTTTTGATATATCCCACTTCGCACTCTCCGTCGTCGTCGTCGTCGTCGCGCGCGTCAAACGTAAATTTTTGCGAGCACATGACGAGCTGGAAATATTTACAGTGCACCATGCCGAGCATCGTTTTCGAAGAGCAATTTAATCCATCGAGATGAGCATGTGCGAGTCACGTACCCAATTTATTTACTTTATTTCAATAAAAATTGTCGCAGTAGTACATTGGTGGATCAGCTTGGAGTATTATCCTAGTCGACTCATTATTTTTTCGACGTTGCGCACAGTAGTACAACTAGTAGAACATTATATTAAAAAATAAAGAATCAGTTTTGTCTCTTATACATTGCTTTAACTTAGCCACTAGCAGATTTTAGTAGATAAAGGTACTCGCCATCTAGTGTTGGAGACTCGAAGTGATATTATCATATTAATGTGGTTTCAAACTATCATACATTTTTTGAAACAGTATTAAGGAACACTTCATTTTTAATATAATTGTAACGAATATAGACAAAATAAATCCAATTTATGGATAAATAATTGAAAACACTTCAAATGATCGTTATATCGTTTATTACCAAAATAATCAAATATTAAACAATCACAAGTTCAAATTATCATCTATTTTTTAAATGCTGTTTCAGAATTCAACGTTGGGCCAAGAGTTGATGGACAGAGTCTTCCGACACCTGAACTTGCTCGAGACTGCTTACTTCGGTCTTCGATATCTCGACCATGAGAACCAGACGGTGAGTGGCACTTCGATCGATTATTTATTTTTTTTTCGAACGCCGTTTCGCACCAATGTACTCCGGATAAGCTTATTATTACGTTTCGTCGCTGCTCAATTGCAAAAATGTCTATTATTAATAAGTACGCGATACGGCCCGCCTGCAGAAAGGGCGCGTACACGCCCGCAACTCTACATTATACCTCCTCGCAATCGGAGCACTGGGAAGAAAATACTCACGACCTTCGATTACGCTTTTGCGACTGCACGCGTAAATTGTCAATTTGGCATCGGTCGCCGTACCGCGGGGCATAATAAACGTCTCTATCGCGCGCCGTACACGAATAGTGAAATTGGAAGTGAAAGAGAGCAGCGGAGAGCGAGAGCGATGCGTGCGCGCGACTATTAGACGCGCGCAAAATATATACGTGCACAGGGTATAAAAGATATCTGCCCACTCTGATTAGCTATTTACTCGCTCGCTCACTCGCTGCAGTCTCGCGTACACTCGAAGCGAACGTTGGCCCGAGCTTTCGTGTAATTTGCAAACAATTTCCGGCTATTTGTGTGCATGGCCTACATCGTATACCTATGTATACGGTGTAGGGCTCGGCCCGTTGCGACGCGCGTGGACGACGATTGAATTGCGCGACTCTCTCTATATATATAAATAACTTCGTATGTAGTAGGAAGTATACATCTGAATACGAACCTACTATATAGGTAACACGCCTACTTGACTTCATATCGCATATATTTTCTGCACACAGCAATGGCTCGATCCGAGTAAGAAGATTGGCAAGCAGCTCAAAGCCAAGAAGGGTGATCTCAACCCCGACGCTCACACGCTCTACTTCTGCGTCAAGTTCTACGCCGCCGATCCCTGCAAGCTCATCGAGGAAATCACGAGGTACGTACATACATACACGTATGACATTAAATGCACTAGTGTATAATATACTCTCGCTGTGCGGCTCTACCTATACGTGTGTATTTGACGACGCAAATTTATGCATCGCGCGCAGTACGCGTCACTGCGCACGCTGCTCACTCTCGCTTGCTGCCGTACGAGAAGCTCCTTTCCTATATGTATGGTACGTCATATATTTTTCAATATTACTAGCAGCCGAGCGACGACGACGACGACGATCCTTGCATGAACACGTGCGTGTCTGACGCGTGTAATATTCGAAGCTCGAAAAAGTTCCATGGCACGCACAGGGGCTACTTTGAGTCGCGATCGGCTTTTACGCGCACGATCGTTGACTCTTAATCAACGACGAAAGTTTTCAAAAAATTGCTCGATTCGATTAATTTCGGCCCAGCTGCTGATACGTGAATTTTATCGCGGGCGCGCGCGCGAATCACGCGCATGAGCTTTGGCTTTTGACGCGCGTATTCCCAAACTGGCATAATAGTATGGAGTTGCGATAATAATCTCCCCGCGGGCACACGTATACACAATTCAATAAGTTTACGCGAGGTCGATGATCCTTTGGCTTCGCAAATGCGTACGCACGTGCGTATATGTATACGATAATGTATTTCGTTAATCGGGCCCGGGGTATTATCGCTGCCAAAATAGCTGCGAATTGAAACTTTTCGGCGGATTGATGTGTACGAACGACGCTCGCGCGTACGGATAAATTCCCCTTAAGAATAAATTTGCGCTCCACGCGAAATTATTCGCGTGCGGAATTCGATTGTATTATTGTAATACTTGCCGGGCACCGATGATATTACGAGCTTCGAATTATATATTATGTTATTCGAATGTATGATGCGTGCGAGTGAAGTTCGTATTTACTACAAAAAAAAATAAATTATTCCAAATTAAGCCAATGCACGAGATAACGAATTTTGATTTCGTTAAAGGAAATATTTGGAAAAGCAGTCCCAGATTCAATGCAAGAATGAACCTAGACTCGCGATGGATAAACAATGAAGAGCGTGAACAATTTTAAAATTGGAGATTGGAATCGCGATGAAATCGATTAAATCGACGGATTTGCTTTCACAATTGGTCCTACGTAATTAACTAAGCGAAAAGACATGTGAAGATTTAGGGAAAAATTATCAGAATATACCTTCGGGCATTCTTTTAGATTTTTGAAAGCAACTGTGCGTTCAGAAACAGTGCGATAGAAAACGGAAATTTGCATGCATTCTTGGTGTCCCTTAAGATTTGAGAGCTAAAATTAAGGTTTTAGATCAATTTTGATTTTACGAAAGATACTTGAATTTGGTCTAAACCTGAGAACCCATCGCGTAGACTAGTTACAAATTTTAAATTTGACCCATATTATTGTATGAATGAAATTAAAAATATATTTCATTATTTTATTTAAGCTTTTGGTTTTATAAAATTTCTCCGCCGAGAAATCGTCACTAAGCTAGAATTTTGCCTTGACTTATATATATGAGGACAATACATAAATATAGACGAATGTGACTTACTTGTAAACAATACGTTCATAAACGTCTCTTGAACACCGAGCACCTAGCTAAACAAATTAGTGTGAGTTTTATCTTTCACGACGAAACACAACATCATACTAACAGATAAATTTTACTTATTAATTTTTCGTGACACTTAATATACGGATCCATTTTTTAATTTTGGCACCAAAATGGATGAAAGGGAAAAGAAATCCAATCAAGTTACCTCAAGATATCATTTAAGTGAACATGAAATTGTTGTTTCAGACGAAAAAAAACAAGATTATGATATTAGGCAAGAGAAATTTACACTAGAATCAAGCATGATAGCACTCCGAGACAAAATTGACAATTATTGCAAAGATTATGTATGTGACAAGGGCGGGAAAGAATTCGGATACAAAGAGCATTTGCTTTCTCTTGAAAAAACAGTTCATGAAGATCGGAAAAATTACGCATGCGACAAGTGCGAGAAGAAATTTAAACAAAAATCAGGTTTGCTCTACCACCAAAGTATAGTACACGACGGTCGCAAAGATTACGCATGCGACAAGTGCGAGAAAAAATTTGGACTAAAATCAAATTTGCTCATCCATCGAAAAACAGTCCATGAAGGTCGCAAAGATTACGCATGTGACAAGTGCGAAAAGAAATTTAAACAAAAATCAGGTTTGCTCTACCACCAAAATACAGTACACGACGGACACAAAGATTACGCATGCGACCAGTGTGATAGTAAATTTGGATTGAAATCGTCTTTGCTTGTCCACCAAAAGATAGTTCACGAGGGTCGCAAAGATTACGCATGTGACAAATGTGAGAAGAAATTTGGACATAAATGGATTCTGATTCAGCATCACAAGACAGTGCATGAAGGTCGCAAAGATTTCGCTTGTGACAAGTGTGATAAAACATTTTCACAAAAAATTGGTTTTCTCTGCCACCAAAATACAGTACACGACGGTCGCAAAGATTACGCATGCGGCAATTGCGAGAAGAAATTTGGACTGAAATCGAATTTATTGAAACATCAAAAAACAGTTCACGACGGTCGCAAAGATTATGCATGCGGAAGGTGCGAAAAAAAATTTGGATATAAACAACTTTTACTTGTCCACCAAAG
Source organism: Trichogramma pretiosum (assembly GCF_000599845.2). Classification (NCBI taxonomy): domain Eukaryota; kingdom Metazoa; phylum Arthropoda; class Insecta; order Hymenoptera; family Trichogrammatidae; genus Trichogramma; species Trichogramma pretiosum. The sequence continues at coordinate 346,437 of NW_019640824.1, forward strand.
GACAGTACACGAGGGTCGCAAAGATTACGGATGCGACAAATGCGAGAAAAAATTCGGACATAAGGCAGTTTTGTTCCAACACCAAAAAGCAGTACACGAACTTCGCAAAGATTACGCATGCAACCATTGCGAGAAGATATTCGGACAAAAAGGGAATTTGATCTTGCACCTGAGAGCTCACGAAGATCGCAAAGATTATGCAAGTGCCAAGTGCGACCAAAAATTCATAGATTCAAGAAATTTGATCAACAACCAAAAGCCAGTACACGAAGAACGCATAAATTTCGCTTGTGATAAGAACGAAGAGAAATTTGAGAATCAAATCAATACGATTACACACCAAAAAATAGTCAATGAAGTCTGCAAAAATTATGCATGTGACAAGTGCGACAAGACATTTGGAATACAAAGCCATTTGATAAGGCACCAAGAATTAGTTCATAAATTTCGCAAAGATGATGCAAGTAAAGAGAGCAAAAAGAAATCTAGGCCTTCATCGGATTTAAACAGACACCGAAAAATAATAAAGAAAATTCACAAAGACAAACTTTTGGACAAGTGCTATAATTGTTTGATTTGCAGATATAAGCGTTTATCTGACAAACAAAAAACTAAAGCAAACGCGAACAAACGTTTGACTCGCGACTAATGAATATGGATAAATTTCAAGCGCCTTTTCTCAATATTTCGCCAATATGTGTAGCAGCATATAATATCATGTGAAATGATAATTAATTTTTATCTTATAAATAATTTATTACTTACAGCAATGGCTCGAAATTATTTCATTCATACAAGCAATTCTAAAAAAAACTTCAATTGCAGAGTTAAAAAAAATGAATAGGAAAATTCGTTTGTACGCGGGTATTGACAAATGGTAGTTACTTTTAAGAGTCTTATTAGAAATGGTATTAATTCCAAAAATGTCATAAATATTAGCTGTATAAAGACTTTAACTCGTTGATGATCAAAATTAACATTCAAAATTTGTAAAAAATTTAATCATAATTCTTGATTAATTTTAAGACACTTTCGTTCTATAAAATTTTATTCTTAATTCAATATCTTTTGAGTAAAATAATGCTAAACATTTTTTCATGATAATTTCGGTTATCTAGGGGCTTACATCTTTTTACCTATCAAATTTTTGATTAAAAGCAATTTGCAAAACAAATTGTTTGTTTTCATTTTTTACCACTCTAATTGAAGATTTTGGAGATCGGACTCTGGAATTGCTCACGTGGACTTAATAGTTCCGCGACGAATGACGTGTACTTCCTTTAAGAAGTAATTAGAAGTTTTTATATTATTTGAACAATGTTGTGAACAATTGTACGCAAATTTTTTCTGCAATTGAATTATGAATTGTGTCAATATAATTGTGTTTACTTATAACAATTTTGTGTACTGTTTAACCTTACATCATTTTTTACCCATTTTGCTGCTCACCTTTTTCATTAGACAAAATTTCGTATATTGAAAAAAGCGAGATCTCGCATTTATTGCGGCTACTTCGATTTACACCTTTTTATGCAACGATCAGCAGAGGATTTTTTCACTACTTCCCTAGAGCTACGGATGGTGAACGTTCAGTCGAATACTGAATTTTTGACAGATAGGTCAATTTGAATTGATCGATCGCGTGCTAATAAGAGACTTTGACTCATTTATTAATAGAAGGATTACTTCTGCTGAGGACAAGGTGATAGTTAATAACAATATGTACATATTATTAATAAAAAATGCCCAAATTTTTCACGTCAGAAAAAACGAAATGAATATTTGAATGAATGTCAGATGTTGCAGCTGATTTAGACAAATGTCGCTATAATCTAAATTACGTTGTACACACAGGACGCGCTCACGCGTGCACCGAAGTCAACCGACGTACTTTTTTCTCTCGTTCTCTTCGGAGCTGCGACGACTTCAATATCGCAATACTTCATAAGCTCTTTTGTTTTCCCGCGGTCCGATTCTCTGCTCGTCTCTCCGCTTTTATCGCGTTCCGTGCGATTAACTGCGAGATAAATGAGTTACCGCGCGCACGCGCACCGAGCGATGCGAGCGAGTTTCATTGATATCCGTGCGACAGTTGTAGTACAAAAAAAAAAAAAAAGAAAGTAAAAGCCCTGCATCGCAAACCTGAGAAGTACGCGATGCGTTGCGCTTCGCGGAGACGTCGGCTATACGATGTCGTATGTAATATTTTATCTTCGAGACTGATTCCGCGCGTGTCATCGAAAATGTTGCTCTCTGCGCAGAGCTAGGATAATAAACATGCGTTGCGAGTGAGCGAGCTTGCGCGTTGTTACATTACTTCTTCTTTCTACGTATTTAATAATACTCGAATTACGTTTCGTTGCTCGAGAAATCGATATCTTCATAGCTGCGAGCTCATACGTCGAGGGTATTTTTACATTTTTTATTCGCCACCTCGTCACAATCGTACTCGCGCGCGCAAATTTATAATTAACGATATCGCTCGAAAAAAATAAATATCAATTATAAAGTTATGCCATGTAAAGAGCTCAAAGCTTGTTAAGTAAAATAACGCGCGCGGCGAGTCACATACGCTCGGGCATGCACACACACACACCCACACTCACACACAGCATCACGTATAACTCGTTAGTTAGATTTCTTCGCTCTTGTTAATTCTACCGTGTATACGTATAGCGTAAATGCTACGTGCTTTACGCCGTCCCGCGCGCGCTCTCGAGTATGTAACGCGCGCGCGAGCATATCTTGTGTTGCAGCGCGCGAGCTCATACTCGCAGGCTCTGCACTCGCTGTATCTCGGGAATCGGACGTGAATTATAATTAATTCCGATCGTGCGCTGGGCACGCGCGAGCTTGCGGGAATTATAAAGCTGTACAAGTATTGTCCTTCCTCCCCCTATCTACGTATACATATTTTTCATTCGCTCTTTCTCTTCCGTGCGCGCGTACACGTATAGGCGGGTTGGAAAAATCAATCGCCAATTTTTATGACTCCGGTAATTTTTTATTTCCGCCCTTTTTTTTCACACTTTCACCCGCACGCGCGCGCGCGCGCGATCGTACACGCGTCTGGCTTGGATGAAAAAAAAATCGAGACAGACAGAGAGAGAGAGAGCGTGAGCGCAAAAAAAAACAATCGAGGCAGAAAAGTTAAACGGTGCACGCGATGTAAGCGGAAAAGCCCTTTTCTATATATACGCGTGCGTGTCTATATATACACGTATATAGATGGTACGTAGCGTGTTGGAAGCGCACGAAAAAAGTCACTCGCGCAATGCGGCTTTTATTGTCTTTTCCCGGGTTTCGCGCGCGCAAGTAAAAAGAGTAAACAGGACGAGCGTGTCGTGCTGGTGCCGTTGTCGTCGTCGTCGTCGTTGTTGTTGTTGTTGTTGCTGCTCGTCTCGTAAAAAAAAGCGACCGAGAGGGATTCTGTCTCTTTCTCTCTCTTTACTGACACATGGTGCCGTGTAGCTGGATATACGTAGACGCGTTCCTGCCACGTAGCAGTATAAGTTGTTCATATATATATCTAACGCAGTGCAGCAAAAAAAAAGCTCTGGATCCTAGGCGATTTCCTTTTTTTTCTGTATCTCATTCTTCGCACGAGCAAGAGTTTGCGACAGCGCGGATACTTTCCTCGCTCCTTTATAAACCTCCTTTCTCTGCTTCACGTTATATCGTTGCGCCGGGGATGTTCCAACCCTCGTAAAATCATTTTGCTGCAGCCGTTAATGTAGTATTGCGTGTTATACATAAAAGCTGCTCTTGGATTGCACTATCAAAGGCTTACGCGCGTGTGTAAGGTACACTTTTTAAACTTGCGGCACGAGCTTTCGAAGAAGTGCATAGCTCATATGTGAGCAATTCTATTTAACTTTTAAAAGTCACCGTTGTTCATAGTTGTTCATCAAGGTACCAGATATAAGAGAAACCCCGGAAACGATGAACATTTTGATAGGTACTTAATTGTTATATGGATAAATCTCTGTGAGATTTTATGTACAAAAAAAATTTTTTCTGATAGAATAAAAACGCGTTTCTCATGTCATAAATCTATACGTATTATTGAAATGTCAATACAACGAATTAAATTTACCCAAGTTTCAATTTGTTTTCTCTTTTTGTTGCAGATACCAGTTTTTTCTTCAGGTTAAACAGGACATACTGCAGGGCAGACTTCCGGTCTCCTTTGATCTCGCTGCAGAGCTAGGCGCCTACGTCGTTCAATGTGAGTACAATGCACTCATGCACACGCGTCCCATTCGAAGCGCCTTGCTAAGTAAAATTTGATTCTGAAACTAATATCGGAATTGGGTCGTATATCCAAAGGGCATTGAGGGTTCATGTAACCATTATTCTGTACTTTGCTTGTTTAGTGCGTGTGTGCAGCTAATGGGACATGTAGGACTAAAAATATACAAAACACTAAATTAACCAATTACACGAAAAACAATAATTATAAATCAATATTCAAATCATAGGAGTAGACAATAAAGTGTTTGATTAATAAAAAACATATTTTATTTTAATATAACATAATTTTAATTTATATACAATGCAATATTCAATGCAATATTTATGAATCAAAAGTATACTTTGTTGAATTTCTCTACACACATAGAACATTGATTTGTACGCGCTTTTGGTATCTTATAAAACGTAGAAAAACAGTCTTTAAGTCGAGATTCTAGACCCCAATACCGCTTGTATCCGCTAAAACTCATATGTACATCTGTTTTCTATAAAAATCGATTTCAAAGTTTAAAGACGCTCCATACCGATCCGATCTCATTTCTGTACAGCAAATATACATAATGCATTCGTGAAAATTCCGTACATCACACATATACCTGATCCGAAAATGTACCAGGCTGCTTTTCGCATAGTACCTGCATCCACATTACTGTCCGACTCGCGAGTCTGAAGCCACGTGCCCGATAACTCGCGCACTCGTATACGTATAATATATTTATAATGAAAAACCCGTCTTCGAGCTTGGAGTCTCGCGGGCGGAGATGACGCACATATAGATATGAAAAGCTTGACTAAACATCGCGGTCTGTCAGTCAGTCGGTCACAGCAGAAAGAGAGAGAGAGAGACTGCAGTCATCGTCGTATAATATCTTTCAATCTCGCGAGCTCAATGAGCAAATGTACTATGCACGCATGGTATACGTGTATGCATCGCGCAGAAAAGCGTACGCTAGAGAGAGAGAGAGAGAGAGAGAGAGAGAGAGAGAAAAAATTGTGCTAGCCTCTTGGCCAACGGCGCGCTACAGCGATACACATCTGCCGAAGCTTTTTGGCCGAGTGCTCCAGTAACAGAGAGAGAGAGAGAGAGAGACATGTACACAGAGCTCTGAGGTCCGAGAGAGAAAGAGCGAGACAGAGCTGGGCGAGAAAGAGAAAACAAAGCCAAGCCATATCCATTTGAGTCTCGCGCCACAAACACGCCTAGCAGCAGCAGCAGCAGCAGCAGCAGCAGCAGCAGTAGTAGTAGAAGTAGCAAATTGGCGAGTGCATATACACACAGTAAAGAGAGAGAGAGAGAGAGAGAGAGCGAGTAAGAGATACGATGGCGCCAAGGGCTCTTTCTAGCTATTATAGCGAATGAGACGCAAACATTATGACTCTGTGATATATCTCTCTATTTGTCCGCGCGCTCGCGTGCAAGCACACGTATAGAGAGTATATGGTACTAGCCAGCTAGAAAAAAACACACATACACACACTTACTTACGCATAGTCTAGCGAGAGATAGAGAGAGACTTTGAATCTTACTGGCCTGATAGGACCGAGTAATATGTAACTAGCGAGCGTCTTTTTCATTCCTTACGGCTGCAGTAGTAGCAGCTGTGCATCAGCTCTCGGATAGTGCAATAGTAGTAGTGGCAGTAGTAGACTGCTACTGCAGCTTCTTTTCCGCGTTTCTTGCTTGTCTATCTCTTACCTATCATCTTTTCTCTCTCTCTTACTCTAGCTAGAGCTTTCCTTTCGTTCTTTTTCTATACACACATACACACGCGTAGACTATATATTATACTTTTACCCGCGGGAGATAAGAAACTTTCGCTCTAATTTCACGGCGAAAGGGTAATGGAAACGGCCGGCCCGAGACTATTAGCTATATATGATACGCGTCGACTTGCACTGTTGCACACGAGAAGAGTCTGTGTGTCCCAGTCGAGCTGCTGCTGTTACAAGCGCCTAGCTGTATTATAAGCCCGCTGCGGTTTCTAATCTGCTTTATGTTTACTTGCTCATTGAAGCTCGTCGACTTCTTCTTCTTCTTCTTCCACTTCTTCATCTCTTTTCCGCACGCACACACACACACACACGACCGACGAGTGTACATGTGTATAGCGGAGGCTTCGAGCTAGCTCTCGTCTGTCCGCGCAGTACGAGAGAGAGAGAGCGAGAGCTTTTAACGTATTTGAACGATACTTTTTCTACGTCAGGAGATGTCCGCCTCGCGATTACGTGAATAGCGTGTACTACCTATATCTACGCGCACCGTGCACGTCATCCGCTGTAAAGCAGTTGGACGCGAAGCTTTACTCCACCCCTCCCCTTCCTCGAAAGCTTTTCATCGCGTACGTATACACGCGTACGTTATATCTCGAAGCTTATATGTATCAGGGCATACGGGATTCAATTTAAACGCAAATACGCGTACGCGCTTTACATTCTCGCTCGAATTTTTGAAGCGATGTAGACGAGGATATGACATTTTTGTTATGCGTCGAGTCCCAAGGATTAATTTCGACGCGCTCTTGGCGCGTCTCCCCCCTGCCGCCGCCTGCACTGCCGCTGCTGCTGCTACATTTTAGTCGGAATCGTATGGACTTGAGCCGGCCCGTGTGCACATGTTTTTCTCGTAATATATAACATGTAAATTGGCCGAGCATATAATTGCAATTTTACGACGAGCTTTTTCATTAATCTTTCTCTTTTTTCAACATTAAATTAATGGAAAAATATTTTATACTAATTGTAATTTTGCGTAATTTTCATTTTTTTTCGTTCTTTTTTTCCAGCCGAGCTTGGGGATTACGATCCAAGGCGTCACTCGTACGGCTACGTGTCCGAATTTCGATTCCTGGCGAATCAAACCTCGGAGCTCGAAGCGAGAATAGTCGAGCTGCACAAAACCTTAGTGTGAGTTTTTTTCACTTAATTTTTTTTTCAACGATCATAGATTATGTTACAATGCCTTCCAATCGGTCGGTCGAAAAAATAACAATCATCTGTCATATTTCCCTGCGCACAGCGGACAGTTACCCTCGGCGGCCGAGCTGAATTACTTGGACAAAGTGAAATGGCTGGAAATGTACGGGGTCGATCTTCATCCTGTATTGGTGAGTACCACCGAGTAATGTAGCCCACCCTCGTGCGCGACGAGCTTTTCAAGGATTTTGCCATTGTTGCAAAACTTTAATTTGCCCGTATAATATGCATATTGGAAGCTCGTGGATGCACATTCACTATGTATAGCCATAACAACAACAACAAAAAAACCGAAATATCTGCACAGGGAGAAGATTGCGTGGAATATTTCCTCGGACTGACACCGAGCGGCATTATTCTCCTGAGAAACAAGACGAAAGTTGGCAACTACTACTGGCCGCGCATCAACAAAATCTATCACAAGGTACATAAAGTACACCGAGGCTCGTCAAGTCTTTCTTTCTCTCTGTCTTGCTTACCTCCTGTATGAAACCCGCGCTTATACATACCCTTTTTTTGTACCTCGGATTAGTTCGTGTATGAAGAAAAATCAGCCGAATGTTTCACTGTCGCCCGGGCGCTGCTGCTACGCTATATATCCGCGGATTACAGTCCGGTGTACATTGGCCGAGTTGTACATTAATAAATTGGTAGGCGATCGATGAAGATGAATCATGAGTTCGAAAATGACTGCAAAAAAGAAAGAACCAACGAGATTCTCGATCAAACGGCGAAAACGTGTAAAAGACTCGATTCTGCGCACGTGTTATACGAATCCGATTGAAATTGTTGTTACTCGACGCGAGTAGTGGGCCTTGATAATTGTTCATTGAGGTACTAAAATTATATTATTACGCGGAAATAATGAGTACTTTCATATGTATTTATTCTTCAGTTATTTTTGAGTTCCAGAGGAAAAGAAATTGTGTTTTTCTGTTAACATATTCCGTGTTGGACACTACCAAAATCTTCACTAAGATTTGAAAAGATGATATTACAATGATTGTTATACTACTAACTGAGAAAAATAACTTACTGCATTAACTAAAGGGTTTACAATTTGATTGGCTTACAACTTATGATTTGTTTGATTTTTCTCAAAAAATTTATTGATGTTTTTATAACATAAACATCCACTTTATATAATGAAATAATATTGGAGAAACTCGCGATATAATTACAAATACAATTTTTTTAACTAATGTTTTTGACGCGTTCGTCAAATTTTGTACGTTCATTAAGTTGTAAGACGCGAGTGATGTATGAAATCAATGAGTGTTATGAGATTGTATTTTTCGCTCATGCACCGCATTAATGTTTCACATTTGAATCAGTTCTTGTTTCAAATTTTTAACGCAAATATCTCATGCGTGTCTAACACCATTGTGCACTGAATCGACGTGTCTTTTGAGATTACTCTTTTTTGAGAATGTCTTTTGGCATACATCACACGCGTGTCTAACACCATTGTGCACTGAAGCGATGTGTTTTTTTAGATAACCATTACTTGACAATTTCTTTCCACATATGTCACATAAATGGGTAATTTTATCATGCACTGAATCAATGTGAGTTTTAAGATTATCTTTTCTTGAAAATGTCTTTCCGCACAAGTCACACGCGCAGTTAAACCCATCATGCCTTTGGTCAATGTGAATTTTAAGATGATATCTTTGTGAAAATGTCTTTCCGCATACATCACATATATGTCTGACACTATAGTGGATCGTATCGACGTGGATTTTGAGATTACCCTTCTGTGTAAATTTTCTGTCGCATATGTCACATGAGTAGGTAACACAATTATGTAACGATTCGATGTGCCTATTCATATTGCTCTTTTTTTTAAATACCTTTCCGCACATTTCACATGCGTGGATTGTATCACTATTCATCGTACCAGATTTCATCTGTTGGATAATCAAAGTTAAGTGAAAATATTCAGTTAAAAAATATGATTTACATATTATTATCAACATTTACCGAATTGGCTGATGGAAATGGTAGGAGTTGAAAGTTTTTTGGGTCGGATTTCTTATCAATCATCTCGCGATCGTTTTCAATACTAGACATATCAGTTGGCTCCTCTTTCCCCCTGAAATAACCTCAATAAGATCAAGTTTTATTTTATGATATCTTTATAATTTCATTTTCGAAAGATTCAAATTACCTGACAACACAGTTGAATAAACCGCCGGTATCCATTTTTTTCATTCAGAATTTTGTTAACAGTTAATGATTTGACAAATCAAACTAACTAAACAAGAAAATATTGGCAAATACTACTCTTCTGTGATTTATTTAATTCGAAAACCTGTGTGTCTGTGAAGAGGGTCATGTGTATGCTCGGTCAGTTTCGCGACACAGTCCTCCGCGTAGCGTACGGCAATGGCACGCGCAGAAAAATACTGAGCTGGGCAACGCACGGAGAGGTCGTACCATACATACATGTGATGCTTGATGTAAACAAAAGATCAAGCACATCTCTTTACCTACGCTATCTTTCCGTGTAGGTAGCTTTATATAATATTTTTCAAACCATTTTATTTCAAAGTTATCAATGTAAGCGAAACAAAACTAATTCATTATATCAATTATTGAGATATGTAAGAACTCTACGTTGAATGGACGATAAAATAACAAACGGATTTTTCAGGGCGATATTGAACAATTTTATTAAATTTTACTTCATAAAATTTCATCGAATGATGAATCGACCTATTGAGGTGGAAACTCAGATGTAACTGAGTATACTCATTGTTACAGTTGTTTACCAGTTATATAGTCATTATAACTATATCTGTGAAGAAATTACATTGAGTTTATTATGTCTAATGAATTTTTCTAGCCACGATATAATTATTGCGGAGAAATGAGAAATAAACAAACTCATTCTTCGGTTCGTGAGAATGAACTAGTTTTATAAAAATTACAATATGATAGCAAGTTTTGCAACAGTACTTAACAAAAATTCGTGAAACATTTTTGACGTACCCTAACTAACAGAAACCCAGATAAGAGAACATTTTTGAATGATTTCGGCAAGATGAACCACGGAATGAGTAGTGATACAGAAATAGCTACGGGAACAGTACTTATCAAAGTATTCATTGTTTACGCGTATGTATTTTTGAGACCTCAACGATCAATTATCTACGTCAATTACATGCATCAAGTGACAAAAATTTGAGCTGGCAGCTTTTAATTGTTTAAATTTCGATTGTAGTCCTGAGCTCGTGCGTGTAATTCGTTCACCTGATTCGTGATTATGCTACATAAATATAAAGCAGCTTCTGCCTTGGCGCGATATTACTATACATCGACATTATGAGAGAGCGAACTCGCGGCAACTGGAGCGTAATTCCAGGTACACACGTACCTACGCGTATAGTATATGTATAGAGGCTCGATCGAGCTGTGCCTCGTGCACACCTTTCGTCGCTTATAGCACATATGATCGGTGCTCTTCGCCTTTATATAGGACACAATGTAACAAGGATCGTTGCACGCAAAATCTCGACTTTCGGCTGCGCACACGTAATATCGAGAGCGAGCGAGGGTGTCGCGTGTCGCGTGCTTCAGCCTGCAGCTCTCGAGTCATCCGACACATGCGCTACAAACCAATTTATGGTTACCTTATAACAGTACATAGACTCCTTTCCCTCGTATACCTCCTTCTGTCGCTTCTTTTTTTTTCTCTCTCTCTCTCTCTCTCTTGCATCCCCATTCATGCATTGATTCCATGCACTGTTGTGTGTGCGTTGTGCAACCTGCAGGGCAAGTACTTCATGCTGAGAGTGAGCGAGAAGAACTCGGCCGACCGGACGCACGGCTTCGAGACGCCGTCGCGCGGTGCCTGCCGTCACCTCTTCCGCTGCTGCATCGACCACCAGGCGTTCTTCCGGCTGATGGCCACGGGGCCGCCGCCGCTCAGCCCGTACTCGCGCTTCCGCTCCTACAGCCCGCCGATGACCAGCGTCTCCGGCCTGGCCATCAGCGACAAGCAGCAACAGGTTGGTTTTCTTTCTTTTTCTTCCCTTTTCTTTTCTTTTTTTCTTTTTTTTTTGGCATAATTTCGCCTATATATATATACGCGCCACATTGTGCATAAGCTGTATAAGTGACCGCGTGCGCTACGAACTATGCCACTAGTTCGTTACTTCCGTATGTACGGCGGCTATTGTTGTCCTAACGAGCTTCGCGCGTGAGAGAATTTCCAAATTGCTCATTTGGGACTTTTTGCGAGTTCGTTTTCTGGCATCGAGCCCGCGCGCGCTAATTCTCCGTCTCTTGGACACACCCGATGAATTCGACCACTATCGCGTCACGCTCGAAAGTTGCTCAATTTGCACGCGCACACTACGTCGCGTCGTACTAAGATTACAATATATAAACGACGATAATTCTCAAAATGTCGCGCATTATTGCACGAACGAAGATGAGGCGCATGGCGCAGCCGAGCTTCACCCGCATGCCGAGCCGTCGCGCCCAGCGCCGAGTCGTCGAGGGCCAGGAGATGGTCGGCGGCTACGTCGAGGGCAATCATCAGGGCGGCCAGATGGGCCAGAGCCAGAACTGCCTGGCGCACGGCGGCGGCGGCGGCGGGGGCAGCGTCGCGTCGCGCAACAATCAGAATCCCAGCCCGAGGAGCACGAGGAGCGCGCCCTGGACCCAGAGCCAGCCCAGGGGCCTGTACACGTCGTCCAGTCCGAGATCCGTGAGGTCGTGCGGAGCAGCTTCGACGGTAAGTCGAATTCACAACGAATTTGTATACTATATTTAATCGACAATTTTTTATGTTTCTGGCCATGAGAAGTAATTGAGTTGGATAAAGTTGGTTTACATATAATTATTTAAATTAATGAAATATTTTGTTAAATGCACTACGGCGAAAGAGTATAAATACAAATACGCATTTCGGTGTAATTATACATTCTCTGCCGCAAAAATATGCAACGAGCATTCCACGCGGTTAATTTCACAAATTGAAAATGTTTCATTATCTCGCGTGCGCGCGCGTAGTACTATACGTGCCCGCAGCGAATTAATTATGTATGGACGTTTCCGTGTAAAAAATTGAGTTTTCATCTCTGTATGTCTCGTGCATCGGTGTGGGTGCGTTGTTACAGCTGCTGAACCGGCTGAATCGTCGGAGCAGCTCCGTGGAGAGCCAGAGCTCGGTGGACAGTCACAGTCGCGGCGGCGGTGGTGGCCACGGTCGTCGGCGCAGTCACAGCCGCGGCCATCGCAAGCACAATCGCCAGTCCGACTGCGAGTCGCAGCTGTCGCGCGGCTCCACGCAAAAGTCCGGCCACAGAAAGCATCGCAGGAGGCACAGAAGCTCCCGACATTCCAGGTACATATGACATAACTATAACATCCGCGGAGGATGTGCTCTTTATAATTAATACAAAAAAATGTGACCTCGATATAAATTACATGCAATTTGAATGAAAAATTTTTGGAAAACTGCATCGCACACGCGTTCGTTATCTTTTTGCAGCAGGCACGAGATGGTCGACTCGGCGCCCCAGTGGCGCGAGGCTCAGCGCAGAAAGGGCGAAATAATCCAGAGGGCAGTCGTAAGTACATATACACAAGCGTATACATATAATATTTGTCTTTTATATACACACATAGCGTAGCATAAAAGCTCGAAGCTTTTCGTTATACGCTGCAGTCGAATTCGCGTGCTTGCTTGGCGTACGTACACATATCCTTGCGCGCATCTACATCTAACGCATACACGCATTATATAATACACATAGATGCAGATAGCAAAGTTACGATGTAAATACGCTTGCGCGCGCGCGCGAGAAACTGCAGTGTTGTTTACAACTCGGGGCGCTTTATAAACTCTCGAGATGATAGAGTACACATTATATATATAGAGTGAGAGATAAAGGCAGCCATGGTTTAACAATATTTAATCGTTGGAAAACTTTGCGCGCCTCTCTCGGAATTACGTATATACCCGAACGTACAACCGTTTTCAGATCAGCACAACCGAGCCAAGGAGGAGACACAGGAGCAAACACAGGAGTCCATCGTCGAAGCACCCGCTGCCGGATGAGCTGAGAAAGTAAGTTGCAGAAATTTTGCTTCTTCGCTCGCGTCTATGTATATCTTTGTGCCTTTTGCGCGCGCGTACGCGTTTACGCCCGGGTATATAAGCGTCCATACACCACTCGTATCGAGTCAAAGGAAATATATCGCCTCCTCTTTGGGAATCGCGATTAATTCAAAGTCGACCGTGTGTGTCAATGATCAACAGGCACTTGGAGTTCGGCCTGGTCGACACGTCGGGCATGAGCGAGCAGCAGAGGCGCGAGATCGCCTACACGGTGGTGCAGTCGCAGATGGCCCATCATCGCCAGCAGCAGCAGATGCACCATCAGCAGCAGCATCACCAGACTCCACCGCCCCCTGCGCCCAGCCAACAGCAAAATCATCATAATCATCATAATCAGCAACAGCAGCAGCAGCACAACGGCCAGCAGCCGGACCAGCATAATCAACAGAAGCAGCATCAGCAAATGTTGCATCATCAGCAGCAGCAGCACAACAATCATCATTATCAGCCGATGCCCATGTATCATCATTCGCAGCAGTCTCAACAGCAGCAGCAGCAGCAGCAGCAACACAATCATCATCAGCATCATCAGCATCAGCATCACGGATTGCCGATCATGCACTGCCACTCGATGAGCGGCCTGGCGGCGAGCAATTCGCGCCTCGACCACGACGACTTGGGCCCGAACGGCTCACCGGCCACTAGGTACGATGATCTCAAGACAATTTCGTCGTCGGCGGCCGCTACTGCCGTTTCTAACAATGCCAGTAGGCTGCCGCCCTCGCACACTAGTAGTAGTCACTCGCCGCCCAATGGAGACGACGATACCGGCTCCGTAGTCATAGTTTGATCACGATTACTTCCTTTTTTTTATTTCTTTTTTTTTTTTAAACGTTTTTTTAGTCACCTCTCATCTCATTCATCGTATTACTCACGTACACGCACACACACACACATACACGCACTCACACAAGCACAGTCGCATTATCATACTTATTTACTCGAGTCACACTCAAGTGCAGCGGAGACTGCTCGATGATCGAAGCGAGAGTTTAATTATTTATCGTACTGTATACACGATCGAGCTCGCTTTATGCGACGAGAGACGATCGTCGTCGAGTGCAATACTCCGAAGCGATTCCGATGAATCAAAGACTTTTCAAAGCTCTGCGACGATCTTTATTTATGCACGCGCACGCACTGCGCGCGATATACGCGTGAGTAAGACCGATCGAGTACATACATGTATGATCTCGTCAATTAGACATTCGATGCTGAGACACATACGCACAAAGACTGTTTTATATGTACGCTCCGCGCTCACGAGTGCCTTTTTTACTTTTGGTCGTTGAGCTCTCGCGGCGGAGTATAAGTCGAGACGCGAAGACTGTGCAGCACCGCAGAAGGCAGAGGACAACAAAAAATCCGCGTATACTCGTTGCGAGCGGTGCAGCGCCACTGCGCGAATTCCAATGATTAGCGCCCGCGTACGAGCTTCGAAATGAATACAAGGATTGAAAACTGTTGGTATTTAATAACACTTGAATCTTGACGCATCGATCGTGGTAGTATAGGTCGAAAGTTTTATTCGATCTTATTTTATTATAGATCAAGTGCCTGATCGTGATGAAGTCGAATAATAATCTATATTATAATCAAAAATAATTGCTTGTCACTTTTTACGTTAGAGATTTACGCGCGATTTAATAATCGATGACTTTTCACTTAAGATGGTTGAGAGCACAGTGTAGAGTTACTATATATTTACGTAGGGTTATTCGTGCAATCGATTGACATACGCGTTGCAACGTTGAAAATGTTGTGAGTTTGATGTTATGATTTAAAAATGACGCTCCTGTTGCCGGAGTTTGCTCGAAAATGCTTCCGATTCTCGAGATCAATTATGCTATTAATTTTTTCTCCTTCAAACGCAATAGTTTTATCTATGTTCTCGTGGTGCTATTTATTACACGCTGTTTTTTTACAACGCTTGATCGTAAACATTTTCGAGAGATTTTTATACATAAAAGATCATATAGCGATATATATTTTTTATTATTGCAGAAGCTAATGCATGCCTTTCCAAATATTTATTTTTAATGTAATGTTACTCGATATTTTAATTTTATTATATACACACGCATAAGTCATTATACACGATTATACACACACCGCCACACACATATATTCACATATATCATCTATTTATGAGCATTATATTTTAATTTTTCATACATTTTTATGGTAAAGCCCGTGTGTACACGATATGAGCATGTATGTAACGACTTTGATCATCACCAAGCATATATGATATTAATTTTTTTTTATGAGCATGGATATTAAAAGATTTAAAAAAAAAACTATCACAAGTCCCCAAATAAATCACTTAATTTATTTCAAAGCCGAAAAACACGGCGCACACGAATACGCACTTGTGTTATTATTTGAATTGTGTTCGATTTATCACCCCCCCCCCCCCCCCCCCC